>NC_086446.1:727019998-727332498 GCF_028390025.1 Pseudophryne corroboree
TGCCCCATAGTGCATCACGGCAGTTCTTGCACTGTCCACGAGGTCATACTATTGTAGACAATTCGGGAGGGGTGGTTATTCTAAGAGGTATACCGCCAAACATCGCTGCAATGCTTATATCAGCCATATAAGGCACTGCCGCCATCGCAAGTTTTACGGCTCACCTCTACGGGGGAAGACTTGCAATGTGAGTGGATGCAATGTGCCAATCTGGAAGGGCTCATCACATGCACTGAACCAAATTCTCTTTTAGTGTTCTACCCCTTTCACACCGCACAAATAACCCGGTCGCCTGACCCGGTAATTCAACCCAGGAATAAAGCAGTGTTATTCCCGAGTTGAATACTGGGTCAGGGGCAATGTGAACAGGTTGCTGGGTCGATGCGACACGGGACCTGTTCACTACATAGGCAGAGGCTTGGCACACCTATCTTTGGGCAGTCTCGCCCATTCCTCTTTGCAGCACCTCTCAAGCTCCATCAGGTTGGATGGGAAGCGTCGGTGCACAGCCATTTTCAGATCTCTCCAGAGATGTTCAATCGGATTCAAGTCTGGGCTCTGGCTGGGCCACTCAAGGACATTCACAGAGTTGCCCTGAAGCCACTCCTTTGATATCTTGGCTGTGTGCTTAGGGTCATTGTCCTGCTGAAAGATGAACCGTCGCCACAGTCTGAAGTCAAGAGCGCTCTGGAGCAGGTTTTCATCCAGGATGTGTCTGTACATTGCTGCATTCATCTTTCCATCTATCCTGACTAGTCTCCCAATCGCTGCCGCTGAAAAACATCCCCACAGCGTGATGCTACCATCACCATGCTTCACTGTAGGGATGGTATTGGCCTGGCAATGAGCGGTGCCTGGTTTCCTCAAAACATGATGCCTGGCATTCACGCCAAAGAGTTCAATCTTTCTCTCATCAGACCAGAAAATTTAGTTTCTCATGGTCTGAGAGTCCTTCAGGTGCATTTTGGTAGGCTGCCATGTGCTTTTTACGAAGGAGTGGCTTCCGTCTGGCCACTCTACCATACAGGCCTGATTGGTGGATTGATGCAGAGATGGTTGTCCTTCTGGAAAGTTCTCCTCTCTCCACAGAGGAATGCTGTAGCTCTGACAGAGTGACCATAGGGTTCTTGGTCACCTGCCTGACTAGGGCCATTCTCCCACAATCGCTCAGTTTAGATGGCCGGCCAGCTCTAGGAAGACTCCTGGTGGTTCCGAACGTCTTCCATTTACGGATGATGGAGGCCACTGTGCTCATTGGGACCTTCAAAAGCAGCAGATTATTTTTCTGTACCCTTCCCCAAATTTGTGCCTCGAGACAATCCTGTCTCAAAGGTCTACAGACAATTGCTTTGACTCCATGCTTGGTTTGTGCTCAGACATGCACTGTCAAGTGTGGGACCATATATAGACAGGTGTATGCCTTTCCAAATCATGTCCAATCAACTGAATTTACCACAGGTGGACTCCAGTTAAGCTGTAGGAACATCAAGGATGATAAGTGGAAACAGGATGCACCCGAGCTTATTTTGAGCTTCATGGCAAAGGCTGTGAATACTTATGTACATGTGATTTCTTACTTTTTTTATTTTTAATAAATTTGCACAAAAAAAATAAAAACAAAAAACTTTTTTCATATCGTCATTATGGGATATTGTGTGTAGAATTTGGAGGAAAAAAAATAAGATTTTACTTACCGATAAATCTATTTCTCATAGTCCGTAGTGGATGCTGGGACTCCGTAAGGACCATGGGGAATAGCGGCTCCGCAGGAGACAGGGCACAAGAATAAAAGCTTTAGGATCAGGTGGTGTGCACTGGCTCCTCCCCCTATGACCCTCCTCCAAGCCTCAGTTAGGATACTGTGCCCGGACGAGCGTACATAATAAGGAAGGATATTGAATCCCGGGTAAGACTCATACCAGCCACACCAATCACACCGTACAACTCGTGATCTGAACCCAGTTAACAGTATGATAACAACGAAGGAGCCTCTGAAAAGATGGCTCACAACAACAATAACCCGATTTTGTTAACAATAACTATGTACAAGTATTGCAGACAATCCGCACTTGGGATGGGCGCCCAGCATCCACTACGGACTATGAGAAATAGATTTATCGGTAAGTAAAATCTTATTTTCTCTGACGTCCTAGTGGATGCTGGGACTCCGTAAGGACAATGGGGATTATACCAAAGCTCCCAAACGGGCGGGAGAGTGCGGATGACTCTGCAGCACCGAATGAGAGAACTCCAGGTCCTCCTCAGCCAGGGTATCAAATTTGTAGAATTTAGCAAACGTGTTTGCCCCTGACCAAGTAGCTGCTCGGCAAAGTTGTAAAGCCGAGACCCCTCGGGCAGCCGCCCAAGATGAGCCCACTTTCCTTGTGGAATGGGCTTTTACAGATTTAGGCTGTGGCAGGCCTGCCACAGAATGTGCAAGCTGAATTGTACTACAAATCCAACGAGCAATAGTCTGCTTAGAAGCAGGAGCACCCAGCTTGTTGGGTGCATACAGGATAAACAGCGAGTCAGACTTTCTGACTCCAGCCGTCCTGGAAACATATATTTTCAGGGCCCTGACAACGTCAAGTAACTTGGAGTCCTCCAAGTCCCTAGTAGCCGCAGGCACCACAATAGGTTGGTTCATGTGAAAAGCAGAAACCACCTTAGGGAGAAATTGAGGACGAGTCCTCAATTCTGCCCTGTCAGAATGAAAAATTAAGTAAGGGCTTTTATATGATAAAGCGGCCAATTCTGACACACGCCTGGCTGAAGCCAGGGCTAACAGCATCGTCACCTTCCATGTGAGATACTTTAAGTCCACAGTGGTGAGTGGGTTAAACCAATGTGACTTAAGGAACCTCAAAACAACATTGAGATCCCAAGGTGCCACTGGAGGCACAAAAGGAGGTTGTATATGCAGTACCCCTTTTACAAATGTCTGAACTTCAGGTACTGAAGCCAGTTCTTTCTGGAAGAAAATCGACAGGGCCGAAATTTGAACCTTAATGGACCCTAATTTTATGCCCATAGACAGTCGTGTTTGCAGGAAATGGAGGAAACGACCCAGTTGAAATTCCTCTGTAGGGGCCTTCTTGGCCTCACACCACGCAACATATTTTCGCCAAATGCGGTGATAATGTTTTGCGGTTACATCCTTCCTGGCTTTGACCAGGGTAGGGATGACTTCATCTGGAATGCCTTTTTCCTTCAGGATCCGGCGTTCAACCGCCATGCCGTCAAACGCAGCCGCGGTAAGTCTTGGAACAGACAAGGCCCCTGCTGGAGCAGGTCCTTTCTTAGAGGTAGAGGCCACGGGTCTTCCGTGAGCATCTCCTGAAGTTCCGGGTACCAAGTCCTTCTTGGCCAATCCGGAACCACGAGTATCGTTCTTACTCCTCTCCTTCTTATGATTCTCAGTACTTTTGGTATGAGAGGCAGAGGAGGGAACACATACACTGACTGGTACACCCACGGTGTCACCAGAGCGTCCACCGCTATTGCCTGAGGGTCCCTTGACCTGGCGCAATATCTGTCTAATTTTTTGTTTAGTCGTGACGCCATCATGTCCACCTTTGGTTTTTCCCAACGGTTTACAATCAGGTGGAAGACTTCTGGGTGAAGTCCCCACTCTCCCGGGTGAAGGTCGTGTCTGCTGAGGAAGTCTGCTTCCCAGTTGTCCACTCCCGGAATGAACACTGCTGACAGAGCTATCACATGATTTTCCGCCCAGCGAAGAATCCTTGCAGCCTCTGCCATTGCCCTCCTGCTTCTCGTGCCGCCCTGTCTGTTTACGTGGGCGACTGACGTGATGTTGTCCGATTGGATCAATACCGCCTGACCCTGAAGCAGGGGTTTTGATTGACTTAGGGCATTGTAAATGGCCCGTAGTTCCAGAATGTTTATATGAAGAGATGTTTCCATGCTTGACCACAAGCCCTGGAAGTTTTTTCCCTGTGTGACTGCTCCCCAGCCTCTCAGGCTTGCATCCGTGGTCACCAGGATCCAATCCTGAATGCCGAATCTGCGGCCCTCTAGAAGATGAGCACTCTGCAACCACCACAGGAGAGACACCCTTGTCTTTGGTGACAGGGTTATCCGCTGATGCATCTGAAGATGCGAACCGGACCATTTGTCCAGTAGATCCCACTGAAACGTTCTTGCATGGAATCTTCCGAATGGAATTGCTTCGTAAGAAGCCACCATTTTTCCCAGGACCCTCGTGCACTGATGCACTGACACCTGGGCTGGTTTTAGGAGGTTCCTGACTAGCTCGGATAACTCCTTGGCCTTCTCCTCCGGGAGAAAAACCTTCTTCTGGACTGTGTCCAGAATCATTCCTAGGAACAGAAGACGTGTCGTTGGAATCAGCTGCGATTTTGGAATATTTAGGATCCACCCGTGCTGACGTAACACTATCTGAGATAGTGCTACTCCGACTTCTAACTGTTCCCTGGACCTTGCCCTTATCAGGAGATCGTCCAAGTAAGGGATAATTAATACGCCTTTTCTTCGAAGAAGAATCATCATTTCGGCCATTACCTTGGTAAAGACCCGAGGTGCCGTGGACAACCCAAACGGCAGCGTCTGAAACTGATAATGACAGTCTTGTACTACAAACCTGAGATACCCTTGGTGAGAAGGGTAGATTGGGACGTGGAGATAAGCATCTTTGATGTCCAGAGACACCATATAGTCCCCTTCTTCCAGGTTCGCTATCACCGCTCTGAGTGATTCCATCTTGAATTTGAACCTTTTTATGTAAGTGTTCAAGGATTTCAGATTTAAAATTGGTCTCACCGAGCCGTCCGGCTTCGGTACCACAAACAGCGTGGAATAATACCCCTTTCCTTGTTGTAGGAGGGGTACCTTGATTATCACCTGCTGGGAATACAGCTTGTGAATGGCTTCCAGAACTGCCTCCCTGTCGGAGGGAGACTTTGGCAGAGCAGACTTCAGGAACCGGCGAGGGGGAAACGCCTCGAATTCCAGTTTGTACCCCTGCGATACTACCTGTAGAATCCAGGGATCCACTTGCGAGTGAGCCCACTGCGCGTTGAAATTCTTGAGACGGGCCCCCACCAAGCCTGAGTCTGCTTGTAAAGCCCCAGCGTCATGCTGAAGACTTGGCAGAAGCAGGGGAAGGATTCTGATCCTGGGAAGCGGCTGCATGGTGCAGTCTTTTTCCCCTTCCTCTGCCCCGGGGCAGAAAGGAATGGCCTTTTGCTCGCTTGTATTTATGGGAACGAAAGGACTGAGTTTGAAAAGACGGTGTCTTTTTCTGTTGATGTGAAGTGACCTGGGGTAAGAAGGTGGACTTTCCAGCCGTTGCCGTGGCCACCAGGTCCGAAAGACCAGCCCCAAATAACTCCTCCCCTTTATACGGCAATACTTCCATATGTCGTTTGGAATCCGCATCCCCTGACCACTGACGCGTCCATAACGTTCTTCTGGCAGAGATGGACATAGCACTTACTCTTGATGCCAGGGTGCAAATATCCCTCTGTGCATCACGCATATATAGTAATGCATCCTTCAAATGCTCTATAGTTAACAATATATTGTCCCTATCCAGGGTATCAATATTTTCAGTCAGGGAATCCGACCACGCGACTCCAGCACTGCACATCCAGGCTGAAGCGATTGCTGGTCGCAGTATAACACCAGTATGTGTGTATATACTTTTTAGGATATTTTCCAGCCTTCTATCAGCTGGTTCTTTGAGGGTGGCCGTATCAGGAGACGGTAACGCTACTTGTTTAGATAAACGTGTGAGCGCCTTATCTACCCTAGGGGGTGTTTCCCAACGTGTCCTAACCTCTGATGGGAAAGGATATAGTGCCAATAATTTATTAGAAATTAGCAGTTTTTTGTCGGGAGAAACCCACGCTTTATCACATACCTCATTCAATTCATCTGACTCAGGAAAAACTATTGGTAGTTTTTTTCACCCCCCACATAATACCCTTCTTAGTGGTATTTGTAGTGTCAGAAATGTGCAATGCTTCCTTCATTGCCGTGATCATGTAACGTGTGGCCCTACTGGACATTACGTTCGACTCATCACCGTCGACACTAGACTCCGTATCTGTGTCTGGGTCTGTGTCGACCCACTGAGGTAACGGGCGTTTTAGGGCCCCTGACGGTGTCTGAGACGCCTGGACAGGCACTAATTGATTTGCCGGCTGTCTCATGTCGTCAACAGTTTTTTGCAAAGTGTTGACATTATCACTTAATTGTTTGAACACGATCATCCAGTCAGGTGTCGACTCCCTAGGGGGTGACATCACTAACGCAGGCAATTGCTCCGCCTCCACATCATTTTCCTCCTCATACATGTCGACACACACGTACCGACACACAGCACACACACCGGGAATGCTCTGATAGAGGACAGGACCCCACGAGCCCTTTGGAGAGACAGAGGGAGAGTCTGCCAGCACACACCCAGCGCTATATATATATATATATATATATATATATATATATATATACAGGGATAACCTTATATAAGTGTTATTCCCTTATAGCTGCTGTTTATATTGTCATTTGCTGCCAATAGTGCCCCCCCTTCTCTTTTTTACCCTGATTCTGAAGCAGGACTGCAGGGGAGAGTCAGGGAGCCGTCCTTCCAGCGGAACTGTGAGGGAAAATGGCGCTTGTGTGCTGAGGAGATAGGCTCCGCCCCTTCACGACGTCCTTATCTCCCGCTTTTTTGTGTAAAAATGGCAGGGGTTAAAATACATCCATATAGCCCAGGAGCTATATGTGATGTATTCTTTTGCCACCTAAGGTATTATCATTTATATTGCGTCTCAGGGCGCTCCCCCCCAAGCGCCCTGCACCCTCAGTGACCGGAGTGTGAAGTGTGCTGAGAGCAATGGCGCACAGCTGCGGTGCTGTGCGCTACCTTAGTCTGAAGACAGGATTGTCTTCTGCCGCCGATTTCACCGGACCTCTTCGTCTCTTCTGGCTCTGTAAGGGGGACGGCGGCGCGGCTCCGGTGACCCATCCAGGCTGTACCTGTGATCGTCCCTCTGGAGCTAATGTCCAGTAGCCTAAGAAGCCCAATCCACTCTGCATGCAGGTGAGTTCGCTTCTTCTCCCCTTAGTCCCACGATGCAGTGAGCCTGTTGCCAGCAGGACTCACTGAAAATAAAAAAACCTAAATTAAACTTTTATTCTAAGCAGCTCAGGAGAGCCACCTAGCCTGCACCCTTCTCGTTCGGGCACAAAAATCTAACTGAGGCTTGGAGGAGGGTCATAGGGGGAGGAGCCAGTGCACACCACCTGATCCTAAAGCTTTTATTCTTGTGCCCTGTCTCCTGCGGAGCCGCTATTCCCCATGGTCCTTACGGAGTCCCAGCATCCACTAGGACGTCAGAGAAATTGGATTTTAATTACCTACCGGTAAATCCTTTTCTCGTAGTCCGTAGAGGATGCTGGGGTCCACATTAGTACCATGGGGTATAGACGGGTCCCTTGGGAGCCATGGGCACTTTAAGAGTTTAATAGTGTGGGCTGGCTCCTCCCTCTATGCCCCCCTCCCCAACCAGACTCAGTCTAGAAACTGTGCCCGAGGAGACGGACATACTTCGAGAGAAGTAAATACACAAATAGTGGTGAGATTCACACCAGCTCATACATAACAGCAGAAAAACCAAGCTAACCAGCTTGAATCAAGTCAGCAATGGCTGAACAACATTACTTGACCAAGTAACAGTGCAGTACTGAACCAAGGAACAAGGCAGTACTGAACCAAGGAACAACTGCAGGAAAACGAAGCGCTGGGCGGGCACCCAGCATCCTCTACGGACTACGAGAAAAGGATTTACTGGTAGGTAATTAAAATCCCATTTTCTCTTACGTCCTAGAGGATGCTGGGGTCCACATTAGTACCATGGGGATGTACCAAAGCTCCCAGTATGGAAGGGAGAGCGCGGAGGCTCCTGCAGAACCGATAGACCAAACTTTAGGAGGTCAAAGTATCGAACTTGTAGAACTTAGCAAATGTGTTCGACCCTGACCAAGTTGCTGCTCGCCAAAGTTGTAAAGCAGAGACCGGGGTGGGCAGCCGCCCAAGAAGAACCCACTTTACGAGAAGAGTGGGCCTTAATGGATTTCGGACACGGCAATCCTGCCGTAGAATAAGCATGCTGGATAGTAAACCTGATCCAGCAGAAATAATCTACTTAGAAGCAGGACACCCAACCTTGTTGGGATCATAAAGGACAAACAGAACGTCCGACTTTTGGTGAAGAGAAGTTCTCTTCACATAAATCTTCAAAGCCCTCACAACATCCAAGGACTTTGAAGTAATTGAGTAGTCAGTAGCCACTGGCACCATAGTAGGTTTGTTGATATGAAAAGCAGACACAACCTTCGGAAGAAATTGCTGACACGTCCTAAACTCAGCTCTATCTTTATGAAAAAACAAGTAGGGGCTCTTGTAGGACAATGCCCCCAATTCCAACACACGTCTAGCAGATGCCAATGCCAATAGTGTGACAGTCGTCCAAGTAAGAAACTTGACCTCAACCTCCTGCAAAGGCTTGAACCAAACCGATTGCAGGAACTGCAGTACCACGTTAAGGTCCCAAGGTGCCGTAGGAGGCACAAAGGGAGGTTGGATGTGCAGAACCCCCTCCAAGAAAGTCTGAACCTCAGGGAGGGCAGCCAATTGTTTCTGGAAGAAAATGGACAAGGCCGAAATCTGGACTTTTATGGAGCCCAGGCACAGGCCCACATCCACCCCTGCTTGCAGGAAGAGGAGAAACCATCCAAGTTGAAACTCCACCGTAGGAAACTTCTTGGTTTCGCACAAAGACACGTACTTTTTACCAAATCCGATGGTAATGTTTTGAAGTTACTCCTCTCCTATCCTGTATCAGGGTAGGAATAACTTTGCTGGGAATATGGCGTTCAACCTCCATGCCGTCAAACGTAGCTGTGGTAAGTCTTGATAAGCGAACAGCCCCTGTTGCAGAAGGTCCTTGCGAAGAGGAAGAGGCCTCGGATCTTCCAGCAGTAACTCCAGAAGATTCGCGTACCAAGCCCTTCTTGGCCAGTCCGGAGCAATGAGGATCGCCTGAACTCTTGTTCTTTTGATTATTTTGAGAATCCTTGGGATAAGTGGAAGTGGAGGGAACACATACACTGACTGGAACACCCTCGGAGTTACCAGGGCGTCCACTACCACTGCCTGTGGATCCCTCGACCTGGAACAATACTTCCGAAACTTCTTGTTAAGGCATGAGGCCATCATGTCTATTTGAGGTACGCCCCAAAGACTTGTCACCTCTGCGAACACCTCTGGGTGGAGGCCCCATTATCCCAGATGGACATCGTGTCTGCTGAGGAAGTCCGCTTCCCAGTTGTCCACTCCCGGAATGAAGATTGCTGAAAGCGCCACCGCGTGCTTTTCCACCCAGAGGATGATTCTTGTTACCGCTGACATTGCAGCTCTGCTCTTCGTTCCGCATTGTGGGTTTATGTAGGCCACTGTCGTTACATGTCCGCCTGAACTTAAATGGCCTGATCTTTTAGAAGATGTGCCGCTTGTAGAAGACCGGTGTACACAGCCCTTAGTTTCAGAATATTTATCGGAAGGATGGATTCCAGACTTGACCACCTTCCTTGGAAGTTTTCCACCTGGGTGACTGCTCCCCAACCTCTGAGACTTAGGAGGATCCAATTCTGAATCCCGAACCTGCGTCCCTCTAGTAGGTGAGAAGTTAGCAGCCACCAGAGGAGCGATATTCTGGCTATCGGTGACAGACGTATCCTCTGGTGCATGTGAAGATGAGATCCCGACCATTTGTCCAGGAGATCCAGCTGGAAAGACGGTGCATGAAATCTTCCGTACTGTAGAGCCTCGTAGGAGGCAACCATTTTCCCCAGAATGCACTGATGAACCGATACCTGGGCTGGCTTCAGGACATTCCGCACCATTGTTTG
Source organism: Pseudophryne corroboree (assembly GCF_028390025.1). NCBI lineage: Eukaryota > Metazoa > Chordata > Amphibia > Anura > Myobatrachidae > Pseudophryne > Pseudophryne corroboree. Next base: position 727,029,956 of record NC_086446.1, read on the forward strand.
CATCACTAACGCTTTCTCCTCCGGCAGAAACACCTTCTGTACTTCTGTGTCGAGGATCATCCCCAGGAAGGACAGTCTCCTTGTTGGCTCCAGATGCAACTTTGGAAGATTCAGGATCCAAACATGATCCTGGAGTAGTTGAGTTGAGAGAAACGCTCTGCAACAGCTTCTCCCTGGAAGACGCTTTTATCAGATCATCCAGGTAAGGAATTATGTTCACACCCTGCTTGCGAAGGAGTAGCATCATCTCTGCTATTACCTTGGTGAACACTCTTGATGAAGTGGAAAGGCCAAACGGCAGCGCCTGGAACTGACAGTGACAGTCCAGCAGCGCAAATCTGAGATAAGCCTGGTGAGGCGGCCAGATCGGAATATGAAGGTACGCATCCTTGATATCCAGGGATACCAAGAATTCCCCCTCCTCCAGACCTGAGATCACCGCTCTCAGAGACTCCATCTTGAATTTGAATTCCCTCAAGTAGGGGTTCAATGACTTTAGGTTTAATATCAGTCTTACCGAACCGTCCGGTTAAGGTAGCACAAACAGGTTTGAATAATAACCTTTGTGTTGTAGGTGAGGTGGAACTGAAACAATTACATTTGACTTTAGTAATGTTTGAATGGCTTCCTGTAGGATAGCACTTTCTGTCAGCGAAGCTGGCAAGCCTGATTTAGAGAATCTGTGAGGTGGGAGTTCTTGAAACTCCCGTCTGTACCCCTGCGTAACAATATCCTGTACCCAGGGATCCAGGCATGAGGAAGACCAGACATGACTGAAATTTCTGAGTCTTTCTCCCACCTGCCCGTTCTCCAGGCTGGGAGGTCCACAGTCATGCCGAGGATTTTGAGGAAGCAGAACCAGGTTTCTGTTCCTGGGAACCTCTGGGTGTAGGTTTTCGGGATTTCCCCCGATCACCTCTAAAAAAAAGTGGAGGGGGATTTGGACTTAACTTTAGCGGTCCGAAAGGACTGCATTGCAGACGTAGGATATGATTTCCTTGTCGGTGGTGTAGCAGAGGGAAAAAAAGTTGACTTACCCGCAGTTGCTGTGGAGATTCACGCATCTAACACTTCCCCAAACAGAGCCTGACCTATAATAATAATAATAATAATAATAATAATAATTTTATTTATATAGCGCTGTTTCTCCAATAGGACTCAAGGCACTTGTGAAGGGTAGGTTCTCCACACTCTTCTTGGATTCCGCATCCGCAGACCATTGGCGCAGCCAGAGTCCTCTGCGTGCCGAGACAGCCATGGGAGAAACCTTATGAAACCTGCGGAATCCTGTATGTGACGTAAAAACAATTCAATGTCACTTCTATCTATAGAATCTAACTCCTCTAGTAAAGTGCCTGTCCACTTCACTATGGCCTTAGAAATCCATGCACAAGCAATAGTGGGTCTTAAAGCTATGCCATTTGCTGTGTATAAAGATTTGAAAGTAGTCTCAATTTTGCGGTCAGCCGGCTCTTTTAAGGCTAGGGCGCAGGGACAGGCAAAACCACTTTCTTAGACAGACTAGAAACAGAAGCGTCTACTACCGGCGGGTTTTCCCACTTTTTCCTATCCTCCTCAGGGAAAGGAAAAGCAATGAGAACCCTTTTAGGGATCTGGAATTTCTCTGGGTTTTCCCAGGATTTTTAAAATAATGCATTTAATTCCTTAGATGCAGGGAATGTAAGGGAGGATTTCTTAGTTTCAGTAAAGTAAGCCTCCTCTACCTGCTCAGGTACCTTATCAGTAATGTGTAAAATGTCCCTAAAAGCCTCAATCACGAGTTGCATCCTCCTAGCAAGGGATGCCTCAACCCCCCAGGATATCCCCCTCATCGTCTCATGTATCAGAGTCGGTATCTGTGTAGACTTGCATTATTTTGGCAAGAGCATGTTTCTTAGGCTATATATCAGGGGTCTTGGAAGAGGTAGAGGGAGCAGAATATGACAAAACCTCTACAGATCTTTTCAAAACCTGTGTTTCACTCTCATTAGGAGCTATCCTAGATGAAATTTGGGATATCATTCCCTTAAGAGAAGCCACCCATGGGGGTTCGGATTCAGAAGGCTGAGACAGTACATTGCATTCCTGAGTACATGGAATAGACTGCTCTGGAGAGGACACACACTCTGCAGCACAAGATACAGAATCCCTAGACATGGTAATGTGAGATATATAACATACACACACACACACACACACACAGGAAAATGTCAGACACAGTTTCCCCCAAGTACCTTCAGAGAGATTCAGAGAGACTATAAGGAGCCAGCCACACAGCGCCCCAGTAGGTAGTTATTATAAATAAATGCCTAGCGCTGACTGAGTAACTTTAATAGATTAAAAAGTGAATAACACTCTCCCCTCACGCTTTCTATAACACCCTGGTACCGCACAGGATAACTGGAGTGGAGGGCAGCGCTCCCTGTCAGCGTCTCTGTGTGTGATCTGCAGGGAGAAAATGGCGCTGGTGAGTGTTGGATCCGCTCTGCGGATAAGCCCCGCCCCCTGTAATGGCACGGTCTTCCCGCTCCTGTTATTTTATACTGGCCTGAAGTGTTCTTGTTGCTAACAGTGGGATTAGCCCGTTAGTTCTGATGACCAGTGTTAGGGTATTGCGCTGGCCCAGGGTGCCCCTCATAGCGCCGCTCAACAGTACCTCTGAGCCCTCTGGAGCGCAGCATCAGTGCTGCGCTCCCACCCTTGTGCCGCCATTCCCGCCGGCGTCATACTCACCACCACATCTTCTGGCTCTGTTAGGGGGTGGCGGCAGTGCTGCGGAGAGCGAGTGGTCGCCTCGTGGGCTTGCTATCAACACCCTCAGGAGCTCTGTGTCCTGTCAGCGGAGATAGGGGCCATTAACCTCAAGGGTTGGCTCCTACTACCCCCCTAAGTCCCACGAAGCACGGAGGCTGTTGGCTGCAGCCTCCATGTACCTAACATGCTCTTAAAAAAAAAAAAAAATAAGAAAACTAGAAAAGCTCTAGGAGCTCCCCTAGCTGTGACCAGCTCCACCGGGCACATTTTCTAAACTGAGTCTGGTAGGAGGGACATAGAGGGAGGAGCCATCCCACACTATTAAACTCTTAAAGTGCCCATGGCTCCCAAGGGACCCGTCTATACCCCATGGTACTAATGTGGACCACAGCATCCTCTAGGACGGAAGAGAAAATGCATTTATTCCATTTTGGAATAAGGCTGTAACATAACAAAATGTTGAAAAAGTGAAGCGCTATGAATACTTTGCGGATGCACTGCATAGCCAAAATAGTAAATGCACTGAGACCACCTTAATGCCCAGGACTGACAAGTGAAGAATCTCTTTATTTAATTTTAGGTCATTCCTTTACCTTAGAGGTTGTATAAATCCCAAGATTGTATGTCCCTAGCCTTACAACAGTATGAGGCCGGAGGAAAAGAATACAAAACGTTTTTTTTTGGCAGACTATTTTCTATTTGCAAGGGACTGGGTTATAGGCCCTACACACATGCCGATTTGTTTGAAAGATATGAACGATCTCGTTCATAAATGAACGAGAACTCGATCATATCTTTCAGTGTGGAGGCTCCAGCGATGAACGATGCGCGGCCCCGCGCTCGTTCATCGCTGGTCCCCCGTCGGCTGTACACACAGGCCAATATGGACGAGATCGTCCATATTTGCCTGCACTTCAATGGAACCGTGTGACGGGGGGAGTGAAGAAACGTCACTCCCCCCCGCCGCCGGGTCGCCCGTCGGCCGTATCCGCCGTCGGGCAGCTCGGCAGCGGATCGGCATGTCTGTAGGGCCCTTTACAGCTGTTCAATACTCATGTACACAATTATCTTACAATTTAGTACTAGGTGGCGTTCACAAAGTTACCTTTGCTGCTGCGATCATGTGATCACAGGTCAGTGATGTCTAACTTTGCATTTTATGGTGGCTCAAGCCAGACCAAAATCTGAATATTTAAGTAGATTTCTTCTTTACCAAGTCATCTCTCATCGGGGGCATATGTATCAGGCATATGTATCAGGACCCAATAATTGTGATTTATCGCCACTATACACGACAATTAGAAATTAAGTTTTGCCTGGATGTAATAATAGTCACCAGCAGGGATAGGGGCTCTGAAAGGACCCCGTCCCTGCAATGTGCTCAGAGTGAAGTCATCACATGAGTGTTCTATTTACTACTATATCAGGCTTCCTACGCATGTGCAGTCTTCTGATGACACATGTGCAGCAGCCATTGCCATGGAGGGTTCTAGAGGTAGCTACAGCGACTAGCACCATCTTCAGATGGCGTCAGCTACGGGGGGCCAAGCATTCTGGAACTTTACCAAGCTCCGTAATGCTTCACATTCTGGAGCTCGGTAAATCTGACAGCTTCTATGGGGGCTGCGGCTGCTGTCAGAGATGGAGGGGCCAAGGCAGATATGGAGATATCTGCTGCGGTCCCTCAATGGTACATACTTATTATCTGTGGGTAAACCCTGAAGATAGGTATTTTAAGGGGCTATGGCACAAATATTGAATGATAAAGAGGACCCGAGGCGTGCACTGAATGGTGTTTTATGGGGTTTTTAACATCTACTGAATTTCAAAGATGTGTGTTTTCAGGATAATAAATGCTTCACTACAGAGAGAGGTCCAAATGGGATTCCTAAACTAACAAGCTACGTATCACTGAAAATAGAGGTACTGGCTTTATAAGGTTAGTACGTGTACACATGGCACATGTATAAACACAAATGCTGAAGAACCCTTGGAGAGGTAAAAACTAGTATTAAAAGGTATATGCACCCTGGGCTCTCAGATTGCTCTACTGTTCCACATCACTCTACCTGCTGTGAAACTACACATCCCAGCATACCCTGCCAGTTTTAGCATGCCTTAACAAGCAAACGTTGGCAGGAAATGCTGGGATGTGTAATTCCACAACATCTGGAGGGCCTCATTATGAGAATCGATGCCTCTAGAACCTCAGCACATGAAAACTGTGCAACTGTGTTTTAAAAGTCACTTTAGACTGCAGTGCACACTCACATTACACAAATAATGAATCATGCTCACTTGGAGGAAGGGGAAGCCTGCACATATATTTTATAAAGTGTTGTCATAAAAAATGTCATCTTGGAGCATCATTTCAGATGCTTCTGCCACTTGGGTGCCTGTAACCTGCACTACTTAGTCTTTAATGGCAATGTGTTTCCATTGTGTACCGAGAGTACTCACAGGGAAGACATGCATTCCAGCTGCATCGGTCGCAGGTACATGCAGGGGGTGAAGCCACAAGCTACAAACTAGCAAACAACTCTGATTAGGTCTCAAAAAAAATAAGATTTTACTCACCGGTAAATCTATTTCTCGTAGTCCGTAGTGGATGCTGGGTACTCCGTAAGGACCATGGGGAATAGACGGGCTCCGCAGGAGACTGGGCACTCTAAAGAAAAGATTAGGTACTACATCTGGTGTGCACTGGCTCCTCCCTCTATGCCCCTCCTCCAGACCTCAGTTAGGGAAACTGTGCCCGGAAGAGCTGACATTACTAGGAAAGGATTTGGAATCCAGGGTAAGACTCATACCAGCCACACCAATCACACCGTACAACTTGTGATAATTATACCCAGTTAACAGTATGAACAACAACTGAGCCTCATTAAACTGATGGCTCAGAACAAAAAACCCTTTAGTTAGGCAATAACTATATACAAGTATTGCAGAATTCCGCACTTGGGACGGGCTCCCAGCATCCACTACGGACTACGAGAAATAGATTTACCGGTGAGTAAAATCTTATTTTCTCTGACGTCCTAGTGGATGCTGGGTACTCCGTAAGGACCATGGGGATTATACCAAAGCTCCCAAACGGGCGGGAGAGTGCGGATGACTCTGCAGCACCGAATGAGCAAACTCAAGGTCCTCCTCAGCCAGGGTATCAAACTTGTAGGATTTTGCGAACGTGTTTGACCCCGACCAGGTAGCAGCTCGGCAAAGTTGTAAAGCCGAGACCCCTCGGGCAGACGCCCAAGAAGAGCCCACCTTCCTCGTGGAATGGGCTTTGACTGATTTAGGATGCGGCAGTCCAGCCGCAGAATGTGCAAGTTGAATCGTGCAACAGATCCAGCGAGCAATAGTCTGCTTAGAAGCAGGAGCACCCAGCTTGTTGGGTGCATGCAGGATAAACAGCGAGTCAGTTTTTCTGACTCTAGCCGTCCTGGAAACATAGATTTTCAGGGCCCGGACTACGTCCAGCAACTTGGAAGCCTCCAAGCCCCGAGTAGCCGCAGGCACCACAATAGGTTGGTTCAAATGAAACGCTGATACCACCTTAGGGAGAAATTGGGGACGAGTCCTCAATTCTGCCCTGTCCATATGGAAGATCAGATAGGGGCTTTTGCATGACAAAACCGCCAATTCGGACACACGCCTAGCCGAAGCCAAGGCCAAAAGCATGACCACTTTCCACGTGAGATATTTCAACTCCACGGTCTGAAGTGGCTCAAACCAATGTGATTTTAGGAAATCCAACACAACGTTGAGATCCCAAGGTGCCACTGGGGGCACAAAAGAGGGCTGAATACGCAGCACTCCCTTAACAAACGTCTGAACTTCAGGCAGTGAAGCCAGTTCTTTTTGAAAGAAAATAGACAGGGCCGAAATCTGGACTTTAATGGATCCCAATTTTAGGCCCATAGTCACTCCTGACTGTAGGAAGTGTAGAAATCGACCCAGCTGAAATTCTTCTGTTGGGGCCTTCATAGCCTCACACCAAGCAACATATTTTCGCCATATGCGGTGATAATGTTTTGCTGTCACATCCTTCCTAGCTTTTATCAGCGTAGGAATTACTTCAACCGGAATGCCCTTTTCCATCAGGATCCGGCGTTCAACCGCCATGCCGTCAAACGCAGCCGCGGTAAGTCTTGGAACAGAAAGGGCCCCTGCTGTAGCAGGTCCTGTCTGAGAGGCAGAGGCCAAGGGTCCTCTGAGATCATTTCTTGTAGTTCCGGGTACCAAGTCCTTCTTGGCCAATCCGGAACGATGAGTACAGTTCTTACTCCTCTCTTTCTAATTATCCTCAGTACCTATGGTATGAGAAGAAGAGGAGGGAACACATAAACCGACTGGTACACCCACGGTGTCACTAGAGCGTCCACAGCTATCGCCTGAGGGTCCCTTGACCTGGCGCAATATCTTTTTAGCTTTTTGTTGAGGCGGGACGCCATCATGTCCACCTGTGGCCTTTCCCAACGATTTACAATCAGCTGGAAGACTTCTGGATGAAGTCCCCACTCTCCCGGGTGGAGGTCGTGCCTGCTGAGGAAGTCTGCTTCCCAGTTGTCCACTCCCGGAATGAACACTGCTGACAGTGCTATCACGTGATTTTCCGCCCATCGAAGAATCCTTGTGGCTTCTGCCATCGCCATCCTGCTTCTTGTGCCGCCCTGTCGGTTTACATGGGCGACCGCCGTGATGTTGTCTGACTGAATCAGCACCGACTGGTTTTGAAGCAGGGTCTTGCCTGACTTAGGGCATTGTAAATGGCCCTTAGCTCCAGAATATTTATGTGTAAGGAAGCTTCCTGACTCGACCATTGTCCTTGGAAGTTTCTTCCCTGAGTGACTGCCCCCCAACCTCGGTGGCTTCCATCCGTGGTCACCAGGATCCAGTCCTGTATGCCGAATCTGCGGCCCTCGAGAAGATGAGCACTCTGCAGCCACCACAGCAGAGACACCCTGGCCCTCGGGGACAGGGTGAGCAGCCGATGCATCTAAAGATGCGATCCGGACCACTTGTCTAACAGATCCCACTGAAAGATCCGTGCATGGCACCTGCCGAATGGAATTGCCTCGTTAGAAGCTACCATCTTTCCCAGGACTCGCGTGCAGTGATGCACCGACACCTGTTTTGGTTTTAGGAGGTCTCTGACCAGAGATGACAACTCCTTGGCCTTCTCCTCCGGGAGAAACACCTTCTTCTGTTCTGTGTCCAGAATCATACCCAGGAACAGTAGACGCGTCGTAGGAACCAGCTGCGACTTCGGGATATTCAGAATCCAGCCGTGCTGTTGTAGCACTTCCTGGGATAGTGCTACTCCGACCAACAACTGCTCCCTGGACCTCGCCTTTATAAGGAGATCGTCCAAGTACGGGATAATCATAACTCCCTTCTTTCGAAGGAGTATCATCATTTCGGCCATTACTTTGGTAAATACCCTCGGTGCCGTGGACAGACCAAACGGCAACGTCTGGAATTGGTAATGGCAGTCCTGTACCACAAAACGGAGGTACACCTGGTGAGGTGGGTAAATGGGGACATGTAGGTACGCATCCTTGATGTCCAGTGATACCATGTAATCCCCCCTCTTCCAGGCTTGCAATAACCGCCCTGAGCGATTCCATTTTGAACTTGAACTTCCTTATATAAGTGTTCAAGGATTTTAAATTTAGAATGGGTCTCACCGAACAGTCTGGTTTCGGTACCACAAACATTGTGGAATAGTAACCCCGTCCCTGTTGAAGGAGGGGAACTTTGATTATCACCTGCTGGAGGTACAGCTTGTGAATTGCCGCCAGTACTACCTCCCTGTCCTGGGGAGTAGCTGTCAAGGTTGATTTGAGGTAACGGCGAGGGGGAGACGTCTCGAATTCCAGCTTGTATCCCTGAGATTCCACTTGTAGAACCCAGAGATCCACCTGTGAGCGAACCCACTGGTCGCTGAAGTTCCGGAGACGGGCCCCCACCGCACCTGGCTCCACATGTGGAGCCCCAGCGTCATGCGGTGGACTTAGTAGAAGCAGGGGAGGATTTTAGTTCTTGGGAACTGGCTGTATGGTGCAGCTTTTTCCCTCTACCCTTGCCTCTGGGCAGAAAGGACGCGCCTCTAACCCGCTTGCCTTTCTGAGGCCGAAAGGACTGTACTTGATAATACGGTGCTTTCTTAGGCTGTGAGGGAACCTGAGGTAAAAAAGTCGACTTCCCAGCTGTTGCTGTGGATACGAGGTCCGAGAGACCGTCCCCAAACAATTCCTCACCCATATAAGGCAAAATTTCCATGTGCCTTTTAGAATCAGCATCACCCGTCCACTGCCGAGTCCATAATACTCTCCTGGCAGAAATGGACATCGCATTAATTCTAGATGCCAGCCGGCAAATGTCCCTCTGTGCATCTCTCATATATAAGACTACGTCTTTAACATGCTCTATGGTTAGCAATATAGTGTCCCTGTCAAGGGAATCAATGTTATCAGACAGGGAATCAGACCACGCTGCTGCAGCACTGCACATCCATGCTGAAGCAATAGTAGGTCTCAGTATAGTACCTGAGTGTGTATACACAGACTTCAGGATAGCCTCCTGCTTTCTATCTGCAGGCTCCTTTAAGGCGGCCGTATCCTGAGACGGCAGTGCCACCTTTTTTGATAAGCGTGTGAGCGCTTTGTCCACCTTAGGGGATGTCTCCCAGCGTAACCTATCCGTTGGCGGGAAAGGGTACGCCATTAGTAACCGCTTAGAAATTACTAGTTTCTTATCTGGGGAACCCCATGCTTCTTCACACAATTCGTTTAACTCATCAAATGGGGGAAAAGTCACTGGCTGCTTTTTCTCCCCAAACATAATACCCTTTTTTGTGGTAACCGGGTTAATGTCAGAAATGTGCAACACATTTTTCATTGCCGTAATCATACATCGGATGGCCCTAGTGGATTGTATATTTGTCTCATCCTCGTCGACACTGGAGTCAGACTCCGTGTTGACATCTGTGTCAGCCATCTGAGGTAGCGGGCGTTTTTGAGCCCCTGACGGCCTCTGAGAAGTCTGGGCAGGCGCGGGCTGAGATGCCGGCTGTCCCAAAGCTGCGTCATCGAACCTTTTATGTAAGGAGTTGACACTGTCGGTTAATACCTTCCACATATCCATCCACTCAGGTGTCGGCCCCGCAGGGGGCGACATCACACTTATCGGCACCTGCTCCACCTCCACGTAAGCGTCCTCATCAAACATGTCGACACAGCCGTACCGACACACCGCACACACACACACACAGGGAATGCTCTGACTGAGGACAGGACCCCACAAAGTCCTTTGGGGAGACAGAGAGAGAGTATGCCAGCACACACCACAGCGCTATATAAACAGGGATTTACACTAACAAAAGTGATTTTTCCCTATAGCTGCTTAATATACTCAGTTTGTGCCTAAATTTAGTGCCCCCCCTCTCTTTTTTACCCTTTGAGCCTGGAAACTGCAGGGGAGAGCCTGGGGAGCTGTCTTCCAGCGGAGCTGTGAAGAGAAAATGGCGCCGGTGTGCTGAGGGAGATAGCCCCGCCCCCTTCTCGGTGGACTTCTCCCGCTTTTTTTATATACTTTTATGGCGGGGGATTATGCACATATACAGTTTATTATGCACATATACAGTTTATTACAGTTTGCGCCATGTAAGGTACTCTAATTGCTACCCAGGGCGCCCCCCCCAGCGCCCTGCACCCATCACTGACCGGAGTGTGTGGTGTGCATAGGGAGCAATGGCGCACAGCTGCAGTGCTGTGCGCTACCTTAATGAAGACCGAAGTCTTCAGCCGCCGATTTCCTCCGGTTTCTTCCGTCTTCTGGCTCTGCATGGGGGACGGCGGCGCGGCTCCGGGAACGGACGAACGAGGTCGGGCCCTGTGTTCGATCCCTCTGGAGTTAATGGTGTCCAGTAGCCTAGAAGCACAAGCTAGCTGCAAGCAGGTAGGTTTGCTTCTCTCCCCTAAGTCTGTTGCCAGCAGATCTCACTGAAAATAAAAAACCTAACAAATACTTTTCTTTCTAGGAAGCTCAGGAGAGCCCCTAGTGTGCAACCAGCTCTGACCGGGCACAGATTCTAACTGAGGTCTGGAGGAGGGGCATAGAGGGAGGAGCCAGTGCACACCAGATGTAGTACCTAATCTTTTTTTTTAGAGTGCCCAGTCTCCTGCGGAGCCCGTCTATTCCCCATGGTCCTTACGGAGTACCAAGCATCCACTAGGACGTCAGAGAAAAAAAAATTAATCTGCATTCTGCAATTCCATCTAACTCAGAATGGGATGCGTTTAATTTACCGGCGGTCAGGATCCTGATGCTGGAATCCCAAGAGCAGACAATGCCGCCAGTCGGAATCCCGATGCGCAACAGGGCTATTCCTACTCGTAGCGAGCCCGCAAGGGGACTCTTAGTGTTCCACCCACTGCCGGCATTCTGACGCACGGGATGCCGCTGTCGGGATATTGACAGAAGGAATCCCGTCTGCCAGTCATCCATATCAAACCCCTTAGAATAAGGTAATTCTTGTGTAGGCAGGTTTTAAATGAGAGTATGTAGCCAGTCCAGGCTTCTATATATGAGACACTGGGGAAGATGTATTAAGCCTGGAGAAGGGATAAGGAAGTGATAAGAGCAAGGTGATAACGCACCAGCCAATCAGCTCCTGTCATTTTGCAAATCCATAATGATTGGCTGGTGTGTTGTCACCTTGCACTTATCACTGCTTTATCCCGTCTCCATGTTAATACATCTGCCCCAATATTTGTATCACACTAGTTTATCCTAACTTACGACAATTTGATGCTTTATAGATCACTTACCCAAATATAGTGCACAGTATAGAGCTATTTGATGCTATCAACTACGCCATACCTTTATAAATGTGACTTCAGGGTGGACCTTGGCCAGCTCGGCCATAACGTCATTCATTTGGGAACACTGAGGAGCCCATGGTGCCCAGAAATGTACAACAAGCAGAGATCTGAAAATCAAGATAACCATGGGTTAGAAGGTGGTTCCATGTGACGTATTAAGGAGGTGGCTGATGGGGCAATTAGTTTTCTAAGAACATCTTTATGAAAAGGACTTTCCACCTCAATTTGCTGATTGGTGGAGAAATATATAAATACATACACACATTATACTCTACTGTACGTTCTAGACATAGTATCTGCATTTTTTATTATTTATTATCCTTTATTTATATGGCACCACAAGGGTTCCGCAGCGCCCAATTACAGAGTACATAAATAATCAAACAGGAAAACAGCAACTTACATTTGATGACAATATAGGACAAGTACAGGGTAAATAAACATAGTTACTTCAGCAGATGACACTGGAATAAGTATCAGGTGGCAGAAGACTGCTGGATGTGGTGCAGTTGAAGATTATTAAAGTAAGACAAAGGATAAACACGAGGGAAGAGTGCCCTGCTCGTGAGAGCTTACAATCTAAAGTGGAGGGGTAGACAGACAGGTATAACACAGATGGGGTTCATAGAGAACGTTGAACAGAGGGTTAGGATGAGATTTGGCTGGGTTTGGTGAAGAAGTGGGTCTTGAGAGCCCGTTTGAAGTTTTGTAGAGAGGTGGAGAGTCTGAGGGGGAGAGGTAGGGAATTCCAGAAAAGTGGTGCAGCACGTGAAAAAATAAGAATTTACTTACCGATAATTCTATTTCTTATAGTCCGTAGTGGATGCTGGGGACTCCGAAAGGACCATGGGGAATAGCGGCTCCGCAGGAGACTGGGCACAAAGTAAAAGCTTTAGGACTAGCTGGTGTGCACTGGCTTCTCCCCCTATGACCCTGCTCCAAGCCTCAGTTAGGATACTGTGCCCGGACGAGCGTACACAATAAGGAAGGATTTTGAATCCCGGGTAAGACTCATACCAGCCACACCAATCACACCGTACAACTTGTGATCTGAACCCAGTTAACAGCATGATAACAGAAGGAGCCTCTGAAAAGATGGCTCACAACAACAATAACCCGATTTTTGTAACAATAACTATGTACAAGTAATGCAGACAATCCGCACTTGGGATGGGCGCCCAGCATCCACTACGGACTATGAGAAATAGAATTATCGGTAAGTAAATTCTTATTTTCTCTAACGTCCTAGTGGATGCTGGGGACTCCGAAAGGACCATGGGGATTATACCAAAGCTCCCAAACGGGCGGGAGAGTGCGGATGACTCTGCAGCACCGAATGAGAGAACTCCAGGTCCTCCTCAGCCAGGGTATCAAATTTGTAGAATTTAGCAAACGTGTTTGCCCCTGACCAAGTAGCTGCTCGGCAAAGTTGTAAAGCCGAGACCCCTCGGGCAGCCGCCCAAGATGAGCCCACTTTTCGTGTGGAATGGGCTTTTACAGATTTTGGCTGTGGCAGGCCTGCCACAGAATGTGCAAGCTGAATTGTACTACAAATCCAACGAGCAATCGTCTGCTTAGAAGCAGGAGCACCCAGCTTGTTGGGTGCATACAGGATAAACAGCGAGTCAGATTTTCTGACTCCAGCCGTCCTGGAAACATATATTTTCAGGGCCCTGACTACGTCCAGCAACTTGGAATCCTCCAAGTCCCTAGTAGCCGCAGGCACCACAATAGGTTGGTTTAAGTGAAATGCTGAAACCACCTTAGGGAGAAATTGAGGACGAGTCCTCAATTCTGCCCTGTCCGTATGAAAAATTAGGTAAGGGCTTTTATAGGATAAAGCCGCCAATTCTGATACACGCCTGGCTGAAGCCAGGGCTAACAGCATTACCACTTTCCATGTGAGATATTTCAAGTCCACAGTGGTGAGTGGTTCAAACCAATGTGATTTTAGGAATCCCAACACTACATTGAGATCCCAAGGTGCCACTGGAGGCACAAAAGGAGGCTGTATATGCAGTAGTCCCTTGACAAACGTCTGAACTTCAGGAACAGAAGCTAGTTCTTATTGGAAGAATATCGACAGGGCCGAAATTTGAACCTTAATGGACCCTAATTTGAGGCCCATAGACAGTCCTGTTTGCAGGAAATGCAGGAATCGACCCAGTTGAAATTCCTCCGTAGGGGCCTTCCTGGCCTCGCACCACGCAACATATTTACGCCAAATACGGTGATAATGTTGTACGGTTACATCCTTCCTGGCTTTGATCAGGGTAGGGATGACTTCATCCGGAATGCCTTTTTCCTTCAGGATCCGGCGTTCAACCGCCATGCCGTCAAACGCAGCCGCGGTAAGTCTTGGAACAGACATGGTCCCTGCTGGAGCAGGTCCTGTCTTAGAGGTAGAGGCCACGGGTCTTCCGTGAGCATCTCTTGAATTTCCGGGTACCAAGTCCTTCTTGGCCAATCCGGAGCCACGAGTATAGTCTTTACTCCTCTCCTTCTTATGATTCTCAGTACTTTTGGTATGAGAGGAAGAGGAGGGAACACATACACTGACCGGTACACCCACGGTGTTACCAGAGCGTCCACAGCTATTGCCTGAGGGTCCCTTGACCTGGAGCAATATCTGTCCAGTTTTTTGTTGAGGCGAGACGCCATCATGTCCACCTTTGGTTTTTCCCAACGGTTTACAATCATGTGGAAGACTTCTGGGTGAAGTCCCCACTCCCCCGGGTGAAGATCGTGTCTGCTGAGGAAGTCTGCTTCCCAGTTGTCCACTCCCGGAATGAACACTGCTGACAGTGCTATCACATGATTTTCCGCCCAGCGAAGAATCCTTGCCACTTCCGTCATTGCCCTCCTGCTTCTTGTGCCGCCCTGTCTGTTTACGTGGGCGACTGCCGTGATGTTGTCCGACTGGATCAATACTGGCTGACCCTGAAGCAGAGGCCTTGCCTGACTTAGGGCATTGTAAATGGCCCTTAGTTCCAGGATATTTATGTGAAGTGACGTTTCCATACTTGACCACAAGCCCTGGAAATTTTTTCCCTGTGTGACTGCTCCCCAGCCTCTCAGGCTGGCATCCGTGGTCACCAGGACCCAATCCTGAATGCCGAATCTGCGGCCCTCTAGGAGATGAGCACTCTGTAACCACCACAGGAGAGACACCCTTGTCCTTGGAGACAGGGTTATCCGCTGATGCATTTGAAGATGCGATCCGGACCATTTGTCTAGCAGATCCCACTGAAAAGTTCTTGCGTGGAATCTGCCGAATGGAATCGCTTCGTAAGAAACCACCATCTTTCCCAGGACCCTTGTGCACTGATGCACTGACACCTGGCCTGGTCTTAGGAGTTTCCTGACTAGGTCGGATAACGCCCTGGCTTTCTCTTCCGGGAGAAACACCTTTTTCTGTACTGTGTCCAGAATCATCCCTAGGAACAGCAGACGTGTCGTCGGAATCAGCTGCGATTTTGGAATATTTAGAATCCATCCGTGCTGTTGTAGTACTATTTGAGATAGTGCTACTCCGACCTCTAACTGTTCTCTGGACCGTGCCCTTATCAGGAGATCGTCCAAGTAAGGGATAATTAAGACGCCTTTTCTTCGAAGAAGAATCATCATTTCGGCCATTACCTTGGTAAAGACCCGGGGTGCCGTGGACAATCCAAACGGCAGCGTCTGAAACTGATAGTGACAGTTCTGTACCACAAACCTGAGGTACCCTTGGTGAGAAGGGCAAATTGGGACATGGAGGTAAGCATCCTTGATGTCCAGAGACACCATGTAGTCCCCTTCTTCCAGGTTCGCTATCACTGCTCTGAGTGACTCCATCTTGAACTTGAACCTTTTTATGTAAGTGTTCAAAGCTTTAAGATTTAAAATGGGTCTCACCGAGCCGTCCGGCTTCGGTACCACAAACAGCGTGGAGTAATACCCCTTTCCCTGTTGTAGGAGGGGTACCTTGATTATCACTTGCTGGGAATACAGCTTGTGAATGGCTTCCAATACCGCCTCCCTGTCGGGGGTGGACGTTGGTAAAGCAGACTTCAGGAACCGGCGAGGGGGAGACGTCTCGAATTCCAATTTGTACCCCTGAGATACTACCTGCAGGATCCAGGGGTCCACTTGCGAGTGAGCCCACTGCGCGCTGAAAATCTTGAGACGGGCCCCCACCGTGCCTGAGTTCGCTTGTAAGGCCCCAGCGTCATGCTGAGGACTTGGCAGAAGCGGGGGAGGGCTTCTGTTCGTGGGAAGAAGCTGTCTGTTGCAGTCTTTTTCCCCTTCCTCTGCCCCGGGGCAGATATGAGTGGCCTTTTGCCCGCTTGCCCTTATGGGGACGAAAGGACTGAGCCTGAAAAGACGGTATCTTTTTCTGCTGCGAGGTGACTTGGGGTAAAAAGGTGGATTTTCCAGCCGTTGCCGTGGCCACCAGGTCCGATAGACCGCCCCCAAATAACTCCTCCCCTTTATACGGCAATACTTCCATATGCCGTTTGGAATACGCATCCCCTGACCACTGTCGCGTCCATAATCCTCTTCTGGCAGAAATGGACATCGTACTTACTCTTGATGCCAGAGTGCAAATGTCTCTCTGTGCATCTCGCATATATAGGAATGCATCCTTTAAATGCTCTATAGTCAATAATATATTGTCCCTGTCCAGGGTATCAATATTTTCAGTCAGGGAATCCGACCAAGCCACCCCAGCACTGCACATCCAGGCTGAGGCGATTGCTGGTCGCAGTATAACACCAGTATGTGTGTATATACTTTTAAGGATATTTTCCAGCCTCCTATCTGCTGGCTCCTTAAGGGCGGCCGTTTCAGGAGACGGTAACGCCACTTGTTTTGATAAGCGTGTGAGCGCCTTATCTACCCTAGGGGGTGTTTCCCAACGAGCCCTAACCTCTGGTGGGAAGGGATATAGTGCCAATAATTTTTTAGAAATTAGCAGTTTTTTGTCGGGGGTAACCCACGCTTCATCACACACTTCATTCAATTCATCTGATTCAGGAAAAACTACGGGTAGTTTTTTCACACCCCACATAATACCCCTTTTCGTGGTACTTGCAGTATCAGAGATGTGCAAAACCTCCTTCATTGCCGTGATCATGTAACGTGTGGCCCTACTGGAAAATACGTTTGTTTCTTCACCGTCGACACTGGAGTCAGTGTCTGTGTCTGGGTCCGTGTCGACCCACTGAGGTAACGGGCATTTTATAGCCCCTGACGGTGTTTGAGACGCCTGGACAGGCACTAACTGAGCTGCCGGCTGTCTCATGTCGTCAACAGTTTTCTGTAACGTGCTGACACTGTCACGTAATTCCTTAATTACGGCCATCCATTCAGGTGTCGACTCCCTAGGGGGTGACATCACCATTATAGGCAATTGCTCCGCCTCCACATCATTTTCCTCCTCATACATGTCGACACACACGTACCGACACCCAGCACACACACAGGGAATGCTCGGATAGAGGACAGGACCCCACTTAGCCCCTTGGGGAGACAGAGGGAGAGTTTGCCAGCACACACCAGAGCGCTATATATGTATAGGGACAACCTTACAATAAGTGTCTATCCCTTATAGCTGCTTATATCTGTTATTTCGCCAAATAAGTGCCCCCCTCTCTTTTTTACCCTGTTTCTGTAGTGCAGGATGCAGGGGAGATTCTGGGAGCCTTCCTACCAGCGGAGCTGTGTGGGAAAAATGGCGCTGTGTGCTGAGGAGATAGGCCCCGCCCCCTTCACGGCGGGCTCTTCTCCCGCTTTTTTCTGGAAAACTGTCAGGGGTTAAATACATCCATATAGCCCAGGAGCTATATGTGATGTATTTTTTGCCAAATAAGGTACATTCATTGCTTCCCAGGGCGCCCCCCCCCAGCGCCCTGCACCCTCAGTGACCGAAGTGTGAAGTGTGCTGAGAGCAATGGCGCACAGCTGCGGTGCTGTGCGCTACCTTGTGAAGACAGGAAAGTCTTCTGCCGCCGATTTATGGACCTCTTCTTGCTTCAGCATCTGTAAGGGGGCCGGCGGCGCGGCTCCGGGACCCATCCATGGCTGGGCCTGTGATCGTCCCTCTGGAGCTAATGTCCAGTAGCCAAGAAGCCCAATCCACTCTGCACGCAGGTGAGTTCGCTTCTTCTCCCCTTAGTCCCACGCTGCAGTGAGCCTGTTGCCAGCAAGACTCACTGAAAATAAAAAAACCTAAGTATACTTTTACTTCTAAGCAGCTCAGGAGAGCCACCTAGATTGCACCCTTCTCGGCCGGGCACAAAGATCTAACTGAGGCTTGGAGGAGGGTCATAGGGGGAGGAGCCAGTGCACACCAGCTAGTCCTAAAGCTTTTACTTTGTGCCCAGTCTCCTGCGGAGCCGCTATTCCCCATGGTCCTTTCGGAGTCCCCAGCATCCACTAGGACGTTAGAGAAATCTTGGAGGTAGGAGTGGAAGGAAGTAAGCAGTAGGTAGGAGTCGGCATGCATTAGCAGAGCAAAGAGGACGGGTGGGAGTGTAAAGGAAGTTAAGGTCAGAGATGTAGATGGGAGAGGAGTGGGTGAGGACTTTGTAAGTGAGTGTGAGAAGCTTGAAATGGATTCTGAAAGGGAAGGGGAGCCAGTGAAGGTCTAGTAAGAGAGGAGCGGTAGACGTAGTGTGTTTGGTGAGGAAAATGAGCCGGGCAGCAGCATTGAGGATAGATTGGAGTGGAGAGAGGTGTTTGTCAGGAATGCCAGTCAGGAGGAGATTACAGTAGTCCAGTCTGGAGATGACCAGTGAGTGGATAAGAGTCTTAATAGCATCCTGGGTCAGAAAGGGTCTGATCCTGGAAATATTTTTTAGATGAAAACGGCAGGTTTGAGAGAGGTGCTGAATGTATGGTTTGAAGGAGAGGGAGGAGTCAAGGATTACTCCAAGACAGCGCACTTGGGGGCAGGGGAGATAGTAGTGCCATCAATAGATAATGAGATTGTAGGAGGTGAGGTTATGCTGGAGGGAGGGAAGATGATCAGCTCGGTCTTAGACATGTTAAGTTTAAGAAAGCGCTGGGACATCCAGGAAGAGGTAGCAGAGAGACAGTTAGAGGCATGAGTGAGGAGAGCCGTGGAGAGATCAGGGGAGGAGAGGTAGATTTGGGTGTCATCAGAATAGAGATGATATTGGAAAACAAAAGAACTAATGAGCTTACCTAGTGAGGATGTATAGAGAGAGAAGAGAAGAGGACCAAGGACAGAACCTTGGGGTACACCTACCGTTAGTGGAAGAGAGGGGGAGGTGGAGTCCCATATATATTACAGTCACCAAATCGTACAGTACACTTACAGTTATATACATCTATCATCAGGCACTGATGCAATTCTTAGTATGAATAAAAAGAAGCAGTCACCTATACGGGTCAGTAGTAGTATAAAGAGTCAGTACACCACACAATGGGAACTCTGAGAGATGAGGCAGGGTAACATTCATGGTTCTACAGTAACCTGACATTCCACAGCGGATATGTGAGAAATGAAGGTAGAGGCATGCCATGCAGTGGGATAAACCTCACATTCTAGGGCCTGATGCAGAGATGGACGCTACTGCATTTGCAAATCTGTCAGCAGCTAATGTGTGAAAACACGCTAATGCAGCCACCGACCTGGAAAACGTATTGATACGCCCACCGGCAGCTCTGCGAGTCCCAGTGGCTGCGTACAAAGACGCATCATCGCTCGCAGATCAGTTGATTATTGAAGTTCCGAGTAGCATACGGTCATGCAGCATGGCTGCAGGAAATGAGACGCCAGAGCCACTGTTACTGTGCACAGTATTGCAGACTCGGGCTGGGACAAGCCCAAAACAGTGTTGCGGCATGACTGCGTTTTGGCTGCCACTCCCCGTTACCTCCCACAAATGCTTCCTGACTGTCAATCACTTTGCGGCGTAGATACATGCGCAGTTGGTTGATAATGACTCCGTAGTATGGATGGTATAATGGTCAGCATTACTGCCTCACAGCACTGAGGTTGTGGGTTTGATTCCCACCATGGCCCCAACTGTGCAGAGTTTGTATATTCTCCCCATACTTGTGTGGGCTTCCTCCGGATACTCCGGTTTCCTCCCACAATCCAAACAAATATACTAATAGGTTAACTAACCCTAGTGTTTGCGTGTACATATGTTAGGGAATATAGATTGTAAGGTCCACTGGGGCAGGGACTGATGTGAATGGCCAAATAGTCTCTATAAAGCGCTGTGGAATGTGTGCGCGCTATATAAATAACTGGTAATAAATAAACTGCAAAAACATTGAGTTTGAGTCCAAACCTTGCAGCCTTCTGAAGAATCCGCAAAATACTTTGGAAGCGGAGAAACGCGTCAAGGCACCCCCAGGTGGCCACATTCACTGACCCCAGAGCGTTACCAGTGCAGAGCGCACTGGATCACACAGGCAGACAACGTTCCAGCGGCGGCCGCGCTCTCCCTCCCCCTGCACTTGCAGGAGGCATACTATACCGGGCTCAGTCTGAAATCCGGAGACCGCATCACATCAATAACTGGTGAGCAAGTGCACATACAATGGGATAGGTCAATAGTTAGTACAAGGGTTTATAGTTAGTACAAGTGACATTTGTGTATGCGTTGATTATTTTCATTTTTTTATTTATTTATTTTGGGGTGGGGTTACATAATGCAACTGCAATTTTGTTTCTCAATGGAAGTTATTGTATAGAGCTGGTATGAATCATCATATCAACATAACAAAGGTCTACAGTCATTGGGTTGACAACTATTGGTCAACATGCATTAGGTCGACAGGGTCAAAAGTTTGACACATGAAATGGTAGACATGACAAAAGGTAGACGCAACATTTGTAAGTTTTTTTAGTGTCATTTTAACTGTCAAACGACGTGGAACCCCAATTAGTGTACAGTGTCGCTCGCCAAGCTCCGGCACAGGTTACTAACCCCAGTTGTAGTCCACATGGATGGTAAAGTATGAAAAAATTTATGAAAATGATAAAAACTCAAAAAAAGCTGTGTCAACCATAAGTGTGCCCATCTTTTGTACCTGTCGACCATAAGCACTGTCTACCTTTTACATATGTACCTATTGTCCCCGTCGACTATTAGTGGTTGGCCTAATGCCCGGATACCGTATAGAGCACCCACACAGCCTCTTTATCTTATTTAAATATTCTCATGCTTTAAAATTGTAAGTGATTTTTGCAATGCGCTGGAACGCCTACTTAGTACTAAACAGGAATCTAACTCTTCATCCAAGTCTTTGTTTCCTCTAATTCTGTTTTCTACCCCTTTCTAAGGTAGGTTTTATCTTACTACAAGGCGCTAGGTATACGTCTCTTGTGACCAGTTTCCAAAGCGGACTGTTAGCACTGATCACACAGCACAACTCACAGGGTAGTGAGAAAGGGTGTGGTTCATAGGGTCAACTACTATTGGTCGACGGTAACTAGGTCAACAACAGCATTAAGTCGACATGACCAAGGTCAACATGACAAAAAGTCGATATGGGTTTTTGAAAAAAAAATTGGTGTTGTTTTCTTCGTAGAGTGACCAGGAACCCCAATTAGTGTACCGTGTTCCCTCGCATTGTTCGCCATGCTTCGGCAGGTTACCATTCCCGAATTGTAGTCCACCTGGATTGGAAAGTATGAAAAAGTTTTAAAAAAAGCAAGAAATTATGAAAAACTCATGTCGACCTTTTGTAATGTCGACCTAGAACATGTCGACCCAAGTGTGGTCAACCTAGAGACCGGATACCGTGGGAATAGTGGTGGCAATGATGCAGTCACTAAGGAAACTAGTCAATCCATGGTGAAATAGTGGGTGTGGTATGGAAGGTCGACAGTAACTAGGTCGACAGGGTGTCTAGGTCGACAGGGTCTTTGGGTTCACAGGTCAAAAGGTCAACATGAGTTTTTTATGTTTTTTGGGTGTCGTTTTCTTCGTAGAGTGACCGGGAACCCCAATTAGTGCACCGCTTTGCTCGCCATGCTTTGGGAAAGGCGCCTCACTCTACTACCGCTTCGCTCGACACAGATTACCGTTCCCATCGTAGTCCACGTGGATCGTTAACTTAGTGTTCACGCTAGGCAGTTTTAGCAGGGCGCCGCACCCTGCCTCATTTTTTAAGGGCAAAACCCGCCCTGCCCTTTCTGCGGCGCCCTGCTAAAACTTCCGCCCGCTTCCTGCCCTCACAGCGTGTAAAGATGCGGCATCCATTCACGCTGAGAGCACGCTTGGGGGAAGCCCGCACCTCCGTAGGTGCTGGGCACGCCCCCAACAGTGACGCCGCCAACGCCCCCTTTTATTAGCCGCGATGACCCCGCCCCCCTATTTAGCATGACCGCGCGCGCTAGTGCCCCTCTAGATCCGGCGCCCTGCCCTGCCCAGCCCGGATTCTAGAGGGAACACTAGTTAAGTATGAAAAGGTTCAAAAAATGAAAGAAAGAAAAAAATTGTGAAAAACTTATGTCGACCTTTTGACCTGTCGACCTAGAACATGTCAACCTAAATACCCTGTCGACCTAGACACCCTGTCGACCTAGTTACTGTCAACCAATAGTGGTCGACCTAGTTACTGTCGACTTAGAGACCGTATCCCGAAACAGTGCGCATGCACAATAAGAGTTAGTATTTTGCCCAGGCACAATGGAGCAGACATGTGCAAGTCATTTCGGGATGCGGTCATTAGGTCGACATGCATTGGATCGACCACTAAAGGTCGACATGCACTAGGTCGACAGGGTCAAAAGGTCGCCACCTTGCCCAAAGCATGGCGAGCGAAGCGAGGGGATGCGATGCACTAATTGGGGTTTCCCGTCACTGTACGAAGAAAACGACACCAAAAACAGTCAAGAAAATCATGTTGACCTTTTGACCTGCCGACCCAATGCGTGTCGACCCAACGACCCATACCCATTACTTCTAGGTGTCCGCAGCTGAATGAAAGACTAGACCTTCAGAAACCAACATGTGATGTGGCAACCATTGCAATCCCCATATAAAATGGAAAAAAACAAAACATTCCATTGAATCGGAGTCATCAGGCACCAGTTTCCGAAGTCCATCACTAGAACAGTATGAGGTTGATTGTAATAAACATCAGATCATATGTGGCAGGGCATGATGGGATTAGTAGTCCCACATGGTTTGAATGCCCAGGATTAGCTAGCTGCACAGAGATTTGTTGTTTGTTACTGTGGCTTCAGTTGCACCAAATATTTCCTCCCGGCACGCCAAATACCGTTTTGACTCAGCCGAGCATCTTTCTCGCTCAAAATGTGCATTTTATTCACATAAATTAAACTGGCAGCAACAAAACTACATTTCTAGCTTAGACGGACCTATTCGATGCGTGACATTTGTCTGAATCTGCGTAAAACGGGCCCGCGTGTGAGCGTTTGCAGTATTTCCTCACGCCGAGTTCCGTTGTGCTTCATTTGCAACTCTGTACGTTTGTAAAACAAATTCCTGTGCCACTAAAGTGGCAGCCCAGCATCTCCGGTGCACCGAGCGGCTTTTCACTGCGTCCCCTATGCGACTAGGATGCAAAATTGAGAGAAAATGATGGTATGCTCTCGGAGAGTCTCCGTAGCACCGAGCGTCTAGTGCCATGTGGTATACAGAGAACCAGTAAGTGAGAACACCTCACTACTCTTCATATTGTATTCTTCTGGAGCAGCTCATGAAAGTGGCAAGAAAATCCGTGATGCTACTGTACTATAAAAAAATGTATCTTTTATCAGTTATTTATGTACCACACACATTCCGCAGCGCTTTACAGAGAATAATTGGCCAGTCACATCAGTCCTTGCCCCAGTGGAGCTTACAATCTATATTCCCTAGCGCAGAGGTTCTCAAACTCGGTCCTCGGGGGCACACACAGTGCATGTTTTGCAGGTAACCCAGCAGGTGCACAGGTGTATTAATTACTCACTGACACATTTTAAAAGGTCCACAGGTGGAGCTAATTATTTCACTTGCGATTCTGTGAGGAGACCTGCAAAACATGCACTGTGTGGGCCCCCGAGGACCGAGTTTGAGAACCTCTGCCCTAGCACATGTACACATTAATGTTAAGGGTTAATTTTGTTGGGAGCCAATTAACCTACCGTGTATATTTTTGGGTTGCGGGAGTACCCATAGAAAACCCAAGCAATCACGGGGAGAATATACAAACTCCACACAGGTAGGACCATGGTGGGAATGGAACCCATGACCTCAGTGCTGTGAGGCAGTAATGCTAACCATTACAGTGTCTGAGCTGCATCATCAGCAGTGTATGCATTTATGCCCAAAGTCAACAGCTGGAATGTCCCCTAAGTTAGCCATGGCTGTAAAACAGCCGGTATTTGGACAATTTCCCCAGCAAGTCACAGCCAGAACTATGGGTTCCGAAGGAAAATCTACACTGTTACCATATCTGTCAGCGATGAAACCAGATATCCGATAGAAAAACCATTTACACGGAATCAGGAAAATCGATTACTACCAGTCATTAGATTCCGATGTCATCTCTATAACAGCATGGGGTAATATATGTCTGGTCATTGGCGTGACTGCTTTTCAGTGATAAATTAGGGGGGATCCTAAACATTAATCTTTTTGGAAAGGTTGGCCGGTCATGCTGAGATTTGAAGTCACACACAGCTGTAAAGCCAAGCCATTGATTAGCAAGACATGGTGGATACTCTACATATGAAAAATATAAAGCATGACGACAACAGTACAGGCCGCAGAGCACACAGCACTGGGGGCTCAGCACTGATTGCAGAGCACGCAGCATTGGAAGCTCAGCACAGACTGAAGAGCAAACAGCGTGGTGGCCAACAACGCAGACTGCAGAGCACACAGCAAAGGGGGCCAACAACGCAGACTGCAGGGCACACAGCAAGGGAGGCCAACAACACAGACTGCAGTGCACACAGCAAGGAGGGCCAACTACGCAGACTGCAGGGCACACAGCAAGGGGGGCCAACAACGCAGACTGCAGGGCACACAGCAAGGGGGGCCAACAACGCAGACTGCAGGGCACACAGCAAGGGGGGCCAACAACGCAGACTGCAGGGCACACAGCAAGGGGGGCCAACAACGCAGACTGCAGAGCGCACAGCAAGGGGGGCCAACAACGCAGACTGCAGAGCGCACAGCAAGGGAGGCCAACAACGCAGACTGCAGAGCGCACAGCAAGGAGGGCCAACAACGCAGACTGCAGAGCGCACAGCAAGGAGGGCCAACAACGCAGACTGCAGAGCGCACAGCAAGGAGGGCCAACAACGCAGACTGCAGAGCGCACAGCAAGGGGGGCCAACAAAGAAGACTGCAGAGCGCACAGCAAGGGGGGCCAACAACGCAGACTGCAGAGCGCACAGCAAGGGGGGCCAACAACGCAGACTGCAGAGCGCACAGCAAGGGGGGCCAACAACGCAGACTGCAGAGCGCAAAGCAACACAGACTGCAGAGCGCACAGCAAGGAGGGCCAACAACGCAGACTGCAGAGCACACAGCAAGGGGGGCCAACAACGCAGACTGCAGAGCGCAAAGCAACACAGACTGCAGAGCGCACAGCAAGGAGGGCCAACAACGCAGACTGCAGAGCACACAGCAAGGGGGGCCAACAACGCAGAGCGCACAGCAAGGGGGGCCAACAACGCAGACTGCAGAGCGCACAGCAAGGGGGGCCAACAACGCAGACTGCAGAGCGCACAGCAAGGGGGGCCAACAACGCAGACTGCAGAGCGCACAGCAAGGGGGGCCAACAACGCAGACTGCAGAGCGCACAGCAAGGGGGGCCAACAACGCAGACTGCAGAGCGCACAGCAAGGGGGGCCAACAACGCAGACTGCAGAGCGCACAGCAAGGGGGGCCAACAACGCAGACTGCAGAGCGCACAGCAAGGGGGGCCAACAACGCAGACTGCAGAGCGCACAGCAAGGGGGGCCAACAACGCAGACTGCAGAGCGCACAGCAAGGGGGGCCAACAACGCAGACTGCAGAGCGCAAAGCAAGGGAGGCCAACAACGCAGACTGCAGAGCGCACAGCAAGGAGGGCCAACAACGCAGACTGCAGAGCGCACAGCAAGGAGGGCCAACAACACAGACTGCAGTGCACACAGCAAGGGGGGCCAACAACACAGACTGCAGAGCACACAGCAAGGGGGGCCAACAACAGACTGCAGAGCACACAGCAAGGGGGGGCCCAGAACAGACTAAAGAGCACACAAGGGGGGCCCAGAACAGACTGCAGAGCACACAGCAAGGGGGTCCCAGTACTGACTGCAGAGCACACAGCAAGGGGGTCCCAGTACTGACTGCAGAGCACACAGCAAGGGGGTCCCAGTACTGACTGCAGAGCACACAGCAAGGGGGGCCCAGTTCAGACTTCAGAGCACACAGCAAGGGGGTCCCAGTACTGACTGCAGAGCACACAGCGTGGTGGGCAAGACACAGACTGCAGAGAACACAGCAAGGGGGCCCCAGTACAGACTGAATATCACACTTTGCTCTGGGCCTCTATGAGTCCGTATGGACAGATCCTCCCCTTTCCGCAGAAGGTCACATCACCGTGCTGTCACCCCCATTATAGCTGGCAGCATTGTCAGTGTCCTCACACTACCCACAAACACCCTACCACCTACTTCGCGCTCTTCTGGAGCAGCTCCTCAAAGTGCCCGACTGAGGCGACTTCCACCACCGCTGCCGCCATGTTACTGCCGAGAAACAGGGAACAGCCGAGCGCCGAGCAACTGATCAGAGACAGGGAGCGTGTGACCGGCGCCTCAGTGACAGCCTCTCGCAGACTGTGCTGGCAGAGCGCCGAGAGCCAGATGCACAGTCTCTGACATGCGCACTGCGGATGAGAGAGACAGATCAGAATTAAAATGATCTTAAAAATGTATAACATGTGCCTGCTAATATTACATATTGTTAAAGGTTAGCCAGAATCCTGTTAGCAGGAAAGTGTAGACCATCACTGCTTCTAACAGATAATAAATGCTATATTTCTGCATTTTTACATATATTTTTACAGTTGCACTCATCTGAGTAAATTTTAAACATACTTGCCTACCTGACCCTCTCCATGAGGGAGAAAATGCTCTGTTCCTGGACTTTGCTGGTAATGTATGGTTGCCATCACCTGTGGTGAGCTAGTTAATTGATAAGAAAGGTGTTTCACCACAGGTGATGGCAATCATACATTACCAGAAAAGTCCAGGAACAGAGCATTTTCTCCCACATGGAGAGGGTCAGGTAGGCAAGTATGGAGTAAAATGTATTCACTCCGGATAATTTAGGGCACGTGCGCAGGATTATAGATTATAAAGCTTTGCGTGCGCCTTCCAAACAGTTTATACAGAAGGAGCATCTGGCGATAGCAATGGAAGTGTATATAGCGCCATCCTCAGATACTGCGCTTATCTCAGCGCTCACTCATTTGTATTATCAGGCATACAGTATTGTCTTACACATAGATCTATATATTGTCATGATTTGTCTTAAATAAAAGTAATTTTTTTCAATTATGTCTATTTTTAGTTTAATTTTGTTACCCTGTGGAGCACTATTTGCATGTACTTTGCCTCACCTCTGCCTTGCACCAATGCTAATGTAAATGTGACTTAGGTGGTCATTCCGAGTTGTTCACTAGCTGCATTCGTTCGCTGTGCAGCGATGAGGCAAAAAAAGTCACTTATGCGCATGCGTACGCGGCGCAATGCGCACGCGCGACGTACTATTACAACGAACAATGTAGTTTCACCATACCTCCCAACTGTCCCGATTTTCGCGGGACAGTCCCGTTTTTTGGGGACTGTCCCGCTGTCCCACCCGCGGGCCACTGTGTCCCGCGGAGGGGGGGGTCAGTTGGGAGGCTCTGTCAATCGCTGCTCTGCTTAGCAGAGCAGCGGTGAATAGACGCTGTGCGCATGCGCACAGCGTCTATTCAGTGGAGTCAGAGGGAGAGGGAGCATGCTCACAGAGCGCTGGGCATGCCCCCTCAGTGACGAAAACGGGGCGTCACTCGCGATCGCGGGTCCTCCCGTGAAGCCACGCCCCCAACAGAAAGTTGGGAGGTATGGTTTCACACAGGGTCTAGCAATGCTTTCCAGTTGCACTGGCTGCCGCAGAGTGATTGACAGGAAGTGGGCGTTTCTGGGTGGCAACTGACCGTTTTCAGGGAGTATTCGGAAAAAACGCAGGCGTGCCAAGAAAAACGCAGGCGTGGCTGGGCGAACGCAGGGCGTGTTTGTGACGTCAAATCAATAACTGAATAGTCTGAAGTGATCGCAAGCGCTGAGTAGGTTTGAAGCTACTCTGAAACTGCACAAAATTATTTTGTAGCCACTCTGCGATCCTTTAGTTCGCACTTCTGCTAAGCTAAAATACACTCCCAGAGGGAGGCGGCATAGCGTTTGCACGGCTGCTAAAAGCTGCTAGCGAGCGAACAACTCAGAATGACCACCTTAGCCTGGTGTCAGGGCATTGCATGGCTTTAACAGGGTGAAAACACACTACTGCCCCACAGTAGCTATTTACTGCAGCTGGCTGCTGGGACCAGCAGCACCGGGAATACCTGTCTGAATGGAATTGGATGTGAGTGTGGTGGACAAACTCTGCTCTTACTCGCTGATACTTTAGAGTGGGCCGCTAAGTAGTGTTGCCTCGTTCATTTTCACCACACAACAGAGAGGCAAGTAGTCCCACCAACACACTAATACCCCGTTCACACTGCACCAAAAACCCGGAATCGACCCCGTAATTTTTCCGGTCGACGCGGGTCGCAGTGCAGTGTGAATGCAGTGCAGTGTGAACTGCTGAATTCCCGGGTCACCTGACCCGGTAATTCAACCCAGGATGGAATAAAGAAGGGTTATTCCCGGGTAATTACCGGGTCAGGCGCAGTGTGAAAGGGTTACCCGGGTCGATGCGACCCGGCATCTGTTCACAGCATAGGGAGAGGCGGCAATGGAGCTGATGTCATCTCCAGCGCCGCCTTCGCACAGCCCCCGATGCTGCCTCTGCTTTGAAGAGTGCCGTACTAAGCTTTGGAGAGTGATAAAGTGGAGAGAGATAAACTACAAACCAATCAGCTCCTTGCTGACATTTTTCAAAGACAGCCTGTAACATGACAAGTGCTAATTGGTTGGTACTTTAACTCTCTCCACTTTATCACTCTCCAATGCTTAGTACATCTGCCCCATCAATATATCTGTTCAGCACTGGACAGCTCCCACACACTCAGCTGGTTCTTTCCAGCAGCAGGCACAGACTCTCAGGGTCCGTCTATATCACTGCCCATAAGAAGTGGCTCCTATAGCTGTCATAGAGGTGGGTGGGATGGACTCCTGACACCATCCTCTTACCTCCACTGAATGGCCATTCTCGTCACTCCTCCTCACAGGCAAGTCCGCTCTGGCTCCCTGGTACCTCAGACTCTACCCCGACCAACTGCCAAAAGCTTCCAATTATCACTTGCCCCACCTCCTGACACTGCTTATGTGACATGCTCCTAACGAAGCAGATGCAGAGGCTGCTGGGAAATGTGGTCCGCCTGTGTAATAGCATGTGCTCTAGTGCGATGCAAAGTGTCAGCCATAATACCCCGCATAGCAGGATATTACACATGTGCAGACAACGGCTGTCACAACCTTGCTGCTCTACACGCTCCATTTCATTCTATGATCAGTGTAACACAGTGAGTACGGGTGTAGTACGGGTGACCGGCGGTCTCCTGACCGCCGGTCACCTTACCGACGCCGGGATCCCGGCAGCATACCGACGCCGGGATCCCGGCGGGGAGAGGCGAGTGCAGCAAGCCCCTTGCGGGCTCGGTGGCGACCTGCGGTCGCCACGGGTTCTATTCCCACTCTACGGGTGTCGTGGACACCCACGAGTGGAAATAGTCCCTGTTGGTCAGCATGCCGACCATCGGGATAGTGAGCCGTCGGGCTCACGGAGGAGGTCATGTGACTGTCGGTCAGCCGACCGGCGGTCACATGACTACCACCCGTGAGTACTACTGTACCTGCTATACTCAATAAATCACATCACTGGTTAAGTCACTGGACTGTAAACTGTATCAAGACACGTTCTGCTGGTGTGTACATATATCTGTCATACCACTGCATGTACTCACATACAGCATATCCAACAATCTCACGTTACCACATTGCCAGCCAGCAAAGCAGTGTTATAACTAGAGGACTGGAGGCCCTTGGCAAACTCTCAAGGTGGGCCTCCTATTTGATTTCTAGATATTTCTGTATCTTGCCTATTAGAAATGCATTAGGCAGCGCGGCAAGATAGTGTCTAAGCTTTGTAAGTGTATCGGTCCATTTTACTCAGCTGCTAGTCGTTATCATGGCGACTGCTGCCCCTGGGCTGCAGAGCAGAGCACACATAGCATGGGTGGGCGGTTAAAACATATAAACTTTCCTTTAATGTTACATGTAATATGTGTGATGGGTGCCTGACCCCTGAGATCAGCCGCGCTGTATTTCACAGCCGCAGCTGGACTCGGGACGCTGCACTCAGCTTCAGTTCTCCCTCCAGTAAAAGCCCGCTCCCATCAGCTAGTCTGCAGCCAAATATGCAAGGAAGGCCACAATTGCGTACAATCAGGCCCTATAAGGAGGGATCCCGCCTCCCTCAACAGACCCCACCCCCTCATCAGACCGCACCCCCATCAGGGCTGCTTCTATAAATTTCCCCAGGCTGGTTTTCCATCCCAATCCGCCCGTGCTAGTTTAACAGGAGTCTGTGGGCAGGCTTACACAGAAAGGAGAAGCTGAGTGCTGCTGCATTGTGAGTGAAGCGGCGGATGTGAGACAAATAGCACTGCCGATCCCCGGGGCCATTGTATCATTTTATTAGAAGTCACAACTCTAGGGTGGTTCAATAACTAAGGTGACAAGACCTCTCATGTGTGCAGTTTTCTTTATTTCATTCTAATTTCCCATCAGACCAGAGCAGGAAGGCCACTACTTCCCCTCATGGCCATTAGACTGAGCCTCA
Source organism: Pseudophryne corroboree (assembly GCF_028390025.1). Classification (NCBI taxonomy): domain Eukaryota; kingdom Metazoa; phylum Chordata; class Amphibia; order Anura; family Myobatrachidae; genus Pseudophryne; species Pseudophryne corroboree. Next base: position 727,060,620 of record NC_086446.1, read on the forward strand.
TATCAGTCATACTGTCCCAATTTCAGTTATAAGACGGTGGAGTTGGTGGAGACATGGTCACACACTGAGGTGCGAAGTGTGATCAGAATACTGCATCTAAAGGACGCATCAGCAGCTGAAATTCATCTCCAACTTGTTGAGGTGTACATGTATGGTGGTAACGTCATGTCACAGAAACAGGTTTGGGTTTGGTGCACTGCCTGTGATAGCGGCATGACAGATGTTAAGATGAGCAGCGTTCCAGCCAGCCAAGCACGTCCACCGCAGATGGCAATTTGTTCCTCAATGAAAGTCCGATTCAGCAGGACAGACACATTAAAGTTAGTGATATTGCTGAAAAACTGAACATCTTGTTGAGTACTGCGCACAAAATGGCTCATGAGCAACTGGGGTACAGGAGAAAGTGTTCACGCTGGGTACCGATGCCGACCCATTGTATTAAGGAGCAGAAATAGGTTACAGCAACGATTATAGCGATTACAATCTAAGATGGCGCCGCAGATGGCTGCCTCGGAGCTACGCAGCTCAGCCAAAATACCTATTTCTCCTTGTTTTCCCCTGCCCTTGTCTACCCTACTGGTGACCAAATACAGCAGGGAAGCCCTCCTAAGTTGGAGCGCTCCTGCGGTGCTTCCCCCACGTTTGGGCCCGTCGGCGGGTGGATCAGCGGCCCTTGCAGCCCTTGCTGCCCTGTGTGGCAGGGATGCAGATGTTGTGGACGCCGAAGTGGATGACCGAGCATCCGCGCCCTCCCGCAGCCTGGGCGGTGACTGGCGGGTGGATTGCGGCCCCCGGAAAGAGATTGACGGAGGCCCTCATGTCGGCCCTAGTAGAAAGACCTGGGCTCAGAGGAGAGGCTGTCGCGCAGGCGCCCTAGTGAGGTGGCGGCGGCGAGGGCACCGGTCTGCACTTCCCGCGATCATGCTTTCAAATGTGCGCTCACTGGCAAACAAGTTTGATGAATTGTCCCTCCTTCTGGGCAGCGCAGGGTCAGGCATTACAGGGTCGTCCGTCCTCTGCTTTACGGAGACGTGGCTGGACGACCATATTGCGGACAACCCGATGTCCCTGCCAGGCTTGAGTCTCTTCAGGGCCGATTGCTCCAAGGTTCTCTCAGGAAAAACGAAGGGTGGTGGCATCTGCTTCTACATCAACGACGGATGGTGCACCAATGTCACGATCCTAGGCAAATCATGTAGCCCTTACCTGGAGATGCTAAGTATTAACTGTAACCCCTTCTATTACCCCCGGGAATTTGCCTCACTTGTCCTTGTGGGAGTGTACATCCCCCCCCTCGCCTGCGCGAACGAAGCCCTACACCACCTGGCTGTATGCATATCCGACATAGAACAAAAACACCCAGACTCTCTGCTTATAGTACTGGGAGACTTCAACAGAACTAACCTGAGCAAGTAGCTACCTAAGTACAAACAACAAGTCACGTATCCCACTAGAGAAGGGCGCACCCTTGATTACTGCTACACTACCCTCAACTCTGCCTTCCGCTCTATCCCGCGTGCTGCACTCGGCCTATCTGACCACTGCCTCAACCACCTACTCCCTACCTATACACAGAAGCTGAGAGCGGTTAAGCCTGTCGTCAAGACTGTTAAGAAATGGACCAACGAGGCTAAGATGAAGCTCCAGGCCTGCTTTGACTGCACGGAATGGGGGGTCATCGAAGCCTTGGCAACCGACCTGAACGACCTGACAGACACTGTCACATCCTACATCAGCTACTGTGAGGACATGTGTGTACCTACCAAGACTTACCGCACTTACAACAACAACAAGCCCTGGTTCAAGGCCCAGCTCAGGCAACTTCATCGGGCCAAAGAGGAGGCCTATAGCAACGGTGACAAAGCACTATACAACCGAACTTGGAACTCTCTGACTAAAGGAATCAGGCTAGCAAAAAAGTGGTTCTCGGACAAGCTGACAAATGATCTCTCCACCAATGACCCCGTATCTGTATGGAAAGGAATGCAATCCATAACCAACTACAAGAAAACATCGAAGTCCACCACCATGCACCAAGACCTAGCAGAAGAACTGAACCACTTTTATTGCAGGTTAGCAAAAGAAGTCCCCTGCAACCCAAACAATCCCCTCTACGATGCCCCGAACACCGACGGCCAACTCCAGGCACTGCAAGTCGCCCAAGAAGAGGTGGAGGCATTGTTCAAAAGGGCCAAACCCAGGAGTGTCACCATCTCCCCTTTGAGCATGTGCGGGTCAGCTCGCCCCCATATTCACCAAGATCTTCAAAAAATCGCTGGAGCTACAGAAAGTCCCTTCCTGCCTCAAAAGGTCTACTATCGTCCTGGTCCCCAAGAAACCCTCTATCACGAACCTGAACGACTACAGGCTGATAGGACTGATGTCTGTGGTCATGAAAACGTTTGAGCGTCTGGTTTTGAATCACCTGAAAACTGTGACTGGCCCCCAACTGGATCCACTACAGTTCGCCTATCAATCAAATCAGTGTGTCGAGGATGCAGTTAACCTGGGCCTGCACTATATTTTACAGCACCTAGACATTCCTGGTACCTATGCGAGAGTCCTGTTTGTCGATTTCAGCTCGGCCTTCAATACAAACGTCCCCAGCATCCTCCTCCCCAAATTACTTTGCCTAGGGGTCCCAGAAGCTACCTGTTCCTGGATAGTAGACTTCCTGACAGATAGAACACAGGTGGTGAAAGCGGGGGGAATTCACCTCTCAAGCGTGGTCCATTAGTACAGGGGCCCCTCAGTGCTGTGTTCTCTCACCCCTGCTCTTCTCCCTGTACACAAATGACTGCACCTCAGAGGCGCAATCAGTAAAGATCATCAAATTCGACAATGACACCACCGTCATCGGCCTCATCAAGGACGGGGACGAATCGGCCTATAGACAGGAAGTAGACCGGTTGGCCCAGTGGTGCAGCCACAACAACCTTGCACTCAACCCCCTCAAAACTGTCGAGATGATAGTGGACTTCAGGAAGAAGTCAGCTAGTGCACCTCCGCTAACGATTGCTGACAGTGTGGTATCACTAGTGGACTCCTTCAAGTTTCTAGGGACCACAATCTCCCGGGACCTTAAATGGGGGTCCAACGCTGAAGCCACTGTCAGGAAAGCATAGCAGAGGTTGTTCTTCCTCAGACAACTAAGGAAGTTTAACATCCCACAGAAGCTTCTGCTCCTTTTCTACTCTGCGATTGTGAAGTCGGTACTGTGCTCCTCGATACTGGTATGGTACAGCTCCGCCAGCGCGAGGGACAGATGCAGGCTCCAAAAGGTGGTCAGAACCGCAGAGAAGATCATCGGGGCCGACCTTCCCTCAGTCCAGGACCTGTACCTGTCCAGAGCTAAAAAGCGAGCAACAAAGTTACTAAAAGACCAGCTACACCCCGGCCACAGCATGCTTAACTTGCTTCCTTCAGGCAGGCATTACAGGGCCGTCCCCGCCAGGTCCACCAGGAGCCTCAAAAGATTCTTTCCCCAAGCGGTCCGTCTGCTGAACTCCTGAACATTGACTGACTAGATGTACATGTAACTAACTTGTATCCCTACGGTATGCCTATCTGTATGACTTTACTCCCCCCCCCCCCCCCCCTTCCCGCTTATCTGCTACTTACTTGGCTGTTGTATAGCAAACCGAAGACAAATTCCTAGTATACGCAAGTATACCTGGCCAATAAAGCTGATTGTGATTCTGATTCTGAACTCCCTGAAGTTCACAAAACCATTGAGACGGGATTGTCTCTCGTGCATTAGACATGGTACCATGAGGAGGGAGCGCAGTTCCTGCAGCGTATTGTTACAGGTGATGAAACATGGGTGCATCATGTGACATTGGAGACTAAGCAATCATCCATGACATGGAAATACGCATCGTTCCCACCTTGAAAGATATTCAATACAACTACATCAGCAATAAAAGATCACGGTGTACCGTATTTTGGGACCACAAGGCCGTGCTTCTTGTTGATTTCCTCACCAAGGGAGATACGGTAAATGCGGACCGCTATTGTGACACATTCAGCCAGTTGCGGAGGTCAAGTCATCGAAAATAACCTGGATTGCTGCGAACAGGCATCCTATTGCTACATGATAATGCCGGGCCAAACTCAGCCAACCACACGTGTCAGTTATTACAGTGCTACCATTGGGAAGTACTGGACCATCCTCGCTACAGCCCTGACCTGGCACCGAGTATTTTCTATCTCTTTGGACCACTGAAGAAGAACCTGGGTGGAAAACCATTCGCAACCGCTGAAGTTCAGCAAACTCATGTACTGGCTCCAGGCACTAGATACAGATTTCTTCTATGCCGGGATACATGCCTTGGTGTACCGCTAGAACAAATGCTTAGACAAGTATGTGGAAAAATAATCTGTACCAAGGCCATGCTATTGATTATACGTATTTGTATGAGCTGAATAAATTTACGCAATGAGAGGTCTTTTATCTTATTTATTGAACCACCCTCGTAATTCAACATTTATAACAGCAAGTCGATCAAAAACAAAATAAACATAATATATAAAACCTTTAAGAAATGAGGTATGGGGGGCAGGTAAAGTGACAAAGGTATGATGGGAGGGGATCAGAAGAGAAGGGGTAGATAATTCACTTGTATTAAATGAGGAGACAATATGTGGCCTAAGTACAAATGAACATATCCCAAGTTAGAATCAGTAAGAGGAGGAAAGGAAGGGCACCATAACAACTCAGAGAAAATAAGTATATAGAGGAGTCACCCTAAACTTCAGCCAGGGCAATCAGGTACTCGAAAAAGTCGGAGTTGCAAGAATTCTAAAACCCAGAGTGCGGTTTAGGCCAAGAAGCCTGTATGTCTGTAAAGCAGTGCATGTCACGATCCGGGTATCTGGACGCCATTTCTTACCCATCAGATGCCTCCTAAGGCTGGCTCAGCGCTCCAGGACCGGATCCCATCTGTTATCCTAATGTTCACATTCCTGCATCCTCTCCTGTCTCTCTGAGACGCTGTCACAGTAACGCCTATTACATCTGGCATGGCGTCTCCCGCGGCCTCCGCCGCCGTCCCTGAGCTTCTGCATGCAGAGTGTCAGAGTGGCGATTACATCAGCCGCGGCCTCCGCTGTGTCCGCGTGGTTGGATGTGCACTTGTCAGCCTGGCGTCTCCTGTCTCCAGTGGCCGGCGCCGCCATTACTGTTTTCATTACCACATGGATTACAAACCAAACTTCCCTCCAAGTGTCTGCATGGGCGCAGCCATCTTGGATTCTGTCAGCTGATCATTTCCTCCAATCTGTTGTCAGTATTGTTAATCTGCATAATTGCCTAGCCAATCCCTTCCTTGCTGCAGGTATAAATACACTGTGCCTGAGCAAGGAAGGCGTCAGTGCTTTGGTTGTCAAACCTAGTTCCTGTTTGTCTCTCTCCTGTGATTGTCTTCCAGGTTCCAGCTCCTGTCTCAAGACTTCCACCATAGAGACCCGCACCAGCATTCCACCTGCGGTGTAGCCTGACTCTCCAATCCATTGTGGATTCATCTGTTTCCAGCTACAACATTACCTGCTTCCAGCTCAGCTTCCAGCAGAGTACAGCTTCCCTTAAAGGGCCGGTGTCCTTTCTACACTTTACCACTCTCCACCGGTATTATTATTTCTCCGCTCTCAAGTTCTACATTTCAGTTCATATTTCATCGCTCCCAAGTTCATTTATTATTTAACTGGTTCCAGCCAGTATCCACTCCGTGCTAACAACAGTCTGGTTCCAGCCAGTATCCACAGCAGCTGTTTTACCTTCAGCAACCCAGCTTTTCCTGGAACACCAGCTGGCACAATCCTGGGTTATCTCCATTGCTACAGTCGGGCCTGGTAAGGACTTTCCATCTAGAAGATCATAAGAACTATCTCACACTACCAGTGCCCTGTGGCTCCTGCCATCCTGTAGTACCCAGGAACTGTATTTATTATTTGCTGACTTTTACGTTTTCTTTTACTGCTGCTGTGTTGCGGAGTTGTCATAATAAACATCATTGACTTTTATCCAAGTTGTCGTGGTCACGCCTTCGGGCAGTTATTATTCATGTTACTTACATGTCCAGGGGTCTGATACAACCTCCCAGGTTCCGGTACATCTCAGCCCCTACAACTGAGGCTGCCTCCCGTCAGCTCAGGCCCTCAGTTGTGACAGTAAGCACTGACCTAATGAATCCAGCCGGAGACCAGGATCAAGCGGCCAGGCCGATGCAAGAACTGGCAGCCCGACTAGAACATCAGGAGGCTGCACAGGGCCACATCATCCGCTGTCTCCAGGATCTCTCTACTCGGCTGGATGGGATTCAGACAACTCTCCGTGGATCAGGCGCATCTGGTGCGTCAACCACAGTGACTCCAGCTATAACCCCACCCACCTTACCCATTTCTGCTCCACGTCTTCATCTTCCAACGCCAGCAAAATTTGACGGATCTCCAAGATTCTGCAGGGGATTTCTCAACCAGTGTGAGATTCAGTTTGAGCTACAACCTGGCAATTTTCCCAGTGACCGTACAAAAATTGCCTACATCATCTCTCTTCTCAGTGGCTCCGCCCTTGACTGGGCATCACCGTTATGGGAGAGGTCCGACACCCTGCTATCTTCTTACACTGCATTCGTGTCAACATTCAGGCGCATCTTCGACGAGCCAGGCCGGGTAACCTCAGCTTCATCCGAGATTCTCCGTTTACGCCAGGGGTCACGTACTGTAGGACAATATCTGATACAGTTCCAGATCCTGGCATCCGAACTGGCATGGAACGACGAGGCCCTGTATGCTGCATTCTGGCACGGCTTATCTGAGCTTATTAAAGATGAGTTAGCTACCAGAGACTTACCTTCTAAGTTAGATGAGCTAATCTCACTCTGCACGAAAGTTGATTTACGTTTCAGAGAGAGAGCAACTGAGCGTGGAAGATCATCTGCTCCAAAATCTTCTGCTCCTCCTCCTCGTCAACTGTCACCATCAAAAGATGAGCCCATGCAAATTGGCCGTTCCCGTTTAACTCCTGCTGAGCGCCGAAGACGTCTCTCTGAGTCTCTTTGTCTTTACTGTGCAGCTCCGTCTCACACCATCAATGCCTGTCCCGAACGTCCGGGAAAACTCCAAACCCTAGCTCGCCCAGGAGAGGGCCGGCTAGGAGTAATGATCTCCTCTCCATCTCCTCATGATTGTAATCTCCCAGTCTCGCTTCAAGTTGCTCAACGTTATCGGAACGTCATTGCTCTCCTTGATTCCGGAGCAGCTGGGAACTTTATTACTGAAGCCTATGTTAAACGGTGGTCCCTACCCACCGAGAGACTTCCTTCCTCCTTTTCCTTAACTGCCGTGGATGGCAGTAAAATTTTTGATACTGTTATTGCTCTAAGGACTCTACCAGTTCGTCTGAGAGTGGGAGTTCTTCATTCCGAACTTATTTCACTTTTAGTGATTCCAAGAGCCACACATCCTGTGGTCCTGGGCCTTCCATGGCTCCGTCTTCACAATCCTACAATTGATTGGACGACTACGCAAATCCTGGCATGGGGTTCCTCCTGTGCAGAGACATGTTTGTTTAAAGTATTGCCTGTCTGTTCTTCCTCCCCCAGGTCGTCTGATGTTCCACCTCCTCCATATCAAGATTTCACGGATGTGTTCAGTAAAGCTTCTGCTGATATCCTTCCTCCTCATAGAGAATGGGACTGCCCGATTGATCTCGTTCCAGGGAAGGTTCCACCTCGAGGCCGAACTTATCCGTTGTCTCTGCCTGAGACGCATTCTATGGAGGAATACATTAAAGAGAACCTAGCAAAGGGGTTCATTCGACCTTCTTCTTCCCCAGCCGGCGCAGGCTTCTTTTTTGTAAAAAAGAAAGATGGTGGTCTGCGGCCGTGCATCGACTACAGAGGTTTGAACGACATTACCATCAAGAACCGTTATCCTTTACCCCTGATTACTGAGCTCTTTGACAGAGTTAGCGGAGCTACCATCTTTACAAAGCTGGACTTGCGAGGTGCATACAATCTCATCCGGATCCGTGAGGGTGACGAGTGGAAGACCGCCTTTAACACCCGTGACGGACATTATGAGTACCTCGTCATGCCCTTCGGATTGAGCAATGCTCCAGCTGTCTTCCAGCATTTTGTCAATGAGATTTTCAAAGACATTCTATACCGTCATGTTGTGGTCTATCTAGACGATATCCTCATTTTTGCCAACGATTTAGAGGAACATCGTTTTTGGGTTAAAGAGGTTCTGTCCCGTCTCCGTGTCAATCATCTCTATTGCAAATTAGAAAAATGCGTCTTTGAAGTCAAGTCCATTCCGTTTCTAGGGTACATTGTGTCCGGTTCCGGACTAGAGATGGATCCTGAGAAACTACAAGCAATTCAGAATTGGCCGGTACCCTTAACCCTCAAAGGGGTCCAGAGGTTCTTAGGGTTCGCCAATTATTACCGAAAGTTTATACGAGACTTTTCCACCATTGTGGCGCCTATTACTGCTTTCACCAAGAAGGGTGCTAACCCGTCCAAGTGGTCTGAAGAAGCCATGCAAGCTTTTCATCTTTTAAAACAGAGGTTCATCTCTACGCCTGTCCTGAAACAGCCTGACATCGACTCTCCTTTCATCCTAGAGGTGGATGCCTCCTCCGTTGGAGTAGGAGCGGTGTTATCTCAGAGGGCTAAAGATGGCCATTTACATCCTTGCAGTTTCTTCTCCCGGAAGTTCTCCCCAGCTGAGCGCAACTATGCCATTGGCGACCAGGAGTTGCTAGCCATCAAGCTCGCTCTAGAAGAGTGGAGGTATCTGTTGGAGGGAGCTTCTCATTTAATCACCATACTTACAGACCACAAGAACCTTTTATACCTGAAGGGCGCACAATGTCTCAACCCTCGTCAGGCCAGATGGGCACTTTTCTTTTCCAGGTTCGACTTTAAACTCCAGTTCTGTCCGGGCTCTCAGAATCGCAAGGCCGATGCCCTTTCCCGCTCATGGGAGCAAGAAAATGAGTCAGAGTCTTCAGACAAGCATCCTATTATAAATCCGTTGGCATTCTCCACGGTAGGGATGGACTCTACGCCCCCATCAGGGAAAAGTTTTGTGAAGCCGATGCTAAGGAAGAAGCTCATGCATTGGGCCCATGCTTCCCGTTTTGCCGGACATACAGGTATCCAAAAAACCCTGGAGTTTATCTCTAGGTCCTATTGGTGGCCAACTCTGAAAAAGGACGTCTTGGAGTTTATTGCATCTTGCCCAAAGTGTGCCCAACATAAAGTATCCCGCCAGTCGCCTGCGGGGCAACTGGTTCCACTATCCGTTCCCCGTCGACCATGGACCCACTTGTCGATGGATTTCATTACAGACTTACCCATGTGCAACAAGTTCAATACCATCTGGGTGGTAGTTGACCGGTTCACCAAGATGGCACACTTCATTCCTCTCACCGGTCTTCCGTCAGCTTCCAAGTTGGCTCAAGTATTCATACAAGAGATCTTCCGACTCCACGGTCTTCCTGAAGAAATTATCTCAGATCGAGGAGTTCAATTCACAGCCAAATTCTGGCGAAGTTTATGTCAAGTCCTCCAAGTCAAGCTAAAGTTTTCCACGGCTCACCATCCTCAGACCAATGGTCAAACCGAGAGGGTGAATCAGGACTTGGAGGCCTTCCTCCGCATCTATGTGTCCTCCTCTCAAGATGACTGGGTTCAATTACTTCCCTGGGCCGAGTTCTGTCATAACAACCAGTATCATTCTTCATCTGCTTCAACACCATTCTTCACTAACTTTGGATTCCACCCTAAAGTTCCTGAGTTCCAACCGCTACCAGCAACTTCTGTTCCCGCAGTGGATATCACCTTGCATCAGTTTGCCAATATCTGGAAGAGCGTACGATCAGCTCTGCTCAAGGCATCGTTCAGGTACAAGAAGTTTGCGGATAAGAAGCGTCGAGCAGTTCCTGCTCTCAAGGTGGGTGATCGGGTATGGTTATCCACGAAGAATTTGAGGTTAAGAGTTCCCAGTATGAAGTTTGCACCTCGCTATATCGGTCCTTTCAAGATTGAACAAGTCATCAATCCTGTTGCTTACAGACTCCAGTTGCCTCCCTTCTTAAAAATACCCAGGACATTCCATGTTTCCCTGTTGAAACCGCTGATCTTGAATCGGTTTCATTCCTCACTTCCTCCAACTCCGAAAGTCCAAACTCAACGAGGCGTTGAGTATGAAGTGGCCAAGATCCTGGACTCACGTCACCGTTACGGTCAACTACAGTATCTTATTGACTGGAAGGGTTACGGCCCTGAGGAACGTTCATGGACCAATGCTTCTGATGTCCATGCTCCTGCCTTGGTCCGGAGATTCCATTCCAAGTTTCCTCAAAAGCCAAAGAAGTGTCCTGGGGCCACTCCTAAAGGGGGGGGTGCTGTCACGATCCGGGTATCTGGACGCCATTTCTTACCCATCAGATGCCTCCTAAGGCTGGCTCAGCGCTCCAGGACCGGATCCCATCTGTTATCCTAATGTTCACATTCCTGCATCCTCTCCTGTCTCTCTGAGACGCTGTCACAGTAACGCCTATTACATCTGGCATGGCGTCTCCCGCGGCCTCCGCCGCCGTCCCTGAGCTTCTGCATGCAGAGTGTCAGAGTGGCGATTACGTCAGCCGCGGCCTCCGCTGTGTCCGCGTGGTTGGATGTGCACTTGTCAGCCTGGCGTCTCCTGTCTCCAGTGGCCGGCGCCGCCATTACTGTTTTCATTACCACATGGATTACAAACCAAACTTCCCTCCAAGTGTCTGCATGGGCGCAGCCATCTTGGATTCTGTCAGCTGATCATTTCCTCCAATCTGTTGTCAGTATTGTTAATCTGCATAATTGCCTAGCCAATCCCTTCCTTGCTGCAGGTATAAATACACTGTGCCTGAGCAAGGAAGGCGTCAGTGCTTTGGTTGTCAAACCTAGTTCCTGTTTGTCTCTCTCCTGTGATTGTCTTCCAGGTTCCAGCTCCTGTCTCAAGACTTCCACCATAGAGACCCGCACCAGCATTCCACCTGCGGTGTAGCCTGACTCTCCAATCCATTGTGGATTCATCTGTTTCCAGCTACAACATTACCTGCTTCCAGCTCAGCTTCCAGCAGAGTACAGCTTCCCTTAAAGGGCCGGTGTCCTTTCTACACTTTACCACTCTCCACCGGTATTATTATTTCTCCGCTCTCAAGTTCTACATTTCAGTTCATATTTCATCGCTCCCAAGTTCATTTATTATTTAACTGGTTCCAGCCAGTATCCACTCCGTGCTAACAACAGTCTGGTTCCAGCCAGTATCCACAGCAGCTGTTTTACCTTCAGCAACCCAGCTTTTCCTGGAACACCAGCTGGCACAATCCTGGGTTATCTCCATTGCTACAGTCGGGCCTGGTAAGGACTTTCCATCTAGAAGATCATAAGAACTATCTCACACTACCAGTGCCCTGTGGCTCCTGCCATCCTGTAGTACCCAGGAACTGTATTTATTCTTTGCTGACTTTTACGTTTTCTTTTACTGCTGCTGTGTTGCGGAGTTGTCATAATAAACATCATTGACTTTTATCCAAGTTGTCGTGGTCACGCCTTCGGGCAGTTATTATTCATGTTACTTACATGTCCAGGGGTCTGATACAACCTCCCAGGTTCCGGTACATCTCAGCCCCTACAACTGAGGCTGCCTCCCGTCAGCTCAGGCCCTCAGTTGTGACAGTGCAAACTCGATGAACACACCAAATGACCATTACGGAACTATGATTTTTTTTTTTTTTTAAGGAAGCATAGATAAATTACACAGGATACAAATATACTATACCTACCCTGGGGAGGGGTTTGGTAACTTTTAAATTTAGTGTCAAACACAGGTAAGTGGCAAAGACACTTTTAGAAGCAACTTGAAAATGGTCAAGGTCAATAAGTGGTCAAAGCTTCTCTTAGGTGGACACAGTTCTATGCAGCCAATTATTGCAATGCTGACACTTTTCTGGGGTCCACTATGCAATGCAGGCCCCACATCTCTGATGGCTTTATAATACAGGCCACTGAAATATGTTTTGGTGTTACAGTGCAGACCCCTAAAAGGGAAACATACGATATCCTGGCTGATGGTCATATGAGTAAGTATGTAAGTAAGTATGGTTACCCTCCCCCTTAACCCGCTAACCCTAACCCTCCCTTCCTGCAGCCTAACCCTAACCCTCACTGGCAGTGCCTAAACCTAACACTCCCTTCCACACAGCCTAACCCTAACCCTCCCGTGGGGGTGCCTTAGCCTAATCCCCTCTCCCTGATGCCTAGCCTTAACCCTACCTACCCCACAGCCTATACCTACCCTCCCCACCCCAGCTTACCAATATGGAGTCCCGGCAGAGGTTGTCGGGATTCCGGCGTTCTGGATCCCGGCATTTCTATCCATGTCAGGATGACCGGCATTGGCATTCCGAGCAGTTTCGGTATTCCGGCGTCAGCATTCCGACAGCCGGAATGCCAAACGCCGGTATCCTGAATGGATCCCCTAAAATCAAATTGGATTTACAAAGCATACTGTTGTATGGGAGGTTTCTGTCCTACTTGAGGCCACCTTGGACACCGACATTATGGTTTGATAAGTGTACCACCAAGTACAATAACCCACCTGCAACTGTCCATGGAATGGGTGGTGGTTTTTAACGTAGACAATCCCAAATCTGGAACTTACAAAATATAGACCCTTTTCCTCTGGTAACTATACAATGCTGACAATATCCGGTGGCTATACAATGCAGACCCCAGGCTCCACCTCAATATCTCATAGCAACACAATGCATTCCCTAGATTTCTGGGGGTGCCACGATGTAGACACAATTTGCCAAGTCAGTTACTAGAGATCAAGTTGGTCCTGTGCCAGGGTGCCATCATACCCAGAGTGATCCTGGAACTGTAATTGTTACTTGGTTATGACCATTCACAATTCAGCATGTTTTGCTCTGGTGAATAAGCAGCACCATCCATCAGTCACTGGGCCTGGAGCCAATAAGGATGTCCTGCTTAAACCAGCTATTGGGCCAGATAGCAATAAGAAATACTTTGTGGTAGTGCTTTTCCCATGCACAAAACTCTGGTGCATGGCTTGTAACCTAGCTATAGTAGTTTGCTATTTACCAGTCCATGTCTTCCAGCGTATGACCTGGCTTGTTTCTGACCAACTTCCGCTTGCTTTCTGTTGCTTTGGATATCTCTCTGTAGGGGGAATGTTTCAAGCCCTGGAGAGAGAAAAAGTGGAGAAGTTGCCCAAATCAACTTCAGCTTCTATCTGTAATTTATTTAGCACATGCTATGAAATAAACCAAGATGATTGGTTGCTTAGGGCAACTTCTCCACTTTATCTCTCTCCAAGGCTTGATACATCTCCCATTGTGTATAACCCTTGGTTTGTTAGGTACCAATCTCAGATTGTTCCCTGTGGCCTCTGATATCCCTCCATGTATGACCCTTGGATTGCCAGTGATCAATTTCCTCTTGTTCCATGTGGTTTCCAATATCCCTCCAAGTATCTCACCTGGTTTCCCTCTGACCATCCTCTGATATTTCCCCGTGGCTTCCAAGATTGTCTTGTGTATGACTCAGGGACATCTTAATAGCACTGTAAGCCCTGGGCAAAGCAATATACTGGGGCCCATTCCCACCAACTCACAGGAATAAATAAAAAAATAACTTACCACCTTCTGTGGCCTCTCTCCATCTCTCCAGATGCTTCCATACAGTGAATGGCTGTCAGCACTCTGACTGGTGGATAGCTCCAGCCATCCACCAATCAGCCATATACTGTCTGGCTGCAGGCTGGGCGACAGGTAGAGATGGCTGCCTGGTCACTCTGCATAATTCACAATCAGAATGGCTGGCAGGTTTCTGTACCTGACTCTAAGAAGCTCCAGAGGCACCAGTCTGTGGGGACAGAGGCCCCACCCACCCCTGCTCAATGGTCCCTAGAATAGTGGGGTCCTGGGCCGCTGCCCAGTGTACCCATATGTTATGATGGCCCTGTATAACTTACAGCAGGCCTGACATGACTCTGCTCAGCTATTTACATGTGGCAATATCGTGGCGCTGACTTATTATTGCTTCTACGCATTGCTCCTTACAAGCCTATCACGCTAGTAACCAGTGCGCATAGCCGCAACCTGCATTCTGGTTACAGCAAAGACAGTACCTTCTTGTGGGGGTATACCTGGTGTAGAGCACTGGTGTGTTAGAGGCCACGCCCCTGCCTCTGGTAGTGCTAATCCTAGCTGATGGATCAATAACCCTGAGTCCTTCGCAGATTTTGGCAGCCATAATATGCTGCCCTATATGCAGGGGTAGGAACAATCCTTTGCTAACTATTACACTATGATAATAAAAAATGCACTTGAATTTTGAGGATTGCTTCTATTTAAAACCCACGGGATCTGGTGACAGTTTAAGGGTTATTGGTGCAGAGATTGAAAATCCCTTCAATACTGTGATGTTATAAAGGAGTTTACCTATGTTATGTAGAAACATTTAGGGGCCTATTTATCACCATCCACATCCATGCGGATGTGGTGTGATAAAAATCGTCCGAATCCGCACTGCGATAATTGATTGCATTGCACGGAGATATCAATTATCGCATGCAGGGACAGAGCTTGCGAGCGAGCTCTGTCCCTGCGATGACAATCTGCAGCATCGGGGTATTTTTCTGAAAATATACCCCGATGTTCTGCTGCGCATGCGCCGACATCGTGACCCCCCGGTAAATATACTTACCAGTCCACAGAGCCGGTTATCGCTACTCCTGCAGGGCTGCTGGGCACCGGATCCTGTGCACTGCTGTGACCCCCGGTGCTGTAAAGTGAGCTGCCGTTTTGCAGCGTCACTTTACTGCACAAGGGGTCACAGCGCAGCACATGGAGGACCCGGCACCCGGCAGCCTACATCGGGGCACCAATCGCCGGCTCCCTGGACTGGTAAGTATGGTTTGTTTGTTTTTTTACTTTTTTTGTTTTTGTTTTAACCAGTGATCAGCTTGTGTGACACACAGAGCTGACAACACTGGCCGGTCCCCACACAGCTTTCTCTGCCTGGGGGGCAGAGAAAACTGGGCAGAAGTAGTAATCTCGCAGTGCTGCCCTGTGACTTCGCCAGGCTGGGCTGGCGTTAATATCACAGGGCACACTGCAGTGTTTTTTTACACATTTTTTTTAGTAAATTTGTCCACATCGCATTTCCTATAATAAGTATGAGAAATGTGATGTGGGTTTCTTCAAAAAATGACAATAAAGGGTTTGGAGCAGACAGTTTTCAAGGGAAACTGCTCCAAAAGCCCTTTAATACATTTCAGTGATACTAAAATAATGTGAAAGGGGTGTGAAAACACCCTTTTTCCTAATTTGTTTGTGAAAATAATGTTAATAAATTGACCTCTTAAAGAGAAAAGATCTTTCAAAGTCTAACACTGTGACATTTTCTGCACAAATAAGATACATTCTTGTTTAATACAATTTGCAGAACAGACTTTCCCAATCTCTGCAAAAAGATTTGCAGTGAATATTGATCAGCGATGCTGGGGGTGAGGACCATCTGGTCATTCCTCTGGTGAAGACCCAGCGCACAGTCAGTAGGGTCGTTTCCTATGCAGCAGGCTGTGTCATTTTGATGTTTTCACAATCCCTCATCTCATTACCTAATTTATTACAGGAAATTGAAGGGTTCAGAAGCCTCTCTGGAATTAAAGTCAATTATGACAAGTCTAATATACCTATATAAATCTTTCTTTTCACAGAGGAAAGTGCATACAAATTAACATTGTCTATAAAATATCTAGGGATAAATAATATTAATCCTCAGCCCGCTTTATGTGGCACTAATTTCTGCCACTCTGTCATCACGCCTGGCAGGGAATTTCTGGAAGGTATAATTCTAGAACACTGAGGAATGAGACAGCAGGGTTTGGTTACATAGAATATTACAGATGTTTTATTTTGTTTTCTATATTTTTTATTTTTGTTAATATTGTTAATTAAATCATTGTTTATTTTGTTTTCTCTATTTTTTTGTTAATATTGTTAATTAAATAGTTGTAAAAGTCACTTAGTTATCTTGATGTATTCAGCTTTTTCAATAAATATTTTATTACTATAAATTAACTTTTGAAACGTCTAAATATTAATTAATATTGAAAGTTTAATAAAAATTATAGATATTAAAAAAGCAGTAAAATATAATACATTGTGGGGAATTCAATTAGCCCCACAAAAAATGTATGGCACGAAAAACTAGTGTTTTTTTTTTTAGATTTATTTATTTTATTACTTTATTTTTTTATTTTTTTCAGGTGAAAACAGAAGATAAATTCCTAGACCTATGTGTTTTTGTAAAAAAAAAAAAAAAAAAAGGGGTCTTGTAGGGCTGATTATTGGAGATTTCTGGCAGCACCGGGGACAAGTTGGCTAGTTTCACAGGAGTCTGGGGGTGGCTTAGAAGGAGTGTGATGCCTTATGCTGAGTCCTGGGTGCCACATGGGGGCAGATGTATTAAGCCTGGAGAAGTGATAAAGCAGTGATAAACCAGTGATAAGTGCAAGGTGATAACGCACCAGCAAATCAGCTCCAATACGTAAATTGACAGTCAGGAGCAGATTGACTGGTTCGTTATAACCTTGCACATATCACTGCTTTATCACTTCTCCAGGCTTAATATGATACATCTGCCCCCATGGTGACTTATGCACATAGTGCTGCCGGTCACCAGAGGAATCAGCCAGCACATATAATACATACATCAGAACATGTATGTTTGTATGTGCTAAGCGGTTCCCCCCTGCACTATATGGCCAGCGCTGTAGCCCAAGTGATGTGAACACTTGGATCACATCAGGCCACCTCCCAGTCACAGCCCAGCACCCCACCACCCTTAACTGTCCTGTCCCCGGCTCCCCTTCACCTGTATAGTGCTGGCCACAACATGTTGGGAGGTATGGTGCTGCATTATTCCAAGAATGAAGCATTAAAAAATATATATATGTTCTGATAACATACTGCACATGTGGATGGTGTTACCAGAACAAGACATACCACCTTGATGGTTGAAAGGGGCTACTTTAAGGATCGGCTGATTCTTATGGGCCATTGCTTTTTGCCCCCCTGGGCTAATATTTGCCAGCCAGCCCCTACCTGGAACACCAGTCACTTCATGAAGCGTCAGAACATAAAACCTTAAAACTTCCATTCCATTTATGTCTTGTCCAGGCAAATAATTCTGAATGCTGTGATCAGCTTCCCAGACTAAATGCATGATTCTTATACCCTGCATGAATCAATGGGTTCTATCTGTTTGAGGAAGACTCTTTTACATGCAGATGGATCTTGTGTTATATTATAACGAGTCCGAAAGTTCAGATGGCAGGTAACTATCCTTTATTTATATGGCGTCTTAAAGAGAGTGCATAAACAAACAGCAGAGCCGGCCATAGGCATAGGCAAACTAGGCAATTGCCTAGGGCATTTGATATGCCTAGGGGCATCATCGGCTTCTGCTGATTAACATGATATGCGGCATGCCTATATTCTGTATGTAGCATTTCATATGCAGACACAGCCACAGTCTCACACAGTATATAGGCATGCTGCATATCAGTTTAATCAGCAGAAGCGGCTTGTGCATCCTAGCCACATAGCAATGCAAATAAGATGCGTTTTCATTAAAAAAAAAGTGCCCGACGTTAGCATTGATGCAAGATTTGTGAGGGCACATCTGTATCCAAGCAGAGGCAGAGGTCACAGTGTTAGTGAAAGTGTGAGTGCTGTGTGCATGTGAGTGGGTTGGTTGTGCAGTAGTGTTCAGAATATGTGTAAGGAGCATTATGTGTGTCATGTAAAAATGCATTAATAATGTGCAACATATGTGTAAAGGGCCACTATGTGTGTCACTATGTGTATAAGGGCATTAATAATGTGCAGCATATGTGTAACAGGGTACTACTGTATGTGTGTCATTATGTGTATAGGGGCACTAATAATGTGCAGCAAATGTGTAGGGGGCACTATGTGTGTCATTATGTGTATAAGGGCATTAATAATGTGCGGCATATGCCTAAGGCATCATATTGGTTAGGGCCGGCTCTGACAAACAGTATAATAAAAACAAGAAAAAAGTGAATCACAGTACAAAACATTGCAGGACATGGACAAGGTGTATAAACATTTCTGCAGCAGCGGTCATAATACCCAAATGAGCAGCGGGGCAGTCAAACCCAAATGCTTGGTGCCGTTGATGGCAATGGGAAGGAAATTATGGTATACCCAGTGGTGCAAGTAGAAAAAATGTCTCATAGGTACTGTGTGCGCACGCTCCAAAAATGGGTGTGACCAACTGCCACATGGGGCGTGGCCAATGGAAATGGGGCGTGATGCACATATGGGGGGAGGGGCAGATACACATATGACCCCAATAGTGCCAGATACACGTTACCCCACAGTGCCAAATATATATTGCCCCACAGTGCCAGATATACATTGCCCCACAGTGCCAGATACACATTGCCTCATAGTGCCAGATACACACTGCCCCACAGTGCCAGATACACAAATGGAATCAGTACTAAATGCCGCCGGCCGGAATCCCGTCGGTCGAAATCCCGACGCCGGAATCCCGACCACACAATCCCGACAGGGGTGGCGAGCAGAACGCAGACCCTTGCGGGCTCGCTTCGCTCGCCACGCTGCGGGCACGGTGCCACGCTACGCTCGGCACACTATTATATTCTCCCTCTATGGGTGTCGTGGACACCCACGGAGGGAGAATATGTCGGGATTGTGGCGGTCGGGATTCCGGCGTCGGTATTTCGACCGCCGGGATTCCGGCCGGCGGCATCTTGACCACATCCCACACAAATGCCCCCAGAGTGCCAGATATACATTGCCTCACAGTGCCAGATACACAAATTCCCCCGAGTGCCAGATATACATTGCCTCACAGTGCCAGATACACATTGCCCCACAGTGCCAGATACACAAATGCCCCCAGAGTGCCAGATATACATTGCCTCACAGTGCCAGATACACAAATGCCCCCACTGTGTCAGATATACATTGCCCCCCCCCCCAGTGCCAGATACAGAAATGCTCCCAGTGCCAGATACACATGTCCCCCCAGTGCCAGATATGCCCTCAGTGTCAGATATGCCCCCAGTGCCAGATACACATGTCCCCCGCAGTGCCAGATATGCCCACAGTGCCAGATACACATGTTCCCCCAGTGCCAGATACACATGTCCCCCCAGTGCCAGATATGCCCCCAGTGCCAGATACACGTGCCCCCCCAGTGCCAGATATGCCTCCAGTGCCAGATACACATGCCCCCCCAGTGCCAAATATGCTCCCAGTGCCAGATATGCCCGCAGTGTCAGATATGCCCCCAGTGCCTGATACACATGTCTCCTGCAGTGCCAGATATGTCCACAGTGCCAGATACACATGTACCCCCAGTGCCAGATATGCCCCCAGTGCCAGGTACACATGTCCCCCCAGTGCCAGATATGCCCCCAGTGCCAGGTATACATGCCCCCCTTCCCCTGCTGCTCACCGCTGCTGCTGCCTTGACCCTGTGTGTGTGAGGGGAGGAGAGCGCAGCCTGTACCTCTCCTGCCCCTCAGTTGGTGCGGGTGTCACTGTCTTCCTTCAATTCTGCGCCATCTGTGAGCCAATCAAAGCTTGCGGTCCGGCAGCCTTGGCTGCCGGTCCGCGAGCACTGATTGGCTCACGGGCCGGCGCTGACTTGAAGGAAGACACTGAGGGGCAGGAGAGCGAACGCTGCGCTCTCCTACCCTCAAGCAGCAGCGGCGCTGGTGAGCAGCAGGGGGAGGGAGGGAAGGGAGCGCTGGCCCGTCGGCGTGGGTACGGAGTACCCACGGCTAAATTCTTAAGGGTACGCCATACCCACCCGTACCCACCCACTTGCACCGCTGGGTATACCCATTTTAGGATCTGGTTAATGAAGGGCTACACCCAGCATCTTGAACTTTCTGTGGAGCAAGTTCATTTCACCCATACCCTTAGTATAGTGGTAGGACATGCTTTGGGTCAACCGAAAGGACGTTGACGCCAGCGGCAGCTCCTTACCTACAGTGGTGGCAAAAAATTGTGGACACTTTTTGAAATTGTAATGTTTTTCAACTTTGAATGCTTATAAAAACTGTTACACTTCATGCAGTGCAATGATTCATATATCAAATAAAAGGAAATTTAATGCTGAATTTAACACAATAAACAGAGGTCAAATATTTGCATTTGAAGGGAAGTTATGCAGTGATAACAACACCTAGGGTGAAAATCCCTGAGTACTTATGATGTCACTGTCCTATCAGTATCCTTTATTTTTCAAGACAGCAGCACAGCGACGTGGCATTGAGCCAACCAATGTTTGGAGCTCTTCCTTCTTTATTATGTGGTGCCATGAGACAATTATAGCCTCAATTAATTCTCTTTTGTTGGATGGACGCTTCAGATATACCAGTTTTTACAAACGGAACCACAAATGTTCTATGGTGTTCAGGTCTGGGCTGTTTCCTGGCCATTCCAGCACCTGTATGTCATTCTATGTGAACCACTATTTGCATATCTGTGCAGTGCGGCAGGGAGCTGAATCCTGCTGGAAAAAAATGGGGCATTATCTGGAAAAAGATCCCTGATAAAAGGTAGAAGTTTTCATTGTAGGATGGTGTCAATGTACTTTCTGCTGTTCAGTGTGCCATCTATGACATGAAGGCGGCCTACAGCATCTGCTGTCACATATGCCCAGATCATTTCACTTGTAGGATTCTTTGTTGTTGCTTGTGGCAGCATCCGCAGTCTTACCTCCGGTTCTGGTCCCTGCGGCCTTCCTGTTAGCCGGCTGGTGTGGTTGCGGCGGATGAGAGCAGCGGCAGCAGGGCCGGCTCCAGGCCTACTAGCACCCTGAACGAGAAAATTTAAAAGCCCCCCCCCCCCCCCCCATGCGCGCAACGAAGGCGCGCGCTCCCGGAAAAGTGGGCGTGGCCTCTGGAAAAGTGGGTGTGGCCTCGTAACTTCATATCAAACTATAAATATATTTTCACACAATTAGCAGCCTTACACATAGCCACAGTAGTGTTCCTTACACACAATGTCTCCAGTATAGTGCCAGATACACATAATGTGCAGTGCCAGATAGACATGACATGCCCCCCAGCAGTGCCAGCTACACATGACATGCCCCGCAGCAGTGCCAGCTAGACATGACATGCCCCGCATCAGTGCCAGCTACACATGACATGCCCCGCAGCAGTGCCAGCTACACATGACATGCCCCGCAGCAGTGCCAGCTACACATGATAGTGTTCACTTTTTAGGGCATGGTGCTGATCACAGGGAGGGCACATTTTTAAGTTAGGGGGGCAAAATGATGTACATACTGCTTGTTGTTCCCATACCTACATGCCAAAGCATGGACAGTGCGCGCCGAAGGCGCGCAGCAAAAATTAAGGGGAGTTACTTCGTGGGGAAGGTACGTGGCCACATAATAGTGGCAATTTGTATTACACCACACAGTAGTGCAGCTAATACACACTGCACCAGGTAGAACCTCCTATACACTTTGCGCCAGGCACAGCACTGAGACACATTGCACCAGGGAGAGCACTGAGACACATTGCCTAGCCACAGACGCCTAGCGGGAACACTACATGACATGCCCCCCAGCAGTGCCAGCTACACGTGACATGCCCCCCAGCAGTGCCAGCTACATGTGACATGCCCCCCAGCAGTGCCAGCTACACGTGACATGCCCCCCAGCAGTGCCAGCTACACGTGACATGCCCCCCCAGCAGTGCCAGCTACACGTGACATGCCCCCCCAGCAGTGCCAGCTACATAAATGGCCACACAGTGCCAGATATGCACCCACAGTTCAGATACAAAAATGCCCCCAAAGTGCCAGATACATAAATGCCCCCACAGTGCAGATATGCCCCCCACAGTGCCAGATACATAAATGCCCCCACAGTGCCAGATACATAAGTGCCCACACAGTGCCAGATATGCCCCCACAGGGCCAGATACATAAATGCCCCCAGTGCCAGATACATAAATGCCCCCAGTGCCAGATACATAAATGCCCCCAGTGCCAGATGCATAAGTGCCCACACAGTGCCAGATACATTATTGCCCCCCACAGTGTCAGATACATTAATGCCCCCCACAGTGTCAGATACATTAATGCCCCCCACAGTGCCAGATACATTAATGCCCCACAGTGCCAGATACATTAATGCCCCCAGTGCCAGATATGCCCCCACAGTGCCAGATACATTAATGCCCCCAGTGCCAGATATGCCCCCACAGTGCCAGATACATTAATGCCCCCAGTGCCAGATACATTAATGCCCCCAGTGCCAGATATGCCCCCACAGTGCCAGATACATTAATGCCCCCAGTGCCAGATATGCCCCCACAGTGCCAGATACATTAATGCCCCCAGTGCCAGATATGCACCCACAGTGATAGATACATTAATGCCCCCAGTGCCAGATATGCCCCCACAGTGATAGATACATTAATGCCCCCAGTGCCAGATATGCCCCCACAGTGATAGATACATTAATGCCCCCAGTGCCAGATATGCCCCCACAGTGATAGATACATTAATGCCCCCAGTGCCAGATATGCCCCCACAGTGATAGATACATTAATGCCCCCAGTGCCAGATATTCCCCCACAGTGCCAGATACATTAATGCCCCCAGTGCCAGATATGCCCTCACAGTGCCAGATACATTAAATCCCCCACAGTGCAGATATGCCCCCACAGTGCCAGATACATAAATGCCCCCACAGTGCCAGATACATAAACGCCTCCAGTGCCAGATAAATAAATGCCCCCAGTGCCAGATATGCTCCTACAGTGCCAGATAAATAAATGCCCCCACAGTGCCTGATAAATGAATGCCCCCACAGTGCAGATATGACCCCACAGTGCCTGATAAATAAATGCCCGCACAGTGCCTGATAAATGAATGCCCCCACAGTGCAGATATGACCCCACAGTGCCTGATAAATAAATGCCCGCACAGTGCCTGATAAATGAATGCCCCCCACAGTGCAGATATGACCCCACAGTGCAGCCCCCACATAATGCCATCCATAATGCCCCCAATACCTGCTGCGCTGGGAGGGGGAGGAGTGCTGCTGTCTGAGGGAGCAGGGCCGCGGGCGGTGTGGCGGCGGTGCGGGTGGTGTGCGCTATGTGCGCTGCGCTGGCGTCTGACGTCAGATGCCGGCGCCGCACAGCGCACAAGGACACAATAGGCCGGGCAGCGCAGCACAGGGCCGGCTCCAGGAACGAAAATGGCGGCGCCAGCGCGCGGCGCCCATTAAGGGTGGCGCCCCGCGCGGCCGCTCAATTCGAACGTGCCTGGAGCCGGCCCTGAGCGGCAGTGAGGTCCTCCAGAGCGGCTGCCGGGTGTTCCTGTAGGCCGGGGTCGGATCCTGGGGAGTGGAGCATGGCAGCCAGAGGTGTCTGTTTCCAAGTGTTCTGTTGCTGGAGTGCGGCGTCTGGGAGGCTGAGGCCTGAGGTAGTGGCTGTGTGCTGGTTGCACATGTGTCCTCTGTGCAGAGAGCCGCCACGTTGGAGACCAAGCCAAGCCAATAGGTATCCCAGTTCGCATCCAGCTAATCCGGTGCAGTCTTCCCTTATAGAAAGGGGTTGATGCTTAGTCATTATGCCAGTGCTGCAAGTTACTTGCTGCTGTAAGGTGCTCAAACTGTGTGCTCCCAGATTAACCCCTGGTATCCTGGTTCTGTTGTGGCTGCCCGGTGGTCAGTACTGTTATTGCAGTCCTTTGATCCCAGTCCACCTGCTCTTGCTGTTTAACCGCTAGGTCCTCTGTCTGGTAGAGGGTCTCCGTTTGCTGACGGTGCTGACAGCGATCCTCTCTTCAACATCATTCTTCAAGTCGTCTCTTCATTCAGTGTTCTTCGGCATCATTTACAAATCACAAGTCAACTCTTCATTCAGTGTTCTTTAGCATTGTTTAAAATCACAACTCATCTCTTCATTCAGTGTTCTTCAGCATTGTTTACAAATCACAAGTTATCTCTTCATTCAGTGTTCTTCAGCATTGTTTACAAATCACAAGTTATCTCTTCAGTGTTCTTCAGCATTGTTTACAAATCACAAGTCACTTCTTCATTCAGTGTTCTTCAGCATTGTTTACAAGTCACAAACATTTTGTCTTTCAGGATTCACTCAGACTTATCTCCTAGTTGTTGTGTATGATTTAGGTCTCAGTAAAGCTGAATTAATCTTTCTTCAGTGTATCGTTCTCGTTCCTTGTCCTCATTGCCTACCCCTCTACATCTTCCGGCCTAAGTCTTCAATCCATGAGTAAGAACTACATTCAGCCATCTTGTTTCCTTCCTTTACCGAAAGCTGCTCCCTCATTCAATTGTCAGTCGTCAGATCCTCAACTCAAGCCAAGCGTGACAGCTTAAATGCAATCTGAATGTACCTCTTCCTCGATGCGACGTCTCACATATTTTCTCCCATCACTACCAAATATTGATATCTTAGTTTCGTCACTCCATATCACTTGTTTCCACTGACCATCGGTCCATGCTGAAGCCACAGCAGTAGTGGCAAAAATCTGTCCCAAAATGGCCACAGCGCATGCGCAGTAGGAAATTATTCTCCGGACCATGGCGGGCACCATGTTTCCGGAGACTTGCGCATGCGCATTAGCCTCTGGCTCATTGCTGGAGCCTACAGCGCCGTGGAAATTAGGGGGCCCAACCGGAGTCTGCCCATGGGGCCCTTCCTCTCTTAAAACGCCCCTGTCCGAATGCACCAATAAAAGGTACTATGTGTGGCTATCGTGGTTGAGAGGCCACCTTTCACATGCCTCTCTGCTAAACACAGCAAGCAATGAATACCCACAGTGGGGGGAGTGGGGGTGTTGGGAGGCCCTGAATAGATGCCATGCACATGTGCACAGTTTCTATCCACTGAAAAGAGTAACTGGGGTCATGCCCGGCAGCTCGCTCCCGCTGCGCTGGGCATGCCCCCAGTGTGCCTAAAATAGGGGGTGTGCTCATGGGCTCAGTATTTCACCCAAGGCCACATCGCTTGCCCCAAGGCCATGCCATCTTTTCTGGGTGTTCACCTTTTGCACACATAAAGGTCCCAACCTGAACTACAATAAAGTTGGGAAGTATGTTCAAGTACCACCAGCAGGTCATGTTTCCAGGATTTCTATCTATGGAAATAGGAGGGGTAATTACTGACCCAGCAAAATAGATTAACTCACCTGTGCATGATTAAAGAGATCCAGAAAACATGACCTGTTGGGGACTGGAATTGAGAACCACTATACAATACACAGCACCAGTGAATTATGCATTAGATAACTTAGGCTGGGTACACACTTGACGATGTCAGTGACATCGTGCAAGATCCCCTCACAAACAATATCGTTCATACACACTGAACAATATCGTTTGCGTCTCGTCAGTGACGACATGTACCCACATCTGATCCAGCTGCATGCTGTCTCGTACAATATCTTTAGATTTCAAGTTGAAAAGTAAGTATATTGCACAACGTTAATGACCCACGGGAGCGCACAATCGCCCTCATTCTGAGTTGTTCGCTCGTTCGCAATGTTCGCAGTGCGTCTGCGCCAAGTAAATTTTCCAAAAAGTTAGGTATTTTACTCACGGCTTAACGAAGAAATTTCTTCGTTCTGGTGATCGTAGTGTGATTGACAGGAAGTGGGTGTTTCTGGGCGGAAACTGGCTGTTTTATGGGTGTGTGCGGAAAAACGCTGCCGTTTCTGGGAAAAACGCGGGAGTGGCTGGAGAAACGGAGGAGTGTCTGGGCGAACGCTGGGTGTGTTTGTGACGTCAAACCAGGAACGAAACTGACTGAACTGATCGCAGTGGCAGAGTAAGGGGCCCTACTCACTGGCCGACCCGCCGCCGAGCTGCCCGACGGCGGATACGGCCGACGAGCGACCCGGCGGCGGGGGGGCAGTGACGGGGGGAGTGAAGTTTCATCACTCCCCCCGTCACGCGGCTGCATTGAAGTGCAGGCAAATATGGACGAGATCGTCCATATTGGCCTGCATGCACAGCCGACGGGAGACCAGCGATGAACGAGCGTGGGGACGCGCATCGTTCATCGCTGGAGTCTCCACACTGAAAGATATGAACGAGTTCTCGTTCATTTATGAACGAGATCGTTCATATCTTTCTGAAAATCGGCCAGTGTGTAGGGCCTATAAGTCCCGAGCTACTCAGAAACTGCAAAGAAATTTATATATGCAATTATGCAAATCTTTCGTTCGCAATTCTGCAAAGCTGAGATTCACTCCCAGTAGGCGGCGGCTTAGCGTGTGCACTGCTGCTAAAAGCAGCTAGCGAGCGAACAACTCGGAATGAGGGCCCTTGTTAACGATATTTGGGTGGGTTATGTTGTTTCTGTGCAGGGTAAATACTGACTGCTTTATTTTTACACTGCAATTTAGATTGCAGATTGAAACCACCACACCCAAATCTAACTCTCTCTGCACGTTATATCTGCCTCCCCTGCAGTGCACATGGTTTTGCCCAACTGCTAAAAAATTTCCTGCTGCGATCAACTTGGAATTACCCCCGTAGGGTATACACACTTGCCAATGTATATGATATATCGTCTGATCCGCCGGTTCGGATAATATATCGGGTGCTCATCGGCAAGTGTGTACCCAGCCTTAAGAATGCTTAAATCTTTCATCGCTAAATAATCTTGAGGTGTATATAATAATCCCTTCATAATTGCTCCCCTAAAATTACATTTTTCTTATTCACCACCAAAAATACAGCACTAGCCCCCACAATATACACAGGAGATACTCTGCTTTACAGAGGCATCAGAAACTTGTGAAAGTATTTGTTCCTGTAGCTCTAGGCAAACAAAAGAGGGACAGAAGAGAAATGCAATGAATTAGTCAAAATAAATCCTAGAAAGGCGGCTGGAGTTTCCCTGTGCAGCTGTACAGGACATCAGGGGTTAATAGTGATCCTCTCCCCCCTCCCTCCTCCATGTTGCTATCTGTATCTGGCTGTAGCTAATGACATCACACGGAGCCCGGGGATTGGTGAGAAGGCAGCGGCCGGGCGATTCTATGTAACACTGTACAAGGAAGGATGTGTGTGTGCTGGGTGCATGGGCGTGGGGACAGTACTGCACCCAGCAGCGGGCACAGGGAGACACCTATACCCTGCTGGCTGTACTGATCGGCCGCCGGCTCGGGTGGAGAGGAGGTAAGGTGCTGCTGCAGAATGAGGTCCCGATGTGAAGAGTGCAAAGTGGGTCTGGCAAAGTGGGCAAGTGCTCTTGGGTGCAGTGTTCTTCTAGTATCGGGAGTGACTGAAATAATTGGCGGGCAATGTCTGCATTGCATTCTCCAGTCGCTGTGGTACCACAAGTCCAAGCACTCCACTTTGCAGGACTGGTGTTCCACAACTGACGTGGATCCCAGAAGTTGTCTAGGAAAACATCTGAAATGCAAGTTTTCTCCCAGCAGATGTACTGTATATAATGAGTCTATGGCAGGGGTAGGCAACTTGTGGAGTTTAAGCTGCTGTGGTACTACACTTCTCAGCATGCCCTACCATAGTTTTTTATTTTTTCTTAAGGCATGACAAAACTGTGGCTGGGTATGCTGGGATGTGTAGTTCCACAGCAGCACATATTGGCCACCCTATATAGGATCAGTGGCTGCCTTGCACTACGCGATAGCTAACGTCTGATTTATCAGCACTTCGAGTGCACGCGTCCTAGTATTAGTTAATAATCTGTATAATTTCTGTACTGCTATACCCTGACTTTAGCTGGCCATACACTTATGTGACTTGGTGGGGAGAAGTTGATATGATCACCCTTGAACCGCCCGGCAGCTTCCCAGCGGCAGGATCACATATAATACATCGTATGCAGTCCGTTTGCCTACAATGTATCGTATGCGACCCCAGCCAAGGCTGCCGCTACGATATATCTATAAGGCAGTACTTCAGATCTAGGGGCTCCGATCTGATGGTCACGGGATCGCGCATCGGAACGGAGGTACAACACATGCGACTTGGCAGTTTTCATCCGCTTTTTCGGACCGAAACATCGGAATCGGATGAATTTGCACTAGTGTATGGCCACTTTTACTGTGATCCGTCATTCCTTCTATTGTGGAAGAATTGGCGTTTTTTTCTTTATTAGCCTTATGGTAAAGCACGGCTGCTGTTTATTTACCGAGTGGTGACCATTAAAGAACCAGTATAGAAAATAATACCCCTTTTCCACTAGCTCAAAAAACACGGGTAAATGCACGGGGGCGCGCATTTACCCGTGTTTTTTGCAAGTGGAAAAGGGTAAACCCGGATCAAGTGACCCGTGAATCCTACCCGGCTATTTACCTGGGTAGGACACGGGACTGATCCGGGTAGGGTTGTAGTGTAAACGGGAGCCGTGTCGATGCGACACGGCTCCCATTTACACTGTATGGAAGGGCGGCGCTGGGAGATCATGTGATCTCCCTGCGCTGCCCCTGCCGCGTCACTAGAAGCGTCACCAACCCGGCATATGCCGGGTTGTGACTGCTGATGGGAAAGGGGCCGAGCACGGGTCGCAGCAGGGGGCAGCTCCCGTGTCAGGCTCCCGGCTGTGACCCGTGCTCGTAAGTGGAAAAGGGGTATAACACAGGTCCCAAGAGATCTGAACAAAATCATAGTGCAGTGTGATTCATTATATACCAGATTTGTTCAGATACGTCCTTTTTTATTTTATTTTCTTTAATAAAAGTTTACTATATAAACCCCCCTCCCCCCAAAAAAACCCCCACAAAACAAAAAAAATATTTTTCTGTCTAAGATGAACCTTATGAAAGTGATGTGACCTCTGCTACACATGATAATAGAAGATAAAGCTTAAGTACATCCGCCCTCACTGGATCAAAGTGCACCCAGGCGATATCTACGGTAACCTCTTCTAGTTCACGTTCTAGAACTCAGTGATGCCAGGACGGCAGAGTGAGAGCATGTTCATGTAACCCCAACACTGTATAGATAACATATGGCCGCCCATAATTCATCTACTAGTGACAGTCCGCACACTGAAGTCTGTGTTGTCCAGCATTGAGTAGAATAAACAGTCCTCAGTAACCCCATTCTCACAGCTGTTTGCAAAAACGGAGACTTGGCAATGGTAGTTGGTCTTGTTGAACGTGGGCCATCTGTGCAAATTGGGTAGAATGGTAATTGTGCTGGTATGTATTGTGAGCCAGCGCATGGCATGACTAGCAAATACCTTTCGCAGCGTTTGCTAGATAGGGCTGAGAGAGGACGCAGTAGCCAATTTGCAGGCAGTGAGCTAGTGAAGTCTCACGTCAAGCTATTTAGTAGCCTAAGTGACCTGGGGGTTATGAAGAGAGCTGGGGGCCTATTTAGTAAACTTAATATTACTCCTTATTGTTCTTGCAGCCTCCATAGGAATTAATAAGGGGTCTTGTTTTTTCATCTGAACATGCGTAATGCCATCTCTCGAATGGGAGAAAGTTGTCCTGGAAATCACAGTGTTCATTGTGATGGTGGATCCTGTGACGTCTGGTGAGAGAGCACCATCCCTTCATCCGTAATAGCAGAGGAACTCTGTACGTGCGCCTTGTTGGTCTGTTGTCTTTGGCGTTTTCGGAAGATGTCGGGACAGCCCTTTTCTGCGTGGACTGTGGCAACATACATGGGCGATATGAACGATATCGCTCATAAGTGAACGATCTATTGTTCATGTTGTTTAGTGCGTAGGCGCCATCAATGAACGTTGCGCGTCCCCGCGGTCGTTCATCATTGGTTTTCCCTCGTTTAACATAGCAAGCCAATTTGGACTGTGGTTGTTAATCATTGAAAACGAACATCGTCCAAATCATAAACATGGCAAAGTGTGTAGGGCCCATAACTTTTAAATAAATATTGTTATAGTCATTAGGTGAAAATTTACAGTATTTTTCTACTACCTAGGACCCATACTCATCGCTCTTTGTTTTGCATTAAGCATAAGTACTTCTCTAAAAAAAAATTTTCATTGCGCTTAGTAGGTCCTTATAGTCGAAAAGTCTTGTGCAGTCCGTTCACCTGTGGTAAATGATATGACAAGGAAATGGAGAAAGCAGCGCTTGGTCGGAATGCAGTGTAAAGTGACAACA
This sequence comes from Pseudophryne corroboree, assembly GCF_028390025.1. Taxonomy (NCBI): domain Eukaryota; kingdom Metazoa; phylum Chordata; class Amphibia; order Anura; family Myobatrachidae; genus Pseudophryne; species Pseudophryne corroboree. Next base: position 727,090,870 of record NC_086446.1, read on the forward strand.
CAAGTGTGTGAGGGGTCATTGGAAGCGGATTTACCTTTATGAAACGTTCAGTAAAATGCTCGTACAACACACAGAGCGGACAGTATGCTTCCTCCAGTTTTGTTTTCAGCACTTTCAACTCATTTAATTGCAAATGGCATTAACCACAAAATTATTGTGGTTGAGTAGGTACCAACAGTGTTTAATAAATAGTGTTCACTCTAGGAGTGAAAAGGGGCAGGGCGCCGGACTCCGGGGGCACACGAGCGCGCGCGTCCGAAATGGGGGCGTGGTCATGCAAATTAGGGGGCGTGGCCACGCCTCCATCATTTTAAGGGGCGGTGCGGCCCACAGACGCTACTATAGAGAGCGTCTGTGGCCGGCGACGTCACTGTTGGGGGCGTGCCCAGCACCTCCGTCGGTGCTGGGCTTCCCCCAGCCCTCTCCCAATGCGTGAATGGATGCCGCGCACATGCGCACGGCATCTATACACGCCGGGAGGGCAGGGAGCGGGCGGCTGTTCTAGCAGGGCGCCGCAAAAGGGGCAGGGCGGGTTTTGCCTGGTAAAAAACGGGCAGGGCGCGGCGCCCTGCTAAAACAGCCTAGAGTGAACACTAAATAAACATGCCACGCATGTATCAGAAGTACCCAACATTACCAATCTTGGCCCAGAAAATGGCATTCCTATTAACAGCTGCTGTAGTATTGAGCTAAAGGAGCTATGGGGAATTCTGTTCTGGCGTAGCTGGTGTGACATCTGTAAACTCTTGTCCATTGTGCCCTATCCCTTGGTACGTCAAGCTCTAAGGAGTTGTTTCACAAACAAGTTGGAGTACCGGGAGTTCGAGCTTGATTGGCATCCTCTGCTAGTATTGTCGGCAGGACAGTGCTACTATCGTCCTAAACACCCAAGGTCACCTAGGCACATTTTGTAGACTTGTTTACTTGAGTCGTGCAGCTTTGGATTAAAGTGGTCTTGCTTCCTATCCCTAGCCAGGAGAGAGTCCTTTTGTGGGCTGCACCAACGTGCATGAATATTCTCCTGTCCACTCACTAACAACCATTACCTCATGACTTGAAGACTGGGTACAGGAGTGAGGGCCTTATGCTGCATATGGGTGATTTTAAGACTGGCCTCATGAATATTGGTAGCGTCTAGTTACCCTTCGTGGAGAGGACCTTTCCCATAAGCCCTTGGGTCCATGTCGCAAACTATTTGGAATAGTAACCTGTGGTGAGTGAAGCGAGCCCATGCGGGGACAGTAGTGCAGAGATAAAACAAAATAACCTCAAACGAATGGAGAATGGATAAAACATTTAGGTGCTATAAGGGCGGAAGTTATCTACTGCCGTCTCCTGGTCGTGATCGCGAAGGGAACATAGACACAACCTATGAATATTAGTCAGGACTTACCTTTGGTGATGCCACTTGTTTCTGCCAAATTGACAGGCTACACTGTGTTTGATGGGCCTACTTTAAGATGAGTATGCAGTTAGCTCCGATCATTTCGTAGCTGTTGAATTCGACTCCATGGGTATTCAATAGCCGCCCGTTTTTTTTGCCTGTTTTTAAGGTATTTTCACCAATGCCTTTTCACCTTTTTGTTCTAAGTGAAAAGCATTGGTGACAAAAGCCTCAAAATAAGCGAAAACAGCCTGCATTTTCGCCGATCCACATGTTTTCTGCTCCTGCCGAATGTTTTGCCTAGACGAAAATAAGTGTCCCTGCTATTTGCCCTAAAAATAGCATAGACCTCCGTTTTTTTTCGCCTAGGCAAAAAAAAAAAAAACTGAGCTAATTGCATACCCCCCTAAGTCTTTATGGGAATGAACCGTCCTGCTCAATATTTCCTTATAGGGTCCTAGACATGGCAAAACAGGGACATTAACCTATTATCACTTGTTCTATTAATCAGGAGTCCACTACACCGTATCTTACCATTCATATTCGGAGAGGAAAAGTGATGGGAAAAACAGGATACATGGTAGCTTTAAACTGTTAGCATGTTGTGTTTTAGCTCATGTATGTCTTTTTTTCACAGGAAAGATAATGTTTTTATGTCACTGAGTTTAACCTGGGAGTTGCTGCTTTACTAGTTAAAATGGTAACTATTTAACCCTTTGGTGTCTATAATGCTCTTTCCTGATGCAGGGCCACCAAAAGTGACATGGAGGTATGTGAAGACATGACAGTTGATCTAGAGGTGGTTAACGTGAGGAAACGGCAGTGTATGGATGGAGTTCTAGATCATTCGAACAATGTACGTTCTCTTATGTTTTTTTTTTTGTGTTTTTATTATGACCCAGGCTTCCCATTAGTTAAACGACACTGCAGCCAACCTTTTTAATGTATAAAGTGACCTTTAATAATGAACATGTAAGGATAGCAACAAGACTACTTATTCAAGATCTCTCCCACCTCCCAATATGGTCTGTGCAAGATGTGCGTCTCTCATCTAGTGTTCATTATAGCACCCTGCACCTTTTAAAATCCGTGCAGTTCCTCTTTCCTGCCTGGGGTGTCGCTCTCTGCTCTGGTGCTTCTCAGCACACTCTGATCTGTTACTCCAGGCATGTCCAAACTGCGGCCCTCCAGCTGTTGAGAAACTACACATCCCAGCATGCCCTGACACAGCTTTAACATTCTCTGACAGCAACACTGTGTGTCCGGGCATGCTGGGATATGTAGTTTCACAACAGCTGGAGGGCCGCAGTTTGGACATGCCTGTGTTACTCAGTGCTGTGATACAGACCTGTGTGTGCTGTGAAGCACCAGAGCAGATAGCGACACCCCTGGCAGGAACAAGGAACTGCACAGGATTTGGAAGGTGCAGGGTGCTAGAATATAGTCTACTCAGCCACACTCATTACCTGGTCCCATTCAGGCTTACAGGACTTGTTTAGTGCTGCCCCATGTCTGTGGAATGACCGCTCGCGCACAACAGGACTTTGTTCTAGCCTCTAAACTTTCAAGCGTTCCCTGAAAACTCACCTCTTCAGGCGGCTCATCATATTCCCGAACCATCCACGTAACCGCCATAAGCCTTTCTGCTCAGTTACCTCTGTACTACACAGTTGACACACAATTTACACATTTTATAAATACATAATTATTTTAATTCAACGGATACCGTAAATTGTTTAAAATTGAAATTTCTTTATCATCCACTAGGGGTGGGGTCACTGGAGTACTCTTGGGATATGGACGGGCGTAGCCGAACAAAGGCACTGAATATTCAAATTTAGGACTCTCCCCCCTCCATATCCCCGAGTACCTCAGTGTACTTTGTCAGTGTTTTTTCGGTGCTCACAGCATGAACATCGGCTTGTGGGAATGCCCACATTTCAGAAGATTTTATTAATTTTTCATTTTACTTTTAATTTTTTAATTTTTACACTTCCCGTCCCAGTTTCTGGAAAAACATGGGTCCGGGATGGTGCCGCTGCAAGGCAGCGTATGGCGTGTCGGTCCTCACAAAGAGCACCCTCACAGCCACAGGCGCTATAAGCGCATGGCGTGTCGGTCCTCACAAAGAGCACCCTCACAGCCACAGGCAGCCACTGTCTCCTGCAAGCTGAACGGAGCTTACAGAAAGAAGCTCCGTCACAGCCAGGATGAGACAAAGAGCTGGAAGGAGCTACAGCTGCAAGGAGCTTACAGGAAGCCCCGTCACAAGATGAGAAGCTGGAGGCTGAAACGGAGCTTACAGAGAGAAGCTCGTCACAGCCAGGATGAAAGCGGCACAAGGTATGGGGGTCAGGGCGGTCAGCTCACGCTGCCGCCCTGCTGTGTGAAAGTGTGATACTGTAGCCGCCGCTGAGCACGCCGCTGAAGGGGTCCCGCTGAACTACGCGCAGAGCGGCCGCACGTCACTCAGACGCCGGCCGCTCTCACTGTGCTGATTGCCCGGCAACACTACAGAGGCGCCGCCGAGACTCTCCGTGTGCTAAAGAGCGGCCGCACGTCACTCACGGACGCCGGCCGCTCTTCCAGTGAGACACAGCACGCCGCTGATGCCGGACACAGGGAGACTGTGTACTACTGTAGGAAGGTGCCGGCCGCTCTTCCGGACGGCTCCCCGGCCCTATATACAGCGCTCTCCTGCTCTCCCTGCACCCGATCCCCGTACGCTGCAGGTAACATGGGGATGCAGGGGGGGGGAGGGGGAGTAATGCCCATAGCAGCAGCAAAGGCTGCATGGGTTAAAAATAGGCTGCTCAAACTACCTCACAAGCAGCGCAGCGTTTTAAACAGTGTCATGGGCTATAACATCAGTATAAAACTGTAGACTGTAATATCAGTGGGAACTGTGATTATAGGTTTCAGCACATTTTATATATATAATATATAATGAAGCTTTTTGCTGCCAGGGACACTGTGTATAATATCAGTGGGAACTGTGATTATAGGTTTCAGCACATTTTATATATATAATATATAATGAAGCTTTTTGCTGCCAGGGACACTGTGTATAATATCAGTATGAACTGTGATTATATGTTTAAGCACATTTTATATATATAATATATATATGAGGCTTTGGCTGGCAATAGGCTATCAGTGGCATAACCTATTGCAGGTTTAACCATGTTTTCTGTTATTTTATGTTAAGGCTGCAAGATAATAACATTCACTGCAGCCAGTGTTCATATTAATGGAGGCTAACTAAATGCATGTATTTTACTGTATCCTACACCTGTGTTATCACTGGATAATAGGATATTAAGCCTATATTAACTGTATAATAGGCTATTAAGCCTATATTAACACTGCAGCAGGTAACCTGTACTGTGATTTTCTGTGAAAGCATGGCATGACGGCCATTTTAATCATTGCTGTTTTTCCAGTTTATAATTCCAGAACATTCCGGCCATACACCTCTACTCCACAAGGAGGCGCAGGGGTGTTGGTGGGAATTTTTGGTCAGCATAAGTTAGCCATGTAAACTGTATTTCTACATAATTCTAGAACATTCCTGCCCTACATCTCTAAGCCACCAGAGGCGCAGGGGTCTTAGTAGGAATTTGGTTCGGGTTTCATATGCCAACTGCTTTTCATAAAGATTACTCTGATTTCTCTTCACAGCGAATAAATCTTTCGTTTTTTACTAAAGATTTCCGTAGAGAGAAACAACCATGCGTTTAATATAAATATGCTGTTCAGCAATAAAATATATATATGACATAATAACGTCATAGGCGTGCAATGTCTGTCCGTTGCCTATTGGGGTGTCTGTCTGCATAGCGAGTAAGGCTCTAGCGCAGACCAAAAATAATTTTAAAGTCCTATTTTAAGCATTGGCAATTCAAATAAACATAGGAGTCTCGGAAGTTATTCCGCCAGCTCTAACAAAAGACAGTCTTTCCAAAGGGCCAATTTTCCCTTTTGGGTATCACAGTGTTTATTTAACTGGTCTTATAATTTAATGCACGATTCTATGTCAAATCTCACACCGATAACTACGAGTGAGAAGGCTACATTAGACCAGCACTCAGATAGTGCAGGGTTGTTGCCAACATACATTGCTAAATTACAGTGAGTCAAGGTCTCCATTTTTACACTTAGTACACTTTGACCACTTTTTAATCGTTTCCAAGATGACGCCATCCGCCATTGCTAAATGCGTCTGTGTCAAAAATTATAAAGACCCAAGAAACATTTGGGTCACTAGACTATGTATGGAAACAATGAGATTACTGTTAAAAGAAGCTGCAGAGTATATCTGTAAAGCTTCTTCTAACGACGGTACTTCGAATCTCACTTTTCATTGTCGCTAGTTCAGCACGACAAGGCCACAGCTTGTTGGTCCTAAATTTGATATTCAGCCATTACCGCATCCAGTATCAAAACGGAATACTTGGGCCGGCATTTAATCCCTTTAGACTTCAGTTTCAAGGCGTTGGTACAAAACACTCACGCCTTGTAACGACAGGACGCTACGGTCAGCAAGCCAGTAGTTTGATGACCTCTTTTCCAATTGTGGAAGCGTGTCTTTAAATGTTACTTTTGAGGGGTTTCCACACTTCAACTCAAGTTACAGTTAAAGGACATGACTGCCTCAGTCGAACGGTTTGGCAGGTGGCCATTTGGCCTCTGCTGGGTTTCAGCTGTCTTTATAATACAGGCTGTAGTACAACAACAGAGTCAGGGTTGTTTATTCCCCTCTGTTTGGGGTAACAAAACCATACAGCTCCGTCGCAGTTTCAATCAGCAAGTCACTTACTGCAGTTTGAAAATGGATTTGCTGCGGTTGGTATTGGCATATTGGAGCCACAAAATTGCATACTTGCACTTGATCTTCACAATGCATATATACCCATTCCGGTTTGCTCATCACAGGTTTTAGCGTTTGCAAATCGCCACAACCATTAACCATTTCAGGTCTACCGTTTATTATACTCTGGTATTTACCAAAGTGATGTTGGAAGATGATAGTTCATCTCACATAAGAACTCTGTCGCAACAGAGTTTCTCTATCTTAGATGATCTGCTCATAAGAACTCTGTCTCAACAAAGTTCCTCTAACTTGCGCTACTAATGTATACTGCGCTAGCAGATCACGTTCAAAATACAATTCCGTCTAAACGATGTCAATTCCTAGGTAATATTATAAATACGGTAAATCAAAGCATTTACCTACTACACCAGCAAGAACAAATGTACATCTAGTAATTAGTGCAAATCACGCACACTAACGGTACATTGGTGTATTCACCTAGTTAAGATAATAATGCGTTTTAAAGCGATTTATTTCGCCGCCCTTCACTCGCCGTTCCCACAGAGGGGCGAGGGTGTATAATACTCTGGACGAGAGTCGCAGAGGTTCAGGAGTTGTAGTTTACAAAAGATCAGCGACAGAGGTTCTAAAACACGATAGTTTGCTGTCGATAAATGTTCTGGAACTACGTGAATTTTACAATGCACTACATGCTTCGCTTTCAGTCTGACCACGGCCAGTCAGACAACGCAACGGCAGTTGCATACAGAGACAAAAAAGCCGCATGGCAATGCGGCAGGTAACTCCAATTCTCAATGGCTCAGAACACTATTATGTGAAAGTGTCAAGAGATTATTCCGTGCGTGGACATCTGTTAGACAGATGATCTCACCCGTCAGAATTTGGATCCTGAAAACTGGACATTAAATCCAGAGGTGTTTCTTGGGGTTACCCTCAACATGATGGCATCTCGCCACAATTACAAAAGCTCAGTATGTGTACAAAACAACAGATCACAAGGGCAGTGGCGGTGGAGTCTCTCACATTCATGTGGTCATTCAGCATCGTGTATCTGGCTCCACCATTTTCCGCTGCTCTCTCCGTTGTCAAAACGGATCATAAGACAGTTCGTCACAGTCATACTGATGGTATCTCATGTGTGTTGGAGAAGTTGCTTCTCGAGTTTCCAAGGAATACTTGCACACGATCTTGGGGCGCTCATAATACGTCCAACCTGTTACATCAGGGAACGTTCTTTTACCCATATTTACCTATGTACCTATTACCTATGTACCGCAGCTGCGGTTGATGGGGTGAGGGTTCAAACGCCCTCTTAAGAAATAGAGCATTACAGTGTCGGTTATACCAACCATGTTACGAGATAGTAGACCGCTTAAGGCAGCTCATTATTACAAAATTTCGTGTGCTTACATAAGTCGTAAACCTCGGAAGTTTCCAACATCATCCTTCAAGTTACCCGTATTCTGTTAAACGGGGTGGTATGGAAAACTGCGTTTACTTGCACGGAGGGTGCAGGTATCTGTGTAGTAAACTTATCTTCAAAGACGTTTGTCTTTATTGCGTCTGTACACACCGTTATACAAGGTGTCACCAAAGTTCAGACTCTATTTATCTCACCTACAGCGCCAGGCGACTGGAGGTTGGGTTCAGATTTCTTACAGTTTCATATTTTGAACACTTACAACACATGGGGATTAAGTTTCTCAGTTTGGAAAACATTTTTCTTCTAGCCTTGGCTTCGGCAAGGGTTTTGTTTTCATATTTGGGTGCCTTGTATTCCAAGCCACCGTATTTGAGTTTTCTCATGACAAAGCAGATCTTCCGACGAATTCCGCTTTCGTATCCTTCACATCTATATACCAATAGTGGTTCCTGTGTGGACAGCACATTCTAGAATTCTGAATGTGGTACACGCATTACGCGTTTATATATGTCCCGAACGTCTACAGTACGTGATATGAATACGTTGTTTGTTCTCTATGATACTGCCAACTGGGGTTAACCAGTTTCTCAGCAGACATTATCCAGTTGAATAATAATAATGACTACAAGTCAGGGTTCCTTTAAGGCTAAGTTACAATCGCCTACGTCAGTAATAGCTCATCCCACAGGTTCTGTGGGAATGTCAGACCCAGCGGGTCGGGGAGCGTCTACGACGCGGCTACATAGCCTTCAGTGCACCACGTTTGTGCACGTTTACATATAATGGTGGCGCCATCAGCATCTAGCTTTGGTCTGCCTACTGTTACAAGTATCAAACAGCTCTCCCGCCCACGAGGGAAGCTTTGGTACGTCCCAAGAGTACTCCAGTGACCCCTAGTGGATGATAAAGAAAATAGGATTTTGGTACTTACCAGGTAAATCCTTTTCTTTGAATCCATAGGGGGCACTGGACGCCCACCCAGAGCAGTTTTACCTGGGTTGTTTTAAGCTCAAGGGAGCTTAGGGTCACAAGTTTTACTTGGTTTGTATTAAGCTCAGAGGAGCTTGTGGTAACACATTTTCACCGATTGGTTCAAAGTATAAAGTTCTATCGGTTAAGGTGTCAACTGTTTAGTTGACAATAAGGTTATGGGTCAACTTTGTTGTTGTCCGTTATGTTATAGGTATTCTCCATTGTCAACCTCTCTATATCCTGTTCGCTCAGTAAAAAACACTGACAAAGTACACTGAGGTACTCGGGGATATGGAGGGGGGAGAGTCCTAAATTTGAATATTCAGTGCCTTTGTTCGGCTACGCCCGTCCATATCCCAAGAGTACTCCAGTGCCCCCTATGGATTCAAAGAAAAGGATTTACCTGGTAAGTACCAAAATCCTATTGTCTTATACATGAAAGCTTAAAATGATTAGACATGCATTACTGTAATTAATATCAAACAGTACATTGAAATATGGATGATAAGAAATATATAAATGTAAATATAGAAGAAAAAGAAGTAATCCTTTGCGTGCAGGCTGAGAGAGCTGCTGTAGGGAAATCTCTCTCCTCTCTGGAAGGTCTATTTAGTGCATGTCTGCAGATGGTGCTCTTGGTCCCAAAAGTTTTTTTATAAACGCTGCAGCGGGTGGGGTGAGTGGGTTCTAACAGTAGGGTGAATCAGGTGTGCACAGTACAGTGTACAGTCTGGGTGCATAAGGTACCTTTGGGTAACTGTATCACAGCGGCACGCATCGAGGCGAAGCAGGAAGGGACATCGGCAAGATGTAAGAACATCTTGCCTGCTGATGCGGGGGAGCAAAAACTCCCCCCTCCGGTGATGTCCTCCTGAGCACACAGCGCATCAGCTTAGTGCTGACGCGCTGTGTCTCCTTCCCGGCCGGCTCCTCTGCGCATGCACGGGATCTCGCTATTCACGCGAGATCCCCAGTGCAGTCCGGAGCTGGCACCCGCCACAGGCAGGGAGTGTTGTATGGGTATCGCCATCTGCAGCTGTCGGCAGTTTCCCAAGCATATTTGCCTGCTATCCTATAGATATCGGCACGGATATGGACATGGGCACATAGCGCCCCTCTCACTGAGCCGGCACCGCTGCCATAATACACGGGAGAGAAGCGGTATAGCACACATAACGTGTGCTGATACCGCTTCTCCCCCATAACGACGGGTAGTACATTTACCCCCTTAAGTGGTGAGTGTTCCCGCTCCTTGTCTGCGGCATTAGCCTCTCAGCTTAGTGAGTTTCAATTGGTTCCAGGGTGGTGTCCGCTTCTCTTCTTTCTACGAAGCCATCCAGCACATTAGAGAAAGATATGAGAAGTAGTCACCACACTGGAACCAAGTGGGGCTCACTAAGCTGCGAGGATATAACTGCGGACAAGGCGCAGGAACACTTACCACTGCCTAAGGTACCTTACACACACACAGACAGTCTAAACAACAGTTCAGCCCACCTACCTGCTGTCAGTGCTGCACACGGCGGTTACTCTGGCTATTAGCTGGTGGTCATAATTATGTGACTTAACCGTGTATATGCAGTGGCGCCGAGAGGGGGGGTGGGGGCAGGTACTCTTTAACCGGTCATATTGGAGGGTCCTCCTGCCCTCTCCCCTCCCCGTTGCTGACCGCTGCACATGACGTCAGGTGGGGAGAGAGGCCTCGGCCAGTCCTCTCTCCCATGATAAAAGTAAATGGAGTGATCGTACGGACACCGGTGCCCTCCCTCCCTGCGCAGCATGTGGCCGCGTGTCAGTTGCCCCTCATTGGCCACGCCCATCATGTACTGGTTCCCGGCAAATCTGTTGGTGCCCCTGTGCATATGATGCTAATACAGAATGTCTTTTTATATTAGTGTTTCTGCTGCGGGGTAGACTGGGCTCCACAAGGATAGACATAGGGGTGTAGAGTAGGATCTTGATCCAAAGCACCAACAGGCTCAAAAGCTTTGACGTTCTTCCCAAGATGCATAGCGCCGCCTCCTATATCACCCCGCCTCCGTGCACAGGAGCTCAGTTTGTAGTTGGTGCTTGCAGTGCAAGCATGTAACAGGAAGAGCTGCTCACAGCAGCTCTATAATAGCTTTTTCTGAGGAAAAAAGAAGACTACAAGGGCTGCAGCAGAGGCACAGATTGTGCTGGATGTCAGTAGACATTGCCTGCTGCAGCTCCATCTCTCCCCCAGCGGCGCTGTACACTCCCGAGCCCTGGTTGCCGGGTACCTACAGCGGAGGCTCCGGTTTTCTTCACGTTAGACACACACGGCTGGGGCTCTACAGGATCGCGTGGCCGCGCTTCGGGAGGTGGTAAGTGGGTCCTGCTTGCGGGACCCGGTCTTTATTGCGATCCGGCGCGGTCAGTGGGTGGCGGGCCGCACGCGCTGGCGGTGGACACTGTGGCAGTACAGGCGATCCCACTAAATCACCAGGGCATGGGCGCAGGTCAGGTTTTCTCTCTAAACCAATTCTTATATCGCCTACAGTACCCGGTGGTTTTGCCAGCAGAGGGGATAAGGCTTAGACCTGAAGCCCCTCCCCCAGCCCCAGGGCGCCATTTCTAGCAAGTGTTCCCGCCCTGGAGCTGCATATCTGTCTTTTCCTCACTCCCTGTCAGTATCTGCGGCGCCATTATCCCTCAGCTCACTGTTCCTGGGACTGCTTGGGCAAATCCTCCTATGTAAAGCCGCCTGGTTGTCAGCGCTGTGCCTTTACATGACACTTAAGTATTCTACCTGCCTTTTTAGACAGTGATAGTTAAGAAAGAGTACATTTAGTCAGGGTTTTATAGAACAATTACCCTGTGATATACATCCAGTTCTTACTGTGTACTGTTATATCTATTGTTATATAGCTGTGTAAGCTAGTCCAGTGCAGTATTATTGTCAGTAATAACCTCTGCATTGTACAAACTGTGACTATCTGTGTGTGCATTTGATAGCTGAGTGGTGTCCATTTCGTGTCCTTCACTCAACCTGCTATCCCTATATTCTATAACCTGAGGGGGCTTGGTGCGTCAGGTGTTGTCTAATATAGGATTTTCACAAAGATATACTGTATTACGTATTTTTCTCTGTGATTTAGTCACCATATCTCTCCTTTATCTCTGCTAGTGCTGACTACACTGCGCAGAGGTTTGGGTTTAGAGATATAGTGCTGCTGATAATTGTACTGTGTTACCTCATACTGCAAGTTATATCATGTCTGCTTCTGAGGGTAACGGTTCTGGGGCTGAACACACTGCCGGTGTTGCTGAAGCCGCAGATAACTATGAGGAAAATATAGCAGCTTTGGGCTCTGGTTCTGGGGGCTCCTTGCCCCCCAGTGGGATGGGGGCAAATAATGACCCACCGTGGGCCGCTATTTCCACGCTTCTGCATACGCTAGTTCATAAACTGACACCCCCTATGGGACCCCCAATGCCGGTACAACCGTATGTGGTCCCTGCAGCTAACCCGCCGTGGGCGGATGATATATCTGCTCAATTAAAGAAGTTGAACCAGTCCTTGACTACTAAAAAGTCAGACCAACGCTCGCCTAAGTCCAAGAGGTCCTCTAAGCGAGCACTTATCTCCTCACAATCCACTGCTGTCACTGACACCTCGTCTGATGAAGACGGCACATATACTGACCCCTCAGGTTCTGGCTCAGATACGGCTGATGGGGAGGGTAGTTCACATGTGGATGTTCCTGATCTTTTGGAGGCTATTAAGTTAATTCTGCAGATTACGGATGATCCCGAGCCATCCGTCCCTCCTAAGAAACCAGATAGGTTCAAGCGTCAGAAGGTGGTAAAACAAGTTTTACCTCACTCTGACCACCTAGTGGATATACGTCAGGAACCCTGGGAAAACCCGGGTACGAAGTTTGTGCCTTAAAAGAAGATGCTGGCTCGCTATCCCCTCGTGCCAGAGCTGTCTAAAAATTGGGAAACTCCTCCTCCAGTGGATTCACATGTGGCTAGGATGGTGGTTTCCTCAGCTCTACCAGTCACTACCGTCACGTCTCTAAAAGAGCCTACGGATAAACGTGTGGAAGGTTGTCTGAAAGCGACTTACACCCTCACGGGTGCTGCACAAAGGCCCACTACTGCAGCTCCATGGGCTGCAGAGGCTATTGAAGCATGGGCCTTGGAGTTAGAAGCTGAAATCTCTTCTGACCATGCTAGACAATGCTTGTCATATATTGTCACAGCTTCTCGATATATTAAAGAGGCGGCTTCTGATGCCGGTATCCTAGCAGCCAAGGCCTCTACTACGTCAGTCCTGGCTCGCCGGATATTGTGGCTGAGATCCTGGTCTGTGGATCTGGACTCTAGAAAAACCCTGGAGGTACTCCCTTTCAAGGGAGATATTCTGTTTGGGGAGGACTTAAATAAGATAGTGGCTGACTTGGCTACTGCCAAAACTGCCTGTCTGCCTAATACCGCTCCTTCTGTGTCGAAGGCTAAAGGTACGTCCTTTCGCCCCTTTCGTCCTTCAGGTAAAGCAAAAGGTCAGGCGTACCATAAGCAGGCCCGCACTTCCAAACCTGGTAAGCCGAAGCCCAAAAGAGCCTGGGCTGCCCGTCAGCCAGCTGCCAAGACCGATAAGCATGCTGCATGACGGGGCGGGCCTCCCCCTGGGGTATCCCAAGGTGGGGGGCCGGCTTCTAGGGTATACCCAGGAATGGTTGAGGACCACCTCAGAGGCCTGGGTACGGGAAGTCATCACTCGAGGTTACGCCATAGCCTTCAAAAACCGACCCCCTCATCGATTTTGTTGGACCAGACACAGGCAAACACTCTGCATTCGGTGGTACAGACGCTCCTGGATACAGGAGTTGTAGTACAGGTGCCTCTTGTTCAGAGGGGCAGGGGGTACTATTCTCCGCTGTTTCTAGTCCCGAAACCGAATGGGTCCCGTCGGCCCATTCTCAACCTCAAGGCATTGAACAGGTTTGTGAAGATTTCCAAGTTCTGTATGGAAACCCTTCGCTCTATAGTTCTGGCCTTGGAACCTGGGGACTACATGGTCTCCCTGGACATACAGGATGCTTATCTGCATATTCCTATAGCAGTGTCACATCAGCAATACCTGAGGTTTGCTATTGGCAACATCCATTACCAGTTTCGGGCGTTACCTTTTGGTTTAACAACGGCTCCGCGAGTCTTCACCAAAGTTATGGCAGTGATGACGGTGGTACTCCACCGTCAAGGGGTCAGGATACTGCCGTATCTGGACGACTTGTTAATCCTGGCAAATTCCCCAGATCTTCTCCTGCGTCATCTGGATATGACGGTCCGGTTTCTACAAGCCCACGGGTGGATCATCAACTGGAAGAAGTCATCCCTGATCCCTGCTCAGAGCATGGTGCATCTGGGAGCGCTATTGGACACTCACAACCAGCGGTTGTTCCTGTCTCAGGAGAAAGTCCTGAAACTTCAGGACCGGATTCGTTGCTTCCTATCTCGTTCGCAAGTGTCGATACATTCGGCGATGCAGGTGCTGGGCCTCATGGTGTCAGCATTCGACATGGTGGAGTACGCTTCATTTCACTCTCGCCCTCTCCAGAGGCTGATTCTAGCCAAATGAGACTGCCTGCCTCAACGGATCAGATCTCAAATGATCTTATTGACTCCGGAGGTCCGTCTGTCGCTACTCCGGTGGCTTCGGGACCAACAACTGTGCAGGGGCAGTCCGTTCTGGATATCCGACTGGGTCCTGTTGACGACAGATGCCAGTCTAAGAGGTTGGGGCGCGGTGCTGGAGCAACACTCCCTTCAGGGGCGGTGGACCAAGGAGGAGTCCCTCCTTTCGATCAATATTTTGGAGTTGCGGGCGGTCTTCAATGCCTTGAACCTAGCCCAGCATTTAATTCAGAACCGTTTTGTGTAAGTGTAGTCGGACAACGCCACCACTGTGGCTTACATAAATTATCAAGGCGGCACTCGAAGCCGCCTAGTAATGAAGGAAGTCTCACGGATTCTACAGTGGGCAGAACGCCATCTACCGGCTATTTCGGCAATATTCATTCCGGGAGTCCTGAATTGGGAAGCGGACTTTCTCAGTCGTCAGGACGTGCATGCTGGCTAGTGGGGCCTCCATCCAGAAGTGTTTCAACTCCTAGCGGAAAGGTGGGGCCTTCCAGACGTAGATCTGATGGCGTCTCGATACAATCACAAGGTTCCGGTCTTCGGAGCAAGGACAAGGGATCCTCAAGCAGCATTCGTGGATGTGCTGGCGGTACCGTGGAGGTTTCGGCTGCCGTACGTGTTCCCTCCGGTATCACTCCTGCCCAGGGTAATTCGGAAGTTCAAATAAGAAAAAGGGATTCTGCTTCTCATAGCTCCAGCGTGGCCCAGACGGCACTGGTTCTCACACCTGCAAGGCCTATCGTCAGAGCGTCCAATTCTACTTCCGCAACGCCCAGACCTTCTCGTTCAGGGCCCTTGTGTCTACCAGGACCTAGCCTGGCTGTCTTGGACGGCGTGACTCTTGAAGCTTCCGTCTTGATGGCTAAGGGTTTTTCTGAAGAGGTCATTAAAACTATGTTGCGGGCCCGGAAACCGGCTTCTGCTCGGATTTATCATGGGGTCTGGCATTCTTACTTTGTTTGGTGCGCATCTAACAATTATGACGCTTCCAAGTTTAGTACAGCCAAACTTTTGGCTTTTCTGCAGCAAGGCCTAGATTTAGGCCTGCGTCTGGCCTCCCTCAAGGTTCATATTTCTGCCTTGTTGGTGTGGTTTCAGAAAAAAATTGCGACTTTACCAGATACTCATACTTTTTCACTCGGGGTGTGTTGCGTATCCAACCTCCCTATGTCCCACCTGTGGCTCCTTGGGACTTGTCGGTGGTTTTGGAGGCGTTGCAGAGCCTCCATTTGAACCACTTGGTTCAGCTGACCTTAAGTGGTTTTCCCTTAAGGTGGTGTTCTTGCTGGCTATTGCCTCTGCTAGAAGAGTGTCGGATCTGGGTGCCTTGTCTTGTAGTTCCCCATATCTGATTTTTCACCGTGACCAGGCGGTTCTTAGGACTCGTCCTGGATATTTACCTAAGGTGGTTTCTTCGTTCCACCTTAATGAGGAGATTGTGGTTCCGGCCTTTGTCTCTCCTGAGTTGTCTCCCAATGAGCGGTCTTTGGATGTGGTACGGGCTCTCCGTATCTATGTGAAGAGAACTGCTTCTATTAGGAAATCTGATTCTCTCTTTGTGCTGTTTGGATTTCACAAACGGGGCTGGCCTGCTCACAAGCAAACTCTGGCCAGATGGATTAGAATGGTGATTGCACATGCTTATGTGAAGGCTGGTCTCTCTGCTCCTGATCACATTAAAGCCCATTCTACTCGGTCTGTTGGACCTTCTTGGGCGGCCCAACGTGGTGCGACCCTTGAACAATTGTGCAAGGCGGCTACGTGGTCCTCTGTGGACACGTTCATAAGGTTCTATGCCTTCGATACTGCAGCGTCCCAGGATGCTTCCATTGGACGCAGGGTTCTTGTGCCCGCTACAGTGCGTCCCCTCCCATAAGGAACTGCTTTAGGACATCCCCTATGTCTATCCTTGTGGAGCCCAGTGTACCCAGCAGCAGAAAACGAGAACTTACCTTTGTTAAATCTTTCTGCGAGGTACACTGGGCTCCACAAGGCGCCCACCCTGACGCACTTAGCTTCTTTGGGTTGGTATGGCATTAGCCGCTGACACTTCTCCTGTCGGGAGATTGTGGTGTTTGTGGCAACTGGCAGTTGTCGTCTCTTTTACTTGCTACTGCATTGGGCTGGTTAACAAAACTGAGCTCCTGTGCACGGAGGCGGGGTGATATAGGAGGCGGCGCTCTGCGTCTTGGGAAGAAGGTCAAAGCTTTTGAGCCTGTTGGTGCTTCGGATCAAGATCCTACTCTACACCCCTATGTCTATCCTTGTGGAGCTCAGTGTACCTCGCAGAAAGAGTTTTAACAAAGGTAAGTTCTTACCATAAAACTCGTTTTTTATTTGGGTAGATATTTAAAGTTACTAATGTTTTTTACCATTCATTTTCCTGCTACAATATGCCATATAGAAATGGGGCGGGTGGTATTCAGTATGCCGGCTGTTGGGATCCCGGCCCTCAGTATACCGGCGCTGGAATCCCGACACCCGGCATACCGACAACTATTCTCCCTCTTGGGGATCCACGGCCCCCCGGGGAGAGAAAATAAATAGCGTGACGTGCCACCATGACCGCAGCGTGGCGAGCTCAGCGAGCCCATAATGGGCTCATTTGCGCTCGCCCCGCTGGTGGTCGGGATCCCGGTGCCGGTATACTCTGCACCGCAACCGCCGGCATAACATACTACGCCCAAATGGGGCTTGTAGCTGAATTGTTTGAGCTGTGTATTTGTTACTTGTATCTGCTTAAACCAGGCACAAAAGATATACTTCATTATACCTTCTATTTAAAACTTGTGTTCTTCCTACTAGTGTGGAGGTAGCAAATAATAGTTTGTTAGTGACACCTTTTATAACGGGCTAGCGGCATATTGTAAGTGCAATGACAAGCTTAATGTTTAAGTGTTCCAGACCCTTTTTTAAAACTCCTAGAGGTTTGGGGTTTTTTTTTTTTTTTTTGACACTTTTACAGTATGTGCGTTCAGAAGTATATATTACTTGTTAGGCTCAAAGTTCATATCTTAGCACTTTCACACACACTG
This sequence comes from Pseudophryne corroboree, assembly GCF_028390025.1. Taxonomy (NCBI): domain Eukaryota; kingdom Metazoa; phylum Chordata; class Amphibia; order Anura; family Myobatrachidae; genus Pseudophryne; species Pseudophryne corroboree. The sequence continues at coordinate 727,108,188 of NC_086446.1, forward strand.
GAATTCTGGTTTCCTTAGTGTGAAAATCTATTGCATTTAAGGTGAGAACTTGCAATATGATGATGAGAGAGAATGGTGCAGTTTTTGTCAAACTTCTTTCATAAGTCTAGGCAACGCCTGCGACTAAGAAGTGCACTCTTGTCTCCGGAGCAAATCCACCTTTGCATATAGAACTATTCTCTACTTGTCGGATTTCTAATACAAAGCACAACGTTCTGTGGCATGAAACAAAGGCCGCTGCATCGTAGCACTTTGTATGCAGATTCAGACTCGGTCGCACACAGATACAATTGCCCTATATCAAATGGATCAGGGCAGTCTCGTGAAGCAGTTTTGTCGCATTGCGGATAAGATGCACGAAAAGACGCTCTGTACGAAGTCGCACTGGTGCTGGGAGAGGATGTTTGGTGTGACCGTGGCAATTGTGTATGATGACACATTGTAGCAACTATAATATAATGGTTACAGATCAATAGGGCTACAGTAAGAAGGTCAACACCATTTGGTCAACAGTGAAAAGGATTTTAGGTCGACCTATGAAAAGTCAACACAGGAAAAGGTTGACGCATGCAAAGGTCGACACAGCATTTTTGCATATATATTTCTGCAGCGGGGTACACTGGGATTCCACAGGGAATACATCGGGGTGTAGAGTTGGATCTTGATCCAAGGCACCAACAGGCTAAAGCTTTTACTGTTCCCAGGATGCACTGCACTGCCTCCTCTATAACCCCGCCTCCGGGCACTAGAGCTCATTTTGTAGGTTGGTGCCTGCAGAGCAGCTCACTAACAGGCTGCGCTAGGCAGCCCTGAAAAGAGCTTTTTAAGAAGACTTCAAGGGCCGCAGCACTGTTTGTCATTCTGACATTGTGCTGTGGCTCCATCACCTCCCCAGCAGCGCTGCATACTCCCGCGGCCGGGTTCCCGGGTACTTGCAGCGGAGGCGCAGCAGTCATCAGGCACACCACCACTGTCGCTCTCCAGGATCGCGTGGCTGCACATCAGGGAGGAGGTAAGAGCGTCCCCCGGGTGGGACCCGCCGGTAAATTGCGGTCTGGTAGCGGTCCCAGGAGACAGACCGCGCAGCTGGCGTGGACACTGTACTGCACAGGGACCCCACTATATCCACCCGGGCAGAGAGCACAGGTCGGATTTACTAAAATCTGTTTAACATAAGCTCCATAGTACCCGGTGGTGAGGACCAGCATAGTGGATAAGGTGCTGACCTGTTGCCTCTCTCCCGGCGCCGGGCGCCATCTACTGCTGGTGTTCCCGCCCTGGAGCTGCATTTCACACTCCCTGACTGAGATTTTGGTGCCATCCTCACTACTATCTGGGCTGATCTCCGGGACTGCAGGGCTCTGTCTCCTCTGTAAAGCCGCCTGTCTCATCAGCGCTCTGCATTTACAGGCACTTAAGTGTTTTACATGTCATTTTAGACAGTGTTAGTTAAGAACAAGTGTACTGCTATCTGAATATTTAGTACAAGTATTCTGTGATATACATCCAGTTTCTAATTACATTGTTAGATCTATATGCATACATATATATACATATATATATATATATATATATATATATATATATATATATATATATATATATACATCTATGTGCCGTTCCATGTGAGGGCACCCAGCGCTTTTTGATCTTAATGGGAGAGCCGGACCTGCCTGCTGTATGTATGTATGTATGTATGTATGTATGTATGTGTGTGTGTGTGTGTGTATATATGTATGTGTATATATATATATATATATATATATATATATATATATATATATATATATATATATATATATATATATATATATATATATAATGTATATGTATATGTGCATATGTGCTACACAGTATATACGGTTTGATATTTTTTTGACTGTGTATTTCAGTCACCTCATACCGCTTAAATTCTCTGTTTGTGCTCTGTATTTACTGTCACATAACAACACAGGGGATTATTTGCAGGTATAGTGTTTGTCTGGCTATATTGTACTGTTACGTTCTAAGGCTACATTCCCTATAATGTCTGCCACACAGGGTGGGAAATCCGCTGACGCTTCTGCATCATGCAGTGCTGGGACCAAGGATTTACTTGAGGGAGAAGTTTTAGCTGACGATTCAGGCGCTGGGTGCCATACACCTCCCAGTCAACCCGCAGCACCTGTGGCCAATCAGGACCCACCTTGGGCAGTGTTCTCAAGTATGCTGAGTACGCTTGTGACATGTCTTGCGCCCCCTGTGGGACCTCCTGTGCCATTACAGCCACATATTGTCCCTGTAGTTAATTAGCCATGGGCGGACACTCTGTCTACCCAATTACAACAATTAAATCAATCTTTGGTTAGACAAAAGTCTACCCCACGCCCCTCTGGGGCCAAGGGGTCATCTAAGCGGGATATTTCTTCCTCACAATCCAATAATGTTTTGGATAAATCTTCTGATGTGGATGGGGAATATACTGATCCATCAGACACTGATATAGTCGCTTCTGATGAGGAATTTACAACCCAGGATGATGATCATGACCTAATGGAGGCTATTAAGCTGATTCTCCAAATAGATGATGAGATCGAGCCCACTTCTGCGTCTAAGAAACCTGATAAGTTCAAACATCAGAAGGTTACTAAAGTAGTTTTACCACATTCTGACCATTTAATTGACATACGTCAGGAATCCTGGTCGTCTCCAGGAAATAAATTTTCCCTGTCTAAAAAGATGCTAGCTCATTATCCTATCCCTGCGGAGTTGAGTAACAAATGGGAAACTCCACCGCCGGTCTCGTCGCCCGTCTTGTGGTGTCCTCTCTGCCTGTCACCACTGTCACCTCACTGAAGGAACCAACGGATAAGCGTGTGGAGGGATGCCTGAAGTCTATTTACTCTCTTACCGGTGCTGTACATAGACCCACTATGGCAACCTCCTGGGCTGTGAAAGGAATTGAAGCATGGGTTCAGGCGATTGAGGATGAGCTGCCTCAGGATTTTTCTGACACTGCCAGACAATATCTGTCTTATATTACCACAGCCTCCCACTATATTCAGGAGGCGGCCTCTGAGGCAGGTGTTATGGCGGCCAAGGCATCTACTGCGTCTATCCTGGCTTGCCGAATTCTGTGGTTGAGGTCCTGGAAGGTGGGCCTGGACTCCAAAAAGACCTTGGAGGTGCTCTCTTTTAAGGGAGACATCCTATTTGGGGAGGATCGGAAGAAGATTGTGACTGACCTGGGAGAAATGCAGTCTTGGCAGTCGCCAAGTACTAATCTTTCTGCTCCGAAGGCTAAAAGTACCACTTTTCGTTCCTTTTGACCTCCAGGGAAAGCGAAAGGTCAGGCGTACCCGAGACAGGCTCGTGCTTCCAAATCCACTAAGCCCAAACCTAAACAACCCTGGGCCGCCCGTCAGCCTGCTTCCAAACAAGACAAGCCTACTGCATGACCCCATGGTGGGAGGCCGACTTCACCAGTTCGCCCAGGCCACTTCGGATGCCTGAGTGCAGGAAGTTGTCTCTCATGGGTACGCAATCTCTTTCAAGAGACGTCCCCCTCGCCATTTCTGCTCAATGGTTATCCATTCGGATCTGTTGAAAGCGCAAGCTCTACACCTGGTTGTACAATCCCTCCTGGACACAGGAGTGGTAGTGCCGGTACCTCTGTCCCAGAGAGGCAGGGGATACTATTCGACCCTGTTTCTAGTTCCGAAGCCATATCGGTCCTTCCGGTCTATACTCAACCTCAAATAATTGAACAAATTTGTGAGATTGTCCAAATTAAGTATGGAAACTCTGCGCTCTATTGTACGTACTGGCCATGGAACCTGAAGACTATATGGTATACCTGGACATACAGGATGCTTACCTGTACATACCTATTGCCTTATCGCATCAGCAATATCGGCGGTTTGCTATTGGCAGCCTACATTATCAATTCCAAGCCCTGCTATTTGGACTTGCCACGGCCCCTTGGATCTTCGCCAAGGTTATGGCTGTGATGACAGACCTTCTCTGCCGTCAGGGAATCCGGATCCTGCCGTATCTGGACGACTTGCTGATCCTGGTGAATTCCCATGATGTTCTCCTCAGTCATCTGGAACTGACTGTCCAATTCCTACCAGCACACGGGTGGCTCATCAACTGGAAAAAGTCCTTGCTGGTCTCCAGAGAAAGTCCTGAAACTTAAGGACAGGATCAGATACTTCCTCCCTCGCCCAAGAGTGTTGATGCACTCTGCGATGCAAGTACTAAGCCTCATGGTGTCGGCGTTTGACATGGTAGAGTACGCTCAATTTCATTCCCACCCTCTGCAGAGGTTAAACCTCTCCAAGTGGAATGGCCTGCCTCATCGGATCAGGTCTCAAATGATCTCCTTGACTCCGGAGGTTCGTCTGTCACTGAGCTGGTGGCTACAGGACCAACAGTTGAGCAGGGGCCGTCCCTTCTGGATCTCCAGCTGGCTCATCCTAACAACGGACGCCAGTATGTGAGGTTGAATGTTGGAAGTATACAAAATCCTCCGTTGGGCAGAACGCCATGTGCCGGCAATATCTTCATTCCCGAAGTCCTCAACTGGGAAGCGGATTTCCTCAATCGTCAGGACATTCACACCGGAGAGTGCAGTCTTCATCCGGAAGTCTTTCAACTCCTAGTGGACAAGTGGGGCCTACCAGATGTAGACCTGATGGCATCTCGACACAATCTGCGCAGGATACTACGGAAGTACAAGCAAGAAAGAGGAATGCTACTTCTAGTTGCTCCAGTGTGGCCCAGATGGCATTGGTTCTCGGCAGTGATGTGCGGTGGGATGAGGCAGGGGAGTCAGATCCTTTCCTGTCATACTTACGTTTAAACTAGAGTTTTGACTGAATAAAGTATATGGAAAATACTAATAATATGTTTGAAATATTTTCTTTGCATTATTCTAATAATTTTTATAGCCCAAACTCTGGAGTAAAAAGTCTATGGCAGGTGAGGTAGTGCCTCACTTTCTTATCTTTGCCGCACATCTCTGATCAAAACTCACCAAATTTCCAGGAGTTTATACTGCAGCACCTGTGTATAATGCCCAGATGTATGCTTTGGCTCATATATTGCATGGAAATCTGGCTCTGTGGTTAGCCAGTGCCTCCTGAGCCATTTAGCTCACCGCACGTCCCTGCTTCTCGGACCTACAGGGTCTATCGATAGATCATCCTCTTCTACTTCCTCAACTCCCAAACCTCCTTGTTCAGGGCCCTTGTGTTTATCCAGACCTGGCCAGACTGGCTTTGACGGCGTGGCTCTTGAAGCTTCACTCCTGAGGGCCAAGGGATTCTCTGAGATGGTTATTCAAAGTATGTTGAAGGCCTGCAAACCGGCTTCTGCACGGATTTATTACAGGGTCTGGAATTCTTACTTCACATGGTGTGCTGCTAAAAATGATGATGCCTATTCGTTCAGAACTTCGATTTAGGCCTTCGTCTGGCCTCCCTCAAGGTTCGTATATCTGCCTTGTCTGTGTGGTTTCAGAGAAAAATTGCGTCTATTCCTGAAGTCCATACTTTCACTCAGGGAGGCTGAATCCGTAAAACACCCTATGTCCCTCCATGGGATCTGTCTGTTGTCTTAAATGCCCTACAAGAGTCTACATTTGAACCTCTTGAGTCTGTGGACCTTAAATGCCTTACGCGTAAGGTTGTGTTTCTGCTGACTATCGCTTCTGCTAGGAGGGTGCTTTGTCCTGTCGTCCACCCTTCTTGATTTTTCACCGTAACTGGGCAGTTCTTAGAACTCGCCCCGGTTATCTACCTAAAGTGGTATCTTTCCATCTTAACCAAGAGATTGTGGTTCCGGCTTTCATCTCTTCTGGTTTTGTCTTCCAAAGAACAGTCTTTGGATGTGGATACGTGCTCTACGTATCTACGTGGAGAGGACTGCCCCTATCAGTAGGTCAGATACCCTTTTTGTACTTTTCTTGTTTTTCACAAACGTGGCTGGCCTGCGAATAAGCAAACCTTGGCCAGATGGATTAGAATGGTGATTACACAAGCCTATGCGCAGGCTGGACTCCCAGCTCCTGCTGCTATCGAAGCCCATTCTACTCTGTCTGTTGGACCTTCCTGGGCGGCCCACCGTGGCGCGTCCGCTGAACAATTGTGCAAGGCGGCTACGTGGTCCTCAGTGAACACATTCATTAGATTCTATGCCTTTGGTGCTTCCGCCTCCCAGGATGTTTCCTTTGGACGCCGGGTTCTTGTGTCCACTACGGTGCATCCCCTCCTGTGAGGAACTGCTTTAAGACATCCCCGATGGAATCCCAGTGTACCCTGCTGCAGAAAAGGAGATTTATGGTCGACTTACCATGGTTAAATCTTTCTGCGAGGTTCACTGGATTCCACAGGGCGCCCACCCTGACACACTTAGCTTCTTTGGGTTTGTATGGCATTACCCACTGGTCCCTTTACCTGTCGTGAGAATGTGGTTCTATGTGCCTAACATCTGCCGCCTTTTACCTGCTACTGCATTGGACTCGTTAACGAAACTGAGCTCCAGTGGGTGGAGGCGGGGTTATAGAGGAGGCTGTGCAATGCATCCTGGGCACAGTCAAAGCTTTAGTCTGCTGGTGCTTTGTATCAAGATCCAACTCTACACTCCCGATGTATCCCCTGTGGAATTCAGTGTACCTCGTAGAAAGAGATTTAACCATGGTAAGTTTACTATAAATCTCCTTTGGTGTCATTTTCACCATCTGAGCACGTGGGCCCTCAATTAGTGCACGCATCCCATCGCATGACTTGCTTTGCTCGCAGGTTACTTTTCCCAATCATAATGCACGTTGATGATAAAGTATGAAAAAGTGGGGAGAAAAAAAAAAAACACCCTGCATGTTGACCACTTAAACTTGTTGACCTTTTGTACAGGTCAATCATATGGTGTTGACCTAGTGACTGTCTTACTAGACACTGTAGATCTATGGACCGCATACCAGTATAATATGGGTGGGTTCACATGATAGCTATAAGTACGAGGGGATACCCAAAATAAAAAGGAATATTTGAAACTGCAGTCACCCCAGAGTACTCTCCACTTGAATAAATACATTAATTTTTTTTCCATTGCTCAAAACATTTTTTTAAACTCCTTTTTATTGGTGCCTTTTAGTACTTTTTGCCTTTTTTTTTTTTTTTTTTTGTTTCACCTCTTCAGTATCAGCAAAACGTTTTCCTTTTAAGGTCTCTTTTCATCCGAGGAGAAAAAAAAAAAAAAAGGAACACGGGGCGAGATCGGGTGAATATGGTGGATGAGGCAAAGGTGTCATGTTGTTTTTGGTTAAAAATTGCTTAACACTCAGCGTGGTGTGGGCAGGCGCGTTGTCATGATGGAAGAAGCAGTCACCTGTTCGTCGCAAGTCTGGAATTTTTGGCCTCAAATTGTGACGCAACCTTTTCAAAACTTCCAAATAAAAACTTTGGTTGGCAGCTTGACCCTGGAGTGCACAATCCCCCTCACATCAAAGAAACACGTGAGCATTGCTTTCACATTAGACTTCACAAAAAAAATAGGAAAAAAAGTGAATAACTCATTGGGGGGGGGAAATCACTGCAGTCAAACGCTACCTTCCCCTGCAATGTCAGCGCAGGTACTGGCTCAGAAGGTTTCTGCAAACATTCACCCAGCGGTGGAAGCCCCTACTACAAGCACCCCGCCTTCTAGAACACGATTCCTGTTTCTCTTAGGTACCCCCTCAAATGTTATTGTTGGGGCCACATGGCTGTAGAGATTTTGGTAATGGAAGCATAGACTTTGGTGGCAGATAAGACCATCCTGGCCCATCTAGACTGCATCCCTATTTGTTCCTTATTTCTTATTTGTTCCTTATGTCTATCCCATACATGTTTAAATTGCTCTACTGTCTTAGCCTCTGCCACCTCTGACGGGAGGCTATTCCACTTGTCTACTACCCTTTCTGTGAAGTCATTTTATTCAAATTTCCCTTGAGCCTACCTCCCTCCAGTGTCAGTGCATGTCCTCGTGTACTAATACTTCTCTTCCTGCACCTTGGTAAAAGCCATGGTATATTTGAAAGTTAAGATCTTTTAGTTTTTCCAGGTAAGTTTTGTGATGTAGGCCATGCACCATTTTAGTTGCCCTTCTTTGTACAGTCTCTAATGTATCTATATCCGTCTGGAGATATGGCCTCCAGAACTGGACACAGTTTTCTAGATTAGGCTGTACCAATGACCTATACAGTGGCATTATTACTTCTTTCTGCTGCCGATTCCTCTCCCTATGCAACCAAGCATCTGACTTTCCTTTCTCATTGCTCTGTTAAATTCCTTACCCGTCTTTGTCTCCTGAAATAATAACTCCTAGATCCCTTTCCTCCTCACTAGTTTCCATTATAGTATCCTTGAATCTATATTTAGCCTTTGGGTTTTTGAGACCAACCTGCCTGATTAAATTTGTCTCTTTATGTCTCAGATTCTCAAACTCGTTCCTCAGGACCCCAAGCAGTTCATGTTTTCCAGGTCTCCTCACAGAATCACAAGTGAAATAATTAGCTCCACCTGTGAATCTTTTAAAGTGTCAGTGACTTATGAATACACCTGCGCACTTGCTAGGTGACCTGGAAAACATGAACTGTTTGGGGTCTGGAGGACAGCGTTTGAGAACCACTGCTCTACATAATTGACCAAGGCTGAATGTTGGTCAGTAGCTAAGTATATGGTGTGTAGTTCGCTGCCCATGGAATGTCCTAGAAACATTGAATATGATGGCAGGTATGAACCACATGACCCATCTAGTCTGCCCATGCACACCTATACACTAGGGCTATTTTTTCTCTGGAGCCAGTTAACCTACCAGTATATTTTTGAATTGTGGGAGGAAACCGGAGAACCCGGAGGAAACCCATGCAAACACGGGGAGAATATATAAACTCCACACAGTTAGGGCCGTTGTGGAAATTAAAGCCATGACCTCAGTGCTGTGCGGCAGTAATGCTAACTATTGCACCATTCTACATCAAGCTTATCAATGTAGGGTGAAAGGGTTGGGTAGCTCGCTGTATGTTGATTAACAAGTGAGCGCGAGTCACGGGAAAGAAGGCAATTCAGCAGTCATGAGACTATTCCCAACAAAGGGTGAATACACAGGATCAGAATTACTGAAGGGGACTAGGAGACAAGGGACAGGAGTGCTGGAAGCTAGAAAAGTGCTGGGGAGGAACTAGAGGAAGGAGGGCCCTGCCTGTGAGAGCTTACATGAACCACACATAGGACCTGATTCAGTAAGCATTGCAAGTTCTGCTAAGTAGCAGAATTTGAAATCCTTTGGACCACATGCTGGGGGGTCGCCCATCGCAGGGGAAGGCCGCCCAGCATGCTATCAGCCGCCCACCTCCCTGAGACCCTGCTGAAATTGCGGTGCGACCGCACTTTCGGCGTGATCGCTAAAAATTAGTTAGCATCCTAAGGAGGCCTACCGCCATTTTTCTGATCGCAGTGGCTGCGTGTAACGTCAGACAGCCGCCCCCCGATCACGCCCACCATTTATCCGTCACCGCCCCTGCTATGCTCCGTCTTGGAAACTGAGCGTTGCCCGCCCTGCCCCGCGAATGCCTCTGTCTGTTTGACAGGCAGAGGTGATCGCAGAAAATGTGGGCGCATCCTCTTAGCAATTTTTGCGGTTAGATCACGTATTGCGATCCAACCTGAATTACAGATGTAGCCATGTTCATCTTTGCTGTGATGCAGCATGCTGCAACATGGCTTGCTGCATGGCATGCCAGGCTGAGACTGTTTGCAGCCAGCGATCGCTCCATTAATTCCTAATGAAATAATTGAGCAATCGCTGGCTGCGCAAAGTCACAGCCTGGCACTACATGTAGCATGGCACAATGCAGCAAGATGAGCATGGCTATGCCTGTAGGCCCATACTGTAGTTCAGCGTTATGCTGACTTTCTACTCCAGCTGTGCTAAAAGTAAAGTGATCGCCAAACTCCATTGCAGGGAACTGGCATTCCTTCTTTATCTTGTCTTTAATAGGATTGGTTCAAAAGGTCAAAAAGCAAAGATTGCAGGCGGTTCAGCTATTGCTTAGTACAGAGGTTCCCAAACTGTGTGCCGTGGCTCCCTGGGGTGCCTCGGGACACTTGCAGGGGTGCCTTGGGTTGGTGGTCCAGGTGGACCCTCACCACACAACTGACCCTAAGGATGACATATAAACGCGATCTACTTAATGTAATATTTCTTTCTAAATTTCTCAATAAGACATTTTTGGCCTAGGGGTGCCGTGAAAACAAAATCTGATATTCTAGGGCGCCGTGATTCAAAAAAGTTTGGAAACCACTGGCTTAGTAGAACATTTCTGCACAGCAAATCTACAAAGCTGTCACTCCAACTAGGCCTGTTCAGTCAGAGAAGCACCTTTTATACTAATATTGCAAATGGATGCACAGCAGTGAAAGTACACCGTGAACATAACTATTGTAGCCAATTAACCCTCATATCGAGTATGTGCTCTTTACACTATAGAAATTACTGTGGTCCTTGAAAATTAATGCCAGCTTGTGCACCCGGAAAGTATTCACAGCATTTCTCTTTTTCCGCATTTTGTTATGTTACAGCCTTATTCCAAACTGGAATAAATAAATAAAAATTCCCGTCATAATTCTACACACAATACTCCATAATGACAACGTGGAAAAAGTTTTTTTGTGATTTTTGCAACTTATTAAAAATAAAAAAACTAAGAAATCACATATACATAAGTATTCATTGCCTTTGCCATGAAGCTCAAAATTGAGCTTGGGTGCATCCTGTTTCCACTGATCATCCTTGAGATGTTCCTACAGCTTAATTGGAGTCCACCTGTGGTAAATTCAGTTGATTGGACATGATTTGGAAAGGCACACACCTGTCTATATAAGTGCATGCCTGAGCACAAACCAAGCATAGAGTCAAAGGAATTGTCTGTAGACCTCCGAGATGATTGTGTCGAGGCACAAATCTGGGGAAGGTTACAGAAAAATATCCGCTGCTTTGAAGGTCCTAATGAGCACAGTGGCCTCCATCTGTGCAGCAATCCACCAATCAGGCCTGTATGGTAGAGTGGTCAGACGGAAACCACTTCTTAGTAAAAAGCCCATGACAGCCCGCCTGGAGTTTGCCAAAATGCACCTGAAGGACTCTCAGACCATGAGAAACAAAATTCTCTGGTCTGATGAGATAAAGATTGAACTCATTGGCGTGAATGCCAGGCATCATGTTTGGAGGAAACCAGGCACCGCTCATCACCAGGCCAATACCATCCCTACAGTGAAACATGGTGGTGGTAGCATCATGCTGTGGGGACATTTTTGCAGTGGCAGGAACTGAGAGACTAGTAAGGATAGAGGTAAAGATGAATGCAGCAATGTCCAGAGACATCCTGGATGAAAACCTGCTCCAGAGCGCTCTAGACCTCAGACTGGGGCGGCGGTTCATCTTTCAGCAGGACAATGACCCTAAGCACACAGCCAAGATATCAAATTAGTGGCTTCAGGACAACTCTGTGAATGTCCTTGAGTGGCCCAGCCAGAGCCCAGACTTGAATCCGATTGAACGTCTCTGGAGAGATCTGAAAATGGCTGTGCACCGACGCTTCCCATCCAACCTGATGGAGCTTGAGAGGTGCTGCAAAGAAGAATAGGCTAAACTGCCCAAAGATAGGTGTGCCAAGCTCGTGGCATCATATTCAAAAAGACTTGAGGCTGTAATTGCTGCCAAAGGTGCATCAACAAAGTATTGAGCAAAGGCTGTGAATACTTATGTACATGTGATTTCTTTAGTTTTTTATTTTTAATAAATTTGCAAAAATCTCAAAACTTTTTTCACGTTGTCATTATGGGTATTGTGTGTAGAATTTTGAGGGAGAAAAAATTAATTTATTCCATTCTGGAATAAGGCTGTAACATAACAAAATGTGGAAAAAGTGAAGTGCTGTGTATACTTCCCAGATGCACTGAGTGTCCTAGTTTAAAGGGATAGTATGGTAAGCTTAATTAAAGGCCTTTATGTAATTGTACAAAGACATCACCATGTGATTAAGATACCAACTTAATCTTGGTTGCTAATGAGCATTATCTTCTGTGCTTGCGTTGTACATAACATAATTAAGGTTCCCAACTTCTATTTAAATTATTTTTGACAATGTGTCTGCATAAGTTACTGTACAAGAATGTGGTCACCAATGTTCTTGACAAATAGTATAGCTAAAAACCATTGCGTCGCTTTTCATAACCTAGAAAATTAGTGCCTAATTGTGTCCAATTAGTGTACTGGTAAGTCTCAATATATGAAGTCTACATTTATGGAACTGCATTATTATACTGTTAAACGATTCAGATTTGTTGTAATAAATTATCTAAAATGAGAAACTGTTTAAAAAACGTACAGACATCCTTCTCTGTCTGTCCCTCAGCAACAACTTGGCTATCGCTATCAAAATACTTCCAAAACAAGCTTAGAGGAAGTAAATACACTGATTTCTGTATATTTGTGTGTTAGATGAGCTAAATGATTTATCTGAAATCAGGGGTTCGGTATGGAATGCCAGCGGTCAGAATACCCACCGCGGCATCCCGAAGAGCAGAATCCTGACAGGTGAATGTAAGTGTACTTACCTTCCCCACATGGCCCCCTAACCCTCTCTCCCCGCAGCCTAAACCTGATACCCCCCCCCCCCCCCCTTCTCGCAGCCTAAACCTAGCCCTCCGCACCTGTACCCTAACCCTAAACCCCCGGGCAGGGTGCCTAACCCCTCCCCGCAACCTAACCCTAACCCTCCCCCCGCCGCGCTAGCCTCATTCTCCAAAAGCCCCTTCCACCCCCCCCCCCCCCCCCCCCCCACGCAGCTTACCTGTCCAGAATCCCAGCACTTGCTTGTTCGGGATTCCGGCGGTCAGGGTTCCGGCATCTGGCAGGTGACTGAACACTGCATGTATCCTATGCTCTCATTAACTACAGCATATTTTGTTGTGGGAGGTACTTGATCTTGCTTTGAGCCAGTCAAATGTGAGTGACTGACTCCTTTTGTAGAAATGTTCCATGTGGATTTTGCCGAGCAAGTGATGTCACAGCAGCTCAACTGACTGTAATGTCTTTTATTTATTTATTTATTTTTTATTTATTTTTTTATTCTATTTTCCTCAGCTTCTTCTACAGATGTGGGCTGCAACAAGAGCAATATACAATGGAATTACTTTTTTATATAGTAACCTGGATAACTTGTTAGGATGCTGATCAGTCTTTCCTCTTGGTATATGGGTGGTCATTCCGAGTTGTTCACTCGTTGCTGCGATTTGCTGCTAAATGTGCATGCGCATGGTACGCAGCGCGCATACGCTTAGTTATTTAACTAAAAACTTAGCAGTTTTGCTGTTGTTCGTGCGGCGCTTTTCAGTCGCACTGCTGATCGGTGAGTGATTGACAGGAAAGGGGCGTTTCTGGGTGGTAACTGAGCGTTTTCCGGGAGTGTGCTAAAAAAAAACAACGCAGGCGTGCCAGGTAAAAACGCGGGAGTGTCTGCAGAAACGGGGGAGTGGCTGGGCGAACGCAGGGTGTGTTTGTGACGTCAAAGCAGGAACTAAACGGAATGAGGTGATCGCAATCTAGGAGTAGGTCTGGAGCTACTCAGAAACTGCAAGGAATTATTTAGTAGCAGTTCTGCTAACCTTTCGTTCGCTATTCTGCTATGCTAAGATACACTCCCAGAGGGCGGCGGCCTAGCGTGTGCAATGCTGCTAAAAGTAGCCAGCGAGCGAACAACTCGGAATGAGGGCCATGGTGTACTAGTTTAAAGCTTGTAGAGTTGATCTTAGTAGTGAATGCCCATTTAGCACTTGCACACGTGTAGAGGCATTCAGTGTCGAGCTTTAAACTATTTGTTGTATTTATTTTGTTTAATTCCACACAAAAATGTGGGGAATGTTTTCTTTTGCTATGCTTGTGTGACTATTGGCAGTGGATGAGATGCATTTAAAGATGTATTGAAATGCTGATTTGAGGTTTTCGCAAAACAAAGCGCACAGCCTGCTCACCTAATGAAGTTTCCTTGGATACAAAATCTCTTTCTGCATAACAATCTGTTTTCTTTTTTTGGATTATTTTACAAGTAGTACAGCAAAGAAAAATAAAATTTCACTGATTTCTCATAAAGTGAGTTTTGTGTTAGCATTCAGGCTGGTGTAAAACAGGACTGTTTGGTTTTATTGTTTATAAATCTATTTGGAAGGTGGAAACTTGGATAATTTTACAGCATTTGGGAGAGTTTGCAGAACAAGGGCAGGTGGGGACACGTTAGTAAGTATGTGTATTTCGTTGCTGTAGAAGTAGTTATTAAGTTGTCAGGAAACATGTGGCCTTGTAATTCTGGAAGCATATGTGGATTTGGGCTAAGAATAAAGAAGTGAGAACTCTTGCTCTAGATCAGTGGTTCTGGACTCAAGTCCTCAAGTACCCCCAACAGGCATGTTTTCAGGATTTCTGTCTGAGGAAGTAGGTGTGGTAATAGATCAGCTCACCTGTGCATGATTAATGAATTCTAGAATACCTGACCTGTTGGGGGTACATGAGGACTGAAGTTGAGAACCCCTGCTCTAGATCAATGGATTTCAGAAAATAAATGCCCTTGCTTCTCCCCTGGTGTCCCTGTCAGCTGCTCCACGTTGTGTCTACCAATAGATTGTAAACTCATACATGAGCAGGGCCCTCTGCCCTTTATGTTCTTCTCAAAATAATGCTAACTTTATGTATCTATGTCGGGGGTGGCCGGACTTTTAGGACCTGGGATCTACTTTTTGTTAACTTACTTACCGGTGATCTACTGGCGTCAAATAACACCAGTAATAACGCTCACATTTAAAGATCGTATTAAGAATGACATCATCAAATAACCTCCATCTGTGCAGATCCCCCCCCCCGCCGCTTGTGCAGATACCCTACCTTCCACTCCCCTGCATAATAGCCCCCTGTAAAATACCCTTCACCCTTTGCAGATACCCACTTGTGTAAAAAAAAAAAAAAAAAAAAGCCTTTACCACGTGAAGACACCACGCTCTGTGCAGATCCCCCCACCCATTTGCAGATCGTCCCTCCCCTTGTGAAGAAACCCCCCTTAGCATAACTCACCTGACAAGTTGTCACGCTACCTAGCTTCAGTCCTCCCTCTCCCCGCAGTCACACTCCCGCTTTCACGCTGCATGGCCTCCGCTGGCTGCTTCTCCTGTCGTCGCCACTGCCGGCTGGATCAAACTGGAACCAACTAGCGCCCAGGCTCCTCACATCGCGGGTGACGTTATTACATCGCCCGCACATCTGCACACTGCATCCCTGGGAACTGTGAGGAGAAGCAGCGGCGGCAGGCTCCGTACAGTTATTTTCTTTTAAGTCTGTCGCAATCTACCGGCGGATGCTCCGCAAGCTACCGGTAGATCGCAATCTACCTTTTGGCCACCTCTGATATATGTTAATGTATATAGGGCCTTAATCAGAGATGGACGCAGCCGCTGCGTTCGCCTGCAGCGGCCACATACATCGGGTCTGCGCCCTCACACTGGCCATAGTGCGCTTGCCCGACACTTCACCATGCGGCCATATCCCAGAAGCATGTGGCCGTATGGTATTTGTCAGCAGTGGCCGTCGGGAGGCGGCGATGCGGCACTTTGGGGGGGGGGGGGGGGGGGGCCTTGTCCATACAACGCAGTCGTGTCCGGACTGTTTTTACACGCAGCTGCTCCAAGATGAAAAAAATTGTGCTGGACCGCCTGTCAGTGCAGCCAGGGGACAACCTTAAATTGATGTGCGAACGCATCGCGGGGCAGCGCCACCCACATGCTGAGCGAGCCCCCAGCATGTGGTTAGAAGGACGCAGATCTAGCTGCTAAAGCGAAATCTGTATCCATCTCTGAATAACCCCATTACTCTCTGTATTACTCTGATTATTTTAGCTCATGGGTGGGGATTTTTCCAATGTGAAGACTGAAATATTGCTAGTCTGTAAGGATGTTGGTTATTTTGTACTCCTCTTGCTGATAAACTGCTTTATTGAAAAGTTTTTCTTGGGCAAAGCTATCCAGAGCCTCGCCTGTCCTACTCCATTATACGTCAGAGTTTTGACTATAAAAATGATAGGAAAAATACAAATAAGATATCTTCTTTGTGTTATTCTTATCATTTTTTTTTTAATGTCAAAACTCTGTATACTGGGGTATTAGAGGAGAAGCTAGTGTTCACTCTAGGAGTGAAAAGGGGCAGGGCGCCGGACTCCGGGGGCACATTTGCGCGCGCGCTGCCACGCAAATTAGGGGGCGTGGCCACGCCTACGTCATTTTAGGGGGCGGTGCGGCCCACAGACGCTACTATAGAGAGCGTCTGTGGCCGGCGACGTCACTGTTGGGGGCGTGCCCAACACCTCCGTCGGTGCTGGGCTTCCCCCAGCTCTCTCCCAATGTGTGAATGGAAGCCGTGCCTGCCATGTCCGCACATCTCTGCTCAAAACTAACCAACTTTATGGGCCTCATTCAGAGTTGATTTGCCATGACTGTGGTTGCGCAAACGTCAGCCTTTAGGCCATCTGCACAAGCGCAGTGGCCGCAGTGTACGTGCGCCATCAATCATTATGCCGGAGGATGCGTGCGCATCGTGATTGACAGGCGACTGGCGTCCGAGGGGGGCAATGCAGCGTTGGGGGGGGGGGGGGGGGGGGAGGGGAGGCGCACCAGGAAACACAGGTATGTCATGGCCCTTTTTGGTGCTGGCCAATGACGTCGCCTGTGTTTCCTGCGATAGGAAACATGGCGGCGGTGCTTCGTCCCTGCAAAGGCAGGGGTCTACCTCCTATTTGAGGTTTTTTGCAATGCAATTGAATTGCGATTGCGGGGTGGTGCCACACATGCTCCCCCTATGTACTGCTACACCTTTGTATAATGTCCGCATGAACCCTTGGGTTCATATATGGGTGTGTAAATCTGGCTCTGGTGCTAGCCAGTGCCTCCCCAGGCATTTACCTCACTGCACGTCACTGATATAACTATACTTTGCAGATAATAAATATGAAGGACAGTGTGTTCTCCATACCGACTTGTGTTTAGAATTGCTTGACATTTAGATAAAAAAAATAAACTTCTTATTAGCAAAGTATATTTTGTCTTTAAATCTGATTTTATTCCCTAAAACATCCGTGTTTAAAGTGATCAGAATTTTTTTTTTTTGGTTTGTTTTGTTCATGTAATTCAGTTGTTACGTCTTTATTCTAGACTCAAACACAGGTTTTTTTTTTCTCTTTAATAAGATGTTTTGCTGAGCTTGAAGACCGGATACGTTTCTGCTATGGTCACAGCGGTTAGTAGACCAGAATTAATTTCGATGGTATCTCTTAAAGCATTTTTCAATGCTAAGTGCAAATGTATAGTCCATTAGTGCTTGCTGTGGGAGCTCAGAGCTACCAGTGGATTAAATGATTCACATCTAATCCCGGGCAGAAGGGGTCACCTGTCCAAAAAGAAGACGGCTCCTTTTGGATAATCCTGCTTGAATACTTTCAGTATTATTAATATATTTTACATTTGCTACTGCTTGGATGGCTGCGTGGGATAAATATACAAAGTCGCTTCTGTTCACCTTGACTGTGTTGCGTGTCGGCTTGTACAACCTCATTAATAGGATATGGGAGCATGAAAGACTGATTGTGTGAATTGATCGGTTTCAGAGGCATCTGCTTTGGCGTTGTCCCAAAATGTGCAGATTCTTATTTTTATGTTTTTGTTCTCATCAGATAGCTGTACAACTTTCTTCCTTTATATCTCCAATATGTAACCAGTGCATTTTCTGCTGGTAATGTTAAATATTTTTAGAGGCACCAAGTTCAAGGTACCACATTCTATGCAGAATCATTTTGTTTGAAAGTATGTGCCATCCTATTGTGCGCCCTATAGTTCAGAGGTTTCCAAACTCTGGGCCCGCTTCAGACCTGATCGTTGCTAGCGGCCGATTATTGATTGACCGCTCATGCACCACAATGCGCACGTGCGTTGCCAAACAGCGACAAGCT
This sequence comes from Pseudophryne corroboree, assembly GCF_028390025.1. Classification (NCBI taxonomy): domain Eukaryota; kingdom Metazoa; phylum Chordata; class Amphibia; order Anura; family Myobatrachidae; genus Pseudophryne; species Pseudophryne corroboree. Next base: position 727,126,252 of record NC_086446.1, read on the forward strand.
GGTGCGGAAATTTCAATCGCACAGCCATTCGCAAGCGGATTGACATGAAGAGGGCGTTTGGAGGCGGTAACCGTTTTCTGGGAGTGTCAGGGAAAATGCAGGCGTGCCCAATCGTTTTCAGGGAGGGTGTGTGACGTCGCGCCGTAGGAGTAAATCCTGGGCAGCGAACAGACTGCACACAGTGGAAAAATCATTTGATGGTGAGTGAGGTGCGGATGGATTTGCAGCTGTCCGAGGACTGAGGGATATTTGTAGCACGGCGTACACATGCGATCACACACTTGCACGGGCGAAAATGCACTTCACTTGGGCGGCGACTATCTGATCGCAGAACAGCAAAATTAGCCGCACAGCGATCAGGTCTGAATCGGGCCCTCTGTCCTCAAGGCACCCTAATAGTCCAGGTTTTATGGATATCCATGTTTGGCCACAGGGAACTTAATTATTACCTCAGTCAACTTGATTTAACCATCTGTGCTCAACCATGGCTAGCAATAAACCCTGGACTGTTAACGTACATTCAGCTTGTGTCATTTCAAAGACTGTGCTAGATAAATGACCATTAGGGTGGAAATAAATTGTTTTGGGGGACTCCATGGGTGATATTGAATTGTCTTGCCAATGGGCACGAGTACAGCAGGTGGCCATTATTTCTGATCACCCCCCCTCCAGAAGTGGCAAGCAAAAATCCACCCAGTGTCTGGCTTTTGAGTGCCCGAACACAGCACGCCCAGTACTTTGCACAGGTTTAGCCGTTTTACACGTATAAACCTGGTACAATTGGGCGCAATATGTCCACCGGGTGCACAGTGCACACTACTTACAGGGACCCAAAAACAATTGAATTCCCCCACCATAGAAGCTGGTTAGTTGCTTAGGGCAACTTCATCACTGTATCTCGCCGTATCTCTCTCAAGACTTTTATACATCTCCCCTTCAAAGTCTTAAAGCGTCCAGAAGCCGCAAGATGACCGACGCCGGCCCGAGTCGGCAGCACTGCAGTCAGGGACATGAGGCAGGTGACAGTCAAATGGCATTAGTTCCTTCAGTGCGCTGCATCCCACGACACTGACCCTCTAGCTACCCTCCAATCAAAAAATATAATACACTTGATCCAGGCACCAACAGGCTAAAGCTTTAGACTGTCCCAAGATGCATTGGGGCCTCCTCTATAACCCTGCCTTCAGGCACTGAGAGCTCAGTTTCGAGTTGGTGCCCTGCAGAGCAGGTCACTTAACAGGTGGGCTGCACTGGGCAGTCCTGAAAAAGCTTTTATTGAAGACTTCAAGGGCCGCAGCACTTACATGTCAGGGTGACATTCTGTGCTGCAGCTCTGTCACCTCCCCAGCGGCGTCGCATACTCCCGCTGGCTCAGTTCCCGGGTACTTGCGGCAGGGATGCTCCAGCATTGGGCACACGGTCGCAGCTCTCTCCTGGTTCGCGTGGCTGCTACGAAGGGAGGAGGTACGAGGGTCTCCCAGGTGGGAAATTAAATCGCGCTCCGATCGCAGTCTAGGGAGACGGACTGCGACGCTGGCGTGGACACTGTCACCGAGCAAGGACCCTACTATAGGGTGAGGACCAGCATAGGGGAGACCGCGCTTGACCTGTAGCCCTGGCCGAGGGCGCCATCTACTGCTGGTGTTCCCGCCCTGGAGCTGCCTCACACTCTTCCTCACTCCCTGACTGTTAGGATCTCCTGCTCTGTGCTGCCACGTCGCCATGGCAACCGGGAGGCAAGTGTTAGCGAAGTAACCTGAGCGCAGCTGATACTCCGGTCCGGGTTTTTACTGTGCAGTGGTTACAGGCTCTATGCACGGCAGGGAATCCGGCGCTGGTTTTGTGCTCAGTCTGTGAGGTCTGAGTGGGGCGTGGACAGCACCTGCTATATAAACCATCCTCTCAGGCTAGGCAAATGCTGCTGAATCTTTGTTTGTTAGTCAGTTCCAGAGAGTTAGCTAGTACTGTGTGACTTTGTATTTACTTGTTGCTTACTGCAAATAGGCCTTGGGATTCGGTACTTCATTCTGCCAATCCGGACCTAGCAGTAAGACTGGAGTCAGTTGTTTAACCTGCTGGGGTTCTTTTGCTATTCTGTGAACCCAGCAGGTTTGCGGCTGTACTCTCAGACCTGCCTGCTTAATCCTCTCTCACTGTGCAGGGCGTCCAGGTGTTAGTTTAGTGGCAGTAAGCTGAACCTGTGCCCTGCAAGTGGGGGTTAGGATTGTGGATACTCTCCTTGTGTCTATATTTCTATCTCTGACCAAGGAGTTTATTTCCACACCCGTTGGTAACCCTTTAGGGTTCTTTCTGTTGCTCTTAGCAACATCATTTCGGGTGCTCCACATGTTAAATCACTACATCTCGCCTCATTGTCCGCTCTATTCCATCTGAGCATTCCTGACACTAGGGAGACACCCAATTCCTGAGCCTTTGGGCTTCTTCGTTCACTTTGCGTTTATTAGTTATTTCATCACCTTCTGTGTATGTTATGTTATACTCCCAAGTCTGTCTGTGAGTTCGTTTGCTTTGCATCCCTCTCTGTTCATACACCGGTATACTCTTGTCAGCACTTGTGTGCGTAACATATTCAGCAGCCCCACTCCTGTTGAAATTTTGTGGGAATATGGAGCATACCCCTCAAAATACTTTGCAACAGGTGGTCGATCAGGTGCAGGTCCTGACTCGACAATTTAATGAGATGTCCATTAAAATGAACACCCCGCAGGCCGCTAGCGGAGCTCCCGCAGCAGCAGCGGCAAGTACAGGGGTTAAGGAGCCGAAAGTAAATCTCCCGGATCGTTTTTCTGGAGATCGCTCGCAGTTCTTTTGTTTCAAGGAGAGCTGTAAGCTATATTTCAGGCTTAGGCCCCAGTCTTCTGGGTCGGAGATTCAGCGGGTGGGCATAGTGATTTCCTTGCTACAAGGAGACCCACAGGTCTGGGCATATGGGTTGCAGCCTGACTGTCCGTCGCTTAAAAGTGTTGATGCTTTTTTTACGGCACTGGGCATTTTGTATGATGACCCTGACAAGATGGCTTCAGCCGAGGCTCAGATTACGGTCCTTAAGCAAGGGCGACGGCCAGCTGAGGTTTATAGTCGGAGTTTCGGAGGTTGGCTCATGATACCCAGTGGAATGACCCAGCCCTGAGAAACCAGTACCGAAGGGGCCTTTCTGACCAGATAAAGGGTCAACTGGTACAATATCCCTCGCCTGATAGCTTAGATCAGCTCATGCAGTTATCCATCCGGGTGGATAGACTGCTGAGAGAGCCTAGGCTTGAAAGGGAGACCGCAGTTTCCTTTTTTCCCAAGGGAACCTCAGACTCTGAGGAATATTCCGATGAGCCTATGCAGATTGGGGCTACCCGCCTCTCCTCGCGTGAGAAGACGCGGAGGAGACAGCAGGGGTTATGTTTGTACTGTGGGAATAAAGGTCATGTTGTAGTATCATGCCCAGAAAAGCCGGAAAACTTCAGGGCCTGAGGGTGATGGGAAATATCCTGTCAGGCCAGAAGTCAGAATTTCCCAAAAAGACTTTTCGCATTCCGGTGACTTTGGAGATCCTCGGCCAAACTGTCAAGACTGAGGCCTTTGTTGACAGTGGGGCCGATGGGGTTTTCATGGACCATCAATTCGCCCTGGAACACTCTGTTCCCTCAGTACCTTTGGCATCAGAGATTGAGATCTGTGGGTTAAACGGGAAACCATTGTCCCAGGGTAAAATTACCTCCTGCACCAGCCAAATTCCTTTGTTTATTGGAGCCACACACTCTGAAAAATTGTCTTTCTATGTGACTGTCTGTTCTTTTGCCCCATTGGTTTTGGGGTTACCCTGGTTAAGGGCCCATAACCCTCAATTTGACTGGGTCTCTGGGGAGATTCTTAGTTGGGGTAGTGATTGTTTCAGGAGTTGCTTGAGCCTTCCAGTCAGGCTCTCGCAGCTAAGTTTGCCAGGATTGCCAGGATGTTATGCAGATTTTGCGGATGTGTTCTCCAAAAAAGTTGCGGAGGTACTACCTCCCCATCGCCCCTATGACTGTGCCATTGATTTGTTGCCGGATGCTAAGCTTCCCAAGAGCAGGTTGTACTCCCTGTCACGTCCTGAGACTCAGGCTATGGCAGAGTACATTCAGGAGAACTTGGCTAAGGGATTTATCAGACCCTCACAGTCCCCAGTTGGGTCGGGGTTCTTCTTCGTGGGTAAAAAGGACTGTTCGTTGCGACCCTGCATCGACTTCAGGGAATTGAACCGTATCACGATTAAAAACTCGTACCCACTGCCTCTCATTTCGGTTTTGTTTGACCAGCTTCGTACTGCCACCATTTTTGATTGACCTACGCGGTGCTTACAATCTAATCCGAATAAGAGAGGAGGATGAATGGAAGACTGCCTTTAATACCCACTCAGGGCATTATGAATATTTGGTGATGCCTTTTGGGCTCTCTAATGCCCCGGCAGTCTTCCAGGAATTCATGAACGATGTGCTCAGGGAATATTTGGATAGATTCTTAGTTGTTTATCTTGATGACATCCTAATCTTCTCCCATTCCCTGGAGGAACATCGGAAGCATGTACGCTTAGTCCTCTAGAAACTCAGAGACCACCAGCTTGGGGCGAAGCTGGAGAAGTGCGAATTTGAAGTCCAGCAAATCGCATTTCTAGGGTATATTATCTCCTCAGAAGGTTTCCAAATGGAGGGTTCTAAGGTACAGGCAGTCCTGGATTGGGTGCAGCCCACTAGTTTGAAGGCGCTTCAGCGTTTTCTGGGCTTTGCGAATTTTTATAGACGATTTATCGCTGGATTTTCGTCTATAGTGGCCCCCTTGGTGGCACTCACTAAGAAAGGGGCGGATGTTGCTCACTGGTCTTGTGAGGCCAAAGCGGCCTTTGCCCGTCTCAAAAGGGCATTTGTCTCGGCCAAGGTGCTGCGACACCCAGATCCAGAGCATCCTTTTGTGGTGGAGGTGGATGCCTCTGAGATAGGTATTGGGGCAGTGCTCTCTCAGATGGGGGTGTCTGATAATCGCCTTCATCCCTGTGCTTACTTTTCACGTAAATTTTCGTCTGCCGAGATGAATTATGACGTGGGTAACCGGGAATTGTTGGCTATAAAGGATGCACTCGGGGAGTGGAGACACTGGCTTGAGGGGGCTAAGTTTGTGGTCTCAATTCTCACTGACCATAAGAATCTGGCATATTTAGAGTCGGCGAAGCGGCTCAATGCCAGGCAGGCACGATGGGCTTTGTTTTTTGCTCGCTTTAATTTTTTGATAACATATCGCCCTGGGTCAAAAAACATCAAGGCTGATGCGCTCTCGCTGAGTTTTGCTCCAGTCCAAGAGACCACCGAGGAGCCATTGCCCATTGTGTCCCCATCATGTATTAAAGTGGGCATTACCCAGGACCTCTTGTCATTAGTCCTCCAGACCTTTCCGGTAGGTCTCTTGTTTGTGCCTCCTAGGTTAAGACAGCGAGTGTTCCTGGAATTCCATTCCAAGAGGTCGGCAGGGCATCCGGGTATTGCCAGAACTCGGGAGTTGCTGTCTAGGGCGGTGTGGTGGCCCTCGGTGGCTAGGGATGTGGATCAGTGGGTTCGGGCATGTGACGTTTGTGCCCGAAATAAAACTCCTAGAGGGGTTCCTGTCGGCCCATTACATCCACTCTCTATTCCATGTAAGCCATGGACCCACATTTCCATGGATTTTGTGGTGGACTTGCCCAAATCCTCGGGGATGACAGCCATTTGGGTTGTCGTTGACAGGTTTTCGAAGATGACGCATTTCGTTCCACTGTTGGGTTGCCATCGGCCAGACGCCTGTCTGAGTTATTTATGCAGCATGTTGTGCGCCTCCACGGGTTGCCACTTCATGTGGTCTCTGACCGTGGATCCCAGTTTGTGGCCAAATTCTGGAGGGCATTTTGTTCTGATCTCCAGATTTCTGTGAGCTTGTCGCCAGGCTACCATCCACAGTCTAATGGGCAGACTGAGAGGGTGAACCAGTCCTTGGAGCAGTTCCTCAGGTGTTATGTCTCCAAGTGTCATACTGACTGGGTTGCTCATCTGTCCATGGCGGAGTTTGCCTATAACAACGCGGCTCACTCTGCTACAGGGATCTCTCCCTTCCTTTGTGTGTATAGGCATCATCCTAAGGCCAATTCTTTTGACCCCTGGATTCCACGCCTGGTGGTTCCTCTCTGGTTTCGGCCCTTAGGGGTATTTGGAGGAAAGTGAAGAAAGCCCTTGTGTCTGTGTCATTAGTGACCAAAAGGGGTTTTGATAAGCGGAGAAGACCCTGCAGCTTCAAATTAGGAGACTTCGTCTGGTTGTCCACCAAGAATTTGAAGTTGAGACAGCCATCTCATAAGTTAGGCCCCCGGTTCATCGGCCCTTATAAGATCTCCAGGGTTATCAATCCGGTGGCATTTCAGTTAGATCTGCCCCGTTCATTGGGTATCAATAAAACATTTCGTTGTTCCCTTTTAAAACTGGCGGTTAGTAATCCTTCTTCCAGTGGAAGACCTTCTCCTCTTCTGATACGGGGTCAGAGGGAGTTTGTTGTTGAAAGGGTTCTTGACTCCAAGATGGTTCGGGGTCGGCTGTCATTTTTGGTGCACTGGAAGGGGTATGGCCCGGAGGAGCGGTCGTGGGTGCGCAGTTGTGATCTTCATGCCCCCAGACTGATACGCTCTTTCTTCTCGCAGTTCCCCGATAAACCCGGTGGTAGGGGTTCTTTGTCCCCTCGTCAGAGGGGGGGTACTGTTAGGATCTCCTGCTCTGTGCTGCCACGTCGCCATGGCAACCGGGAGGCAAGTGTTAGCGAAGTAACCTGAGCGCAGCTGATACTCCGGTCTGGGTTTTTACTGTGCAGTGGTTACAGGCTCTGTGCACGACAGGGAATCCGGCGCTAGTTTTGTGCTCACAGTCTGTGAGGTCTGAGTGGGGCGTGGACAGCACCTGCTATATAAACCATCCTCTCAGGCTAGGCAAATGCTGCTGAATCTTTGTTTGTTAGTCAGTTCCAGAGAGTTAGCTAGTACTGTGTGACTTTGTATTTACTTGTTGCTTACTGCAAATAGGCCTTGGGATTCGGTACTTCATTCTGCCAATCCGGACCTAGCAGTAAGACTGGAGTCAGTGGTTTAACCTGCTGGGGTTCTTTTGCTATTCTGTGAACCCAGCAGGTTTGCGGCTGTACTCTCAGACCTGCCTGCTTAATCCTCTCTCACTGTGCAGGGCGTCCAGGTGTCAGTTTAGTGGCAGTAAGCTGAACCTGTGCCCTGCAAGTGGGGGTTAGGATTGTGGATACTCTCCTTGTGTCTATATTTCTATCTCTGACCAAGGAGTTTATTTCCACACCCGTTGGTAACCCTTTAGGGTTCTTTCTGTTGCTCTTAGCAACATCATTTCGGGTGCTCCACATGTTAAATCACTACATCTCGCCTCATTGTCCGCTCTATTCCATCTGAGCATTCCTGACACTAGGGAGACACCCAATTCCTGAGCCTTTGGGCTTCTTCGTTCACTTTTGCGTTTATTAGTTATTCCATCACCTTCTGTGTATGTTATGTTATACTCCCAAGTCTGTCTGTGAGTTCGTTTGCTTTGCATCCCTCTCTGTTCATACACCGGTATACTCTTGTCAGCACTGGTGTGCGTAACACTGACTAAGACGCTGGGCGCCATCTTCTATTTAGTCTAGTGCAGTTTTATTGTCTTACTAAAATAATTATCTGCATTGTCACTGTGACTGTGTGTGCCTGTATCTGCTTTGTGGATTTCACTTTCAGTGTATCCCAGCTTTGTCTATTACTGTACTCTGTACCCAAAGGACTAGGTGCATCTGGGTCACATATATAGTGCTTCACAGTATTTACCGATTATAGTGTACTCAGTCGCATAATACCGCACTTATTCGCTGGTGTTGTGTACTGTGTACGCGGTCACATACTAGGGAATTTATTTGCAGGTATTGTACTTTGTCTGGCTGTATCGTACGCTCTTTTGTTGCATAACTGAAAATGTCTAACACAAAGGGCGGGAAATCCGAGGACGCTCCTGTACCATGCAGCGCATGCGCCAAGGCTTTGTCTGAGGGGGAAGTTTTGTATGATGCTCTGTGTACTGTGTACCATACATCTCCCAGTCAGTCCGCAGCTCCTGTAACCAATCAGGAGCCACCTTGGGCGGCGTTCTCAACTAGGTTAAATACGCTTGTGACACGCCTTACGCCCCCTAATGGGACCTCCTGTGCCATTAGTCACATCTTATCCCTATTTGTAAATCGACCTTTGGTGGATAATTTGTCTACCCAGTTGCAGCAATTTAATCAATCTTTGGTTAGACATAAGACTGCCCCAAGCCACTCTCATGTCACGGGGTCATCTAAGCGGGCCACTTCCTCCTCACAATCCACTAATCTCTCAGAAGATTCTTCTGAAGAGGATGGGGAGCACACCGTCAGACACTGACACAGCTGCTTCTGACGAGGAATCTACAATTGTGGCTGATGTCTCTGACCTAGTGGTTGCTATTAAGCAGATTCTGCAAGTATCAGATGATGAGGATTCCACTACGGTGTCTAAAAAAACCTGATAAGTTTAAACGTCAGAAGGTAATTAAAACCTTTATTACCGCATTCTGACCATATAGTGGACATTCGACAAGAACCCTGGATTACTACAGGGAAGAAATTCTCCCTGTCTAAACGGATGGTAGCTCGATATCCTCTCCCTACAGCGTTGTGTAACACGTGGGAAAATTCACCGCCGGTGGATTCCCATGTCACCTGTCTGGTGGTGTTATCTACTCTGCCTGTTACCACTGTCACCTCCCAGGGTGGGAGACAGACTTCTGCGATTCACCCAGGTCTGGTTAAAGACCACTTCAGACGTTGTCTCTCACGGGTACGCAGTCTCTTTCACGAGACGTCCCCCTCGCCAGTTTTGCACCACGGCTATCCCTTCGGATCCGTTAAAAGTGCAAGCTCTTCAATTGGTTGTGCCTTCCCTCCTGGATACAGGAGTGGTGGTGCCGGTGCCTCTGTCTCCGAGAGGAAGAGGATACCACTCGACCCTGTTTCTAGTACCGAAACCCAATGGGTCCTTCCGGCCTATACTCTACCTCAAATCACTGAACAAGTTTGTGAGAGTGTCCAAGTACCGTATGGAAACACTGTGCTCAATTGTACTGGCCACGGAAGCCGGAGACTATATGGTATCCCTGGATATACAGGATGCTTACCTGTATATACCTATTGCCATATCGCATCAGCAGTATCTGCGGTTTGCTATTGCCAACCTACACTATCAGTTCCAGGCTCTGCCGTTTGGACTGGCCACGGCTCCTTGGATCTTCACCAAGATTATGGCCGTGATGACTGCTCATCTCCGTCGCCAGGGTGTCAGGATCCTGCCGTATCTGGACGACTTGCTGATTCTGGCAAACGCCCACTATGTAACATAGTAACATAGTAATTGAGGTTGAATAGAGGCAAAATTGCCCATCATGTTCAACCCATATTAAGTTGTGATGATTCAACATACCCACTGAATAATGTTTTAGGACTAGTTAACTACTATAGCTCATATTACCCCAGGATTAACCATGTAGATATTTTAAATATTATAACCTTGGATATCATTTTCATTCAGAAATGTATCTATTTTTTTTTTTTTTAAATCCATTTACAGAGTACGCCATTACCACCTTCCCTGGCAGGGAATTCCAAATCCTTATTGCCCTAACAGTGAAGAACCCTTTCCTCCGTTGCGTTCGGAACTTTCTCTCCTCCAGCCGTAGCGAGTGCCCACGTGTCCTAAACTGTTCTTTTAATAAATAATTCCTCTGATAACTCTTTGATGTCCTCTTCAGTCATCTGCAACTGACAGTAAACTTCCTCCAAGCCCACGGGTGGCTCATCAACTGGAAGAAGTCCTCGCTGGTCCCAGCTCAAAGCATGGTGCACCTGGGGGCACTGCTGGACACACACAGCCAACGGCTGTTTCTGTCTCCAGAGAAGGTCCTTAAGCTTCAGGACAGGGTCAGATAATTCCTTTCTCGCCCAAGAGTGTCGATACACTCGGCGATGCAAGTACTTGACCTGATGGTGTCGGCGTTCGACATGGTAGAGTACGCTCAATTTCATTCCCGCCCTCTGCAGAGGTTAATCCTTGCCAAGTGGGACGGCCTGCTTCATCGGATCAGTTCTCACCTGGGGATAAATTTACTAAGATAGGAGTTCTATTTAAGATGGGATGTTGCCCATAGCAACCAATCAGATTCCAGATATTATCTTCTAGAAGGTGCTAGATAAATGAGAAGTAGATGCTGATTGGTTGCTATGGGCAACATCCCATCTTAAATAGAACTCCCATCTTAGTAAATTTACCCCATGGTCTCCTTGACTCCGGAGATTCATCTGTCGCTGACCTGGTGGCAATAGGACCAGCAGTTGAGCAGGGGCCGTCTCTTCTGGGTCCTATTGACTACGGACGCCAGTCTTGAGGGGTTGGAGCAACAGGGAGGAATCGCTCCTCCCGATAAACATTCTGGAATTACGGGCAGTGTTCAATGCTTTGTCTCTCATCCTGCCTCTGATACAGAACAGGCCTGTTCAAGTACGGTCAGACAACGCCACCACGTGGCATACATAAACCATCAAGGCGGTACTCGAAGCCACATGGCAATGATGGAAGTGTCAAAAATCCTCTGTTGGGCGGAACACCATCTGCCAGCTATATTGGCAGTGTTCATTACGGGAGTCCTCAACTGGGAAGCGGATATCCTCAGTCGTCAGGACGTGCATGCCGGAGAGTGGAGTCTTCATCAGGAAATATTTCAACTCCTAGTGGACAAGTGGGGCCTACCAGATGTAGACCTGATGGCGTCTCGACACAATCACAAGGTTCCGGTCTTCGGATCAAGAACCAGGGATCCTCAAGCAGCGTTCGTGGACACACACTGGCAATTCCATGGAACTTACGGCTGCCCTACGTGTTCGCTCTGGTGTCACTCCTGCCCAGGGTACTGCGGAAGTTCAAACAAGAAGGAATAATACTACTTCTAATCGCTCCAGCATGGCCCAGATGGCATTGGTTCTCAGACTTACAGGGTCTATCGATAAGAGCGTCCTCTTCTACTTCCTCAATGGCCAGACCTTCTCGTTCAGGGCCCTTGTGTCTACCCGGACCTGGCCAGACTGGCTTTGCGGCGTGGCTCTTGAAGCTTCACTCCTGAGGGCCAAAGGATTCCAAAGGGCCCAGGCGGTTATCCAAACTTTGCTGAAGGCCCGCAAACCGACATCTGCGTAGATTTATTACAGGGTCTGGACTCCTTACTTCACCTGGTGTGCTGCTAAGAATTATGATGCTTACAAATTCAGTACTTCCAGACATCTGGCTTTTCTGCAACAAGGCCTGGACTTAGGCCTTTGTCTGGCCTCCCTCAAGGTTCATATTTCTGCCTGGTCGGTGTGGTGTCAGAGAAAAATTGTGTCTATTCCTGATGTTCATACTTTCATTCAGGGTGTTTTACGGATTCAGCCTCTCTGTGTCACTCCTGTGGCTCCATGGGATCTGTCTGTTGTCCTGAATGCCCTGCAAGAGTCTCCATTTGAACCTCTTGAGTCAGTGGACCTTAAATGGGTCAAGGTCCTGTTCCTACTGGCTATTGCTTCTGCTAGAGGGGTGTCCTACCTAGGCGCTCTGTCCTGTCATCCACCCTTTCTGATATTTCACCGTGACCGGACAGTTCTTAGAACTCGCCCTGGTTATTTGCCTAAGGTAGTGTCATCTTTTCACCTTAACCAAGAGATTGTGGTTCCGGCCTTTTATCTCTTCTGATTTGTCTTCCAAAGAGCTGTCTTTGGATGTGGTAAGGGCTCTCCGTATTTATGTGGAGAGGACTGCCTCTATCAGGAGTTCAGATACCCTTTATGTACTTTTTGGTTTTCACAAACGTGGCTGGCCTGCAAATGAGCAAACATTGGCTAGATGGATTAGAATGGTGATTGCACAAGCATATGCGCAGGCTGGACTCCCATTCTACTCGGTCTGTTGGACCTTCTTGGAAGGCCTGCCGTGGCGCGTCCGCTGAACAATTGTGCGAGGCGGCTACGTGGTCCTCAGTGAACACGTTTATTAGGTTCTATGCCTTCGATACTTCCGCCTCCCAGGATGCTTCCTTTGGACGCCGGGTTCTTATACCAGCTATGGCACGTCTCATCCCTTGAGGAACTGCTTTAGGACATCCCCGATGTTTCCCTGTGGAAACCAATGCACCCTGCTGCAGAAAGGAGATTTATGGTAGACTTACCACGGTTAAATCTTTCTGCGAGGTACATTGGTTCCACACGGCGCCCGCCCTTACGCACATAGCTTCTGTGGGTTTGTATGGCATTAGCTGCTAGTCCCTTCTCCTGTCGTGAGAATGTGGTTCTATGTGACTAACATCTACCTTCTCTTTTACCTGCTCCTGCATTGGACTGGTCAACGAAACTGAGCTCACAGTGCCTGAAGTTGGGGTTATAGAGGAGGCCCCAATGCATCCTGGGACAGTCTAAAGCAGGGGTATCCAACCCTGGTCCTCGAGAGCTACCAACCGTTCACGTTTTCCAGGTCTTCTCACAGAATCACAAGTGGAGTAATTAGCTCCATCCGTGGATCTTTTAAAATGTGTCAGTTAGTAATGACTACACCTATGCACCTGCTAGGTGAGCTGGAAAACGTGAACTGTTAGTAGCTCTCGAGGACCAGGATTGGCTACCACTTGTCTACAGCTTTAGCCTGTTGGTGCCTGGATCAAGATCCATCTCTACACCCCAATGTTTCCCTGTGGAACCAATGTACCTCGCAGAAAGAGATTTAACCATGGTAAGTCTACCATGAAACTTTTTTTTTTTTTCTTTTTTCTTTTCATTTGAACACTCCTCTACAGAAGTCTGTCTCTGGTGATCTTAAAGACACATGGCATTTGTATGGAGGAAATTTATTCTACTTTGAATATGACATACTAACACATGCGGTTCCACCAATATACCTGCATTTTAAACTCTTGTTTAGAGACATAGACCAGTGATCACCAACCCGTCGCTCGCGAGCCACCAGTACCTCTCCGCAGCATTTTTGGTAGCTCGCACAGGCTTGGGCAGTTACTGGCACTGGTCCCTTCATTTCTAACATGTTGCCGGCCATCAGCCAATCAGAGTTCGCGGACCGGCAGCTGCGGCACCTGATTGTCGAGCTTTGATTGGCTCACGAACCGGCGCCATATTTCAAATGACCGCCGGGGACTCTGTCACCGCTCACTGTACATCACAGGAGAGGCGCACGCTGCGCTCTGCTCTCCTCCCCTTCCGTCCCTCATACAGGAGAAGAAGAAGAAGAAGCCAGCAGCAGTGAGCGCTGTTGGGGTCATTGTATCTGGCACTGGTGGAGGCATTCTGTCACTGACACTGCTGGGGGCATTTTATATGGCACTGCTTGGTATATAACGTGTATCTGGCATTGTTGGGGGCCTTATGTATGGCACTACTGTGGGCATTATGTATGGCACTACCACTGTGTGTGCGTTCTGTATACACCTTCTGCACAGCAGGACTCGCATTTATGGATTACCTTCCCTATCCAATGAACAAGCAAGAGGCAGCAGCAGAAGAAACATTCTGTTATAAGGAAGTTTTTATTTGTAAAATGTTTTAGTAGTTCTTAGAGAGGTTTAATTTTTCTCAAGTAGCTCACACCCCAATTAAGGTTGGAGACCACTGGCATAGACCACTTTCTGTTTTTAATTGATTAGTTCCTGGTTAGTGGATTTTAACTGCAGCCAGAAATGCAATGTGGGTTATAAAGAAAATGGCACTCTAGAACAATTAAGGGGTTTAATCTGGTAACCGGATGACACGTCGACACCAAATGGTTTACATGGACAAAGGGTCAATGCGACAATGGTCAACACATGAAACGGTCAACATGAGTTTTTTTTTTTTTTTTTTTCCCCCAGGATTTTTTTATACTTTACGATCCACGTCGACTACAACTGGGAATAGTAACCTTAAAGGGGGGTACTCACGGGAGAGATGTGTGCTGAACGATCTTAACACAGACCGCTCAGCACACATCTCTCACCCCGCTCAGCACAGCGCGATGTGCTGAGCGAGGGGGAAAGCCGACGGGGGGCCGCTCACTTTACACAACGGTGAAGTGAGCGACCCGCTAGATTGAGCCTGCATGCAGCTCAATCTAGCATCGGCGATAGCGATGCGCGGGGCCGCGCATCGCTATCGCTGGAGGGCATACCCACGGCAGATCCGTGCTTAAAATCTAAGCAATCTAGCAAGATTGCTTAGATTTTAAGCACGGATCTCTCCGTGTACACCCCCCTTAAGTGTGAAGTGTAACAAGTTAATCACTTTTTTATCAAGCTGTTAAGTGAGCAAAGTCTAGATAAAGCACTTAAAAGCCCTGTAGTCCATGTAATTGTGGTGACCTTTCCAGACCAGGAAATTTCCATTTCATTAAGCAATGGGGCTAAAAAAATACTCTGCTCATTGTTCTCAGCGGATATGGGGACCCAGGTTTCTGCGGAAGACGTATACGCTGTTTCTGGAGAGAAACCAGAGGACAGATTCTGTGTACTAAACTACGTGACATTGTATGCGTTGCATAAGAAAATAAATATTCCATATAACAAAATGTTGCCATTTTTATTTCTCGCAGAAGCGCACGTGCCAAGGATTGGAAAGCTTTACAAATGGAGGTGGTGTCTTGTTGGACCAGCTGAATGAGTGTGATATGGTGTACTGGCAGATGGAGATATCTGGCAACACAAGAGAGTCTGTGAATGGCTTTGTGCCCAATGAAGGGGTACAGCAGGATTGTATGGTAGGGTACCAGCGCTAACTTTATTTTACCTTATCCTGTGTAGCCTGTGGTGACAATATACCAAGTGTCCCCATAAATGTTATTCATATACAGGAGGTACTGCAATCTGTTACAGTTAACTAAAAGGTCATTAAATGTTAGTAAATTTTACAGAAATGTACCTATGTTACACACCTGTCATCCCCACCCCTACATAGAACGCTACACACCTGTCTTCCCCACCCCTACATAGAACGCTACACACCTGTCATCCCCACCCCTACATAGAACGCTACACACCTGTCATCCCCACCCCTACCTAGAACTCTACACACCTGTCATCCCCACCCCTACCTAGAACGCTACACACCTGTCATCCCCACCCCTACCTAGAACTCTACACACCTGTCATCCCCACCCCTACCTAGAACGCTACACACCTGTCATCCCCACCCCTACATAGAACGCCACACACCTGTCATCCCCACCCCTACATAGAACGCCACACACCTGTCATCCCCACCCCTACATAGAACGCCACACACCTGTCATCCCCACCCCTACATAGAACGCTACACACCGGTCATCCCCACCCCTACATAGAACGCTACACACCTGTCATCCCCACCCCTACATAGAACGCTACACACCTGTCATCCCCACCCCTACATAGAACTCTACACACCTGTCATCCCCACCCCTACCTAGAGCCAAATTCAGACCTGATCGCTAGGCAACGTTTTTGTACAGCAGGCGATCGGGTCTAAAGTGCGCATGCACCGCAATGCGCAGGCGCGTTGCATGGGTACAAAGCGGATCACCGCTCAGCGATGGGTTTGTGCGAAGGATCCGTTCGCACAGGCATTCGCAAGGAGATTGACAGGAAGAAGCCGTTTGTGGGTGGAAACTAACCGTTTTTCGGGAGTAGTTGGAAAAACGCAGGCGTTTCCATGCGTTTGCAGGGAGGGTTCCTTACGTCAATTCTGGTCCCGGACAGGCTGATGTGATCGCAGCAGCTGAGTAAGTCCTGGGCTACTCAGAGACTGCACAAAATCTGTGTGTACAGTTCTGCTACACAGGCGTTTGCACACTTGCAAAGTGAAAATACACTCCCCTATGGGCGGCGACTATGCGAACGCAGGACTGCAAAAACTCTAGCGAGCGATCAGGTCTGCATTAGGCCCATAGAACGCTACACACCTGTCATCCCCACCCCTACATAGAACGCTACACACCTGTCATCCCCACCCCTACATAGAACGCTACACACCTGTCATCCCCACCCCTACATAGAACGCTACACACCTGTCATCCCCACCCCTACATAGAACGCTACACACCTGTCATCCCCACCCCTACATAGAACGCTACACACCTGTCATCCCCACCCCTACCTGTACATGTGTCACTACACCGCTATCCTTACTCCCTCCCCCTTCCCCATTATTTGGTCAGCCAGGACGGTGCACACACTCACCAGACAAGGATTAAGCTCCTCTTGTGGAAGTCTGGAGTGTCAGACATGGATCCCGGGAAGCAGAGAGCCCTCCCATGAGCCCTTGTGAGTTCTGTATGATGGGAGGAGCCTGTGGCGCCTGTCTGTGGGTGCTCCTCCTCCATCTGATTCCTCAGTCCGCACTCCTCATACAGAAAAGGAGCCGGGCACACTGGTAGAGGCCCGGCTGGCAATAGGGTGTTGCATGGCGGCAAGTCGACAAAGCAGGTTTTAGTTATACTAGTTATAGCCCTGGCCACGGATGGCGCCCCCTCCTTGGCTGGTGTTCCTGACAAATGCCATTTTAGCCAAGGGGGAGATACGCCCCTGTTCGGATGGGTAATAGGAAATATAAGTACATTTATAAATATTTATTATCACGAAGGTACAGTATATATTTATAAAAAAAAAAAGAATTTAAATGTGCTCAGTTGTAACTTATATTATTGGGCCTGATTCGGAAAGAACGCACAGCCACGGCGTAACGCAGTACGGGGTGTCTTGTGTAAATATTCGTCTCCTGCCCCGGCTTTTCTGATCCGCTGCGGCTTCTAGGGGCGTTGCAACGGATCCTCTGCGTGAACCTCAGGATGATCAGGGAATCCACGCTGCCGGGGCCAATGAAGTGCCATTGCCTTCTGCACACCCAGGAAAAAGGGCAGACATGGCCCTGTTTTCTGGAATGGTGGCCATGCCCATCTCTTTCCCACGTCCAAGCTCCCGCAGCATGTCAGGCTTGCTCCAGCATTTGTGGAATTGCAAGCGACATCTCAGCCCCGAAACTGTTAGGCAGCTCAGATCCAGAATCATCGGAGATACGTAAACATTGATTTTTTGATTATTTTTTTGATTATTTTTTTTTCCCCAGAAATCTCTGTATTTATATAGCACCGTTGTTTACACACAGACTTTTGCAACAGACAAGACGGTGAAATATCACAATGTTACAGTCTGTATTCTTCTGTTTCAGCCGCTGCAAAGTCCCTTATCTCCCCAACTTTGCCAGAGATGTATTGCGGGAGAGTCTGTAAGTTTTTTTTTTTTTTCATTTTATTATTATTATTTATTTTTGCTTCTTTAAATAAAATGTAATTTTACTTTCTCCAGTATCCGATCTATAAAATGTAGTTAATAAAAACGACAATTACGTCCTTGAGAAATAAGGCCTGTAAATAATAAAGGAAGATTGATAGACTTTCCTTTGGGCGAGCGGCGGGCTTTACATATAATTACAAATGAAACGGCTTTCAATGCATTTTAAGAAGCCGAGTACATTGAAATAACAAAATGGCATTTTATGTTGATTTGACTAAATAAATATTGAACACACAAATAATGAGCGTGGTGCAGGGAGACGGGCCAAGTGGATTCTTATCTTTGTATGAGTATTGATTGCATATCTTATAAATAAGATTGGAAAATGCATTATTTAGCTAACGATAATGCTCCTCCATCTATTACTTTCATTGCCCGAGTCGTCACGACGATGAGCGCTTAGGAAAGCAGTACAGGAGGCTGATAACTGATCTTGTCTGACAAGGCCGTCTGCTCTGTCATACTCTGGGAGCACTTGTTTGTTGAAATTAATTTGGGCATGTATGATGTGTGTCCACGCGATCCAGAGTCGCTGGGCTGAAACTATCTCTTCCAGTATTCTCAGTTGCTCAAAGATTTCTGTAATTCTACGTTCTTTTTTTGAATAATCATCAATGGGTTTCGTTGCAAAGATAGATCTAGGGGGTTTATAACAAGAATTGTACCCTAAAAAACGTATATATATCACTTACACACACACACACACACACACACACACACACACACACACACACACACACACACACACACACACACACACACACACCCATAAGTGTGGGAACACCCTTATAGAAAGGAAATATTAATCCACTACCTGTAAAAGAAAATCCAGTCAAAACTCACAAATGAATAAAGATGTGTTATGAAATTCTGCATCCTGTGATATGTCACATGACTACCTTCCCAATTAAAATATTACTGTTGTATCCAAGATGGCTGACTTCAAGATGGCTTCCATACTAGTGGCATAACCTAAAAAGTTTTCCCCCACTCCCAGATCATATTTCCTTACTCATTTCCTTTTTATAAATGTGTTTCCACACTTATGGACCTATATATGTATATTTATATGTTTTATACATGCATACATCATATCAGTGTTATGTGTATATGTCACAGAACATAACTGCAGCAGTCAGTGGCTTAGGAGTACAGACAGGAGCAGAGATGCTGAGTGAGTGAAGGCACACTGGAGACAAGGATAGTGACGTGTAGTCATTATATCGACATGATGTCGGTGTTGAGATTCTGATAGTCTACATGTTAGGCCACACCCAGTACAGGGGAAGAGAGAAGTAGGTGAGAACTTACAGCAGGAGTATTCAACATGCAGCCCTCTAGCTTCTCTGGAGCAGCACATCCCAACACGTCCTAATAGCAAACCGGTGGTAGGGCATGCTGGGATGTGTAGTTCCACAGCAGCTGGAGGGTCGTGTGTTGAATACCACTGGTTTACCGTCTAGGGGAGTGGGGGTAAATTGGGAAGGGGTGGACGCGAGTTAAGATTGTGAGGAGGGGTGGTAGGTTTTCATGAACTTGTGGATTTTTTGGGCACTTCTTGAAGCTCTGCAAGCTGGAACAGAGTCGTATAGGTGTTGGAAATATGTGTGTCGATGCGGTGGCAAGGCTGAGGTATGTACACATCAGCAGAATGTGTTTTAACACTGTTAACATTCCAGTGGCTTAACCAGTGATGTGGTTTATTGAGGATAGTAGGTACAGCCATGCTGACTGTGTTACACTGGTCATAGCATGAAGAGAAGTGAGGTTGTAGCAGGTCCCCAGTCTGTACATGTAATCGGTGGCGGTGCAGGGTTGCTGGAACAGCGCTGACAGCAGGTAAATGCAGGATCTCTCTGAAGCTAAGGGGGAGACATCCGTCTACCACTAGATCACTGCACAGTAATAAGATGGTGCCATGCATCTCTCTGAAGCTAAGGGGGAGACATCCGTCTGCCACTAGATCACTGCACAGTAATAAGATGGTGCCATTGATCTCTCTGAAGCTAAGGGGGAGACATCCGTCTGCCACTAGGTCACTGCACAGTAATAAGATGGTGCCATGCATGCTCCGTTCCATCTACAGCAGCCATACTAGATAGGGAATGATGGTTCCCTGAAGGAACCACATCTTGGAGCATGCACAGTAGCGCACTCCTATACCAACAATTAGGTGAGCGAGTGGAGGAGCACAGGAAAAATCTTGGGTTAGGAAGGAATTGATAAGCGTGGAAGAGGGTTGAGGGCAAGAGGGAGTGTCAGCTAAGATGAGTTTAGAGATGTACGAGGGGGACAAATTACAGCACTATGAATATGAGGTTGTGGATCTTAAACTGGATTGCGTAGGGGAAAGAGCTAGTAAAGGAGTTGGGGGGGAGGGGGGGTGGAAGGAGAGAGAGAAACAGAGTGACGAGCTAGGAAGACTTAAGAGGAGAGAGGTTTGATGGGGGAACTTCTTAACTTTCTTGGCGCTCAAGCGCTGTGGATTAGTTGAGCAACATTGAGATCCTCTGATTCGCCAGGCACTCTTGGCATAGTGTGAAATAAAGTAAATTTCTCTGACGTCCTAGTGGATGCTGGGAACTCCGTAAGGACCATGGGGAATAGCGGCTCCGCAGGAGACTGGGCACAAAAGTAAAGCTTTAGGACTACCTGGTGTGCACTGGCTCCTCCCCCTATGACCCTCCTCCAAGCCTCAGTTAGATTTTTGTGCCCGATCGAGAAGGGTGCACACTAGGGGCTCTCCTGAGCTCTTAGTGAAAGTTTAGTTTTAGGTTTTTTATTTTCAGTGAGACCTGCTGGCAACAGGCTCACTGCATCGAGGGACTAAGGGGAGAAGAAGCGAACTCACCTGCGTGCAGAGTGGATTGGGCTTCTTAGGCTACTGGACACCATTAGCTCCAGAGGGACCGAACACAGGCCCAGCCTCGGAGTCCGGTCCCAGAGCCGCGCCGCCGGCCCCCTTACAGAGCCAGAAGCAAGAAGAGTTCCGGAAAATCGGCGGCAGAAGACATCCTGTCTTCACCAAGGTAGCGCACAGCACTGCAGCTGTGCGCCATTGCTCCTCAGCACACTTTACACTCCGGTCACTGAGGGTGCAGGGCGCTAGGGGGGGGCGCCCTGAGCAGCAATAGAAACACCTTGGCTGGCGAAAATACATCACATATAGCCCCCAGGGCTATATGAATGAATTTTAACCCCTGCCAGATTCCACATAAAAGCGGGAGAAAAGGCCGCCGAGAAGGGGGCGGAGCCTATCTCCTCGGCACACAGGCGCCATTTTCCTTCACAGCTCCGCTGAAAGGACGTCTCCCTGACTCTCCCCTGCAGTCCTGCACTACAGAAACAGGGTAAAAAAGAGAGGGGGGCACTAATTGGCGTAATAATTACAAATAGCAGCTATAAGGGGGAAAAACACTTATTTAAGGTTATCCCTGTATATATATATATATAGCGCTCTGGTGTGTGCTGGCATACTCTCCCTCTGTCTCCCCAAAGGGCTAGTGGGGTCCTGTCCTCTGTCAGAGCATTCCCTGTGTGTGTGCTGTGTGTCGGTATGTTGTGTCGACATGTATGAGGAGGAAAATGATGTGGAGGCGGGGCAATTGCCTATAATAGAGATGTCACCCCCTAGGGAGTCGACACCTGAGTGGATGATCTTATGGAAGGAATTACGTGACAGTGTCAGCTCTTTGCAAAAAACAGTTGACGACATAAGACAGCCGGCTACTCAGCTTGTGCCTGTCCAGGCGTCTCAAAAGCCATCAGGGGCTCTAAAACGCCCATTACCTCAGATGGTAGATACAGACGTCGACACGGATACTGACTCCAGTGTCGACGGGGAAGAGACAAACGTGACTTCCAGTAGGGCCACACGTTACATGATTGAGGCAATGAAAAATGTTTTACATATTTCTGATAATACTAATACCACTAAAAAGGGTATTATGTTCGGTGCGAAAAAACTACCTGTAGTTTTTCCTTAATCTGAGAAATTAAATGACGTGTGTGATGATGCGTGGGTTTCCCCCGATAAAAAACTGATAATTCCTAAAAAATTATTGGCATTATATCCTTTCCCGCCAGGGATTAGGGCGCGTTGGGAAACACCCCCTAGGGTGGATAAAGCACTCACACGCTTATCAAAACAGGTGGCTCTACCCTCTCCTGAGACGGCCGCCCTTAAGGATCCTGCTGATAGAAAGCAGGAAGGTATCCTAAAATGTATTTACACACATACTGGTGTTATACTGCGACCGGCAATCGCCTCAGCCTGGATGTGCAGTGCTGGTTTGGCTTGGTCGGATTCCCTGACTGAAAATATTGATACCCTAGACAGGGACAGTATATTACGGACTATAGAGCATTTAAAAGATGCATTTCTATATATGCGTGATGCACAGCGGGATATTTGCCGACTGGCATCAAGAGTAAGTGCGCTGTCCATTTCTGCCAGAAGAGGGTTATGGACGCGACAGTGGTCAGGTGATGCGGATTCCAAACGGCATATGGAAGTATTGCCTTATAAAGGGGAGGAGTTATTTGGGGTAGGTCTGTCAGATCTGGTGGCCACGGCAACAGCTGGGAAATCCACATTTTTACCCCAGGTCGCCTCTCAACATAAGAAGACGCCGTATTATCAGGCGCAGTCCTTTCGTCCCCATAAGGGCAAGCGAGCGAAAGGCTCCTCATTTCTGCCCCGGGGCAGAGGAAGGGGAAAAAGGCTGCAACAGACAGCAAATCCCCAAGAACAGAAGCCCTCTCCCGCTTCTGCCAAGTCCTCAGCATGACGCTGGGGCTTTACAAGCGGATTTGGGCACGGTGGGGGCACGTCTCAAGAATTTCAGCGCGCAGTGGGCTCACTCGCAGGTAGACCCCTGGGTCCTTCAGGTGGTATCTCAGGGGTACAAATTGGAATTTGAGACACCTCCCCCTCGCCGGTTCCTAAAGTCTGCTTTACCGACGTCTCCCTCCGACAGGGAGGCGGTATTGGAGGCCATTCACAAGCTGTATTCTCAGCAAGTGATAATCAAGGTACCCCTCCTGCAACAGGGCAAGGGGTATTATTCAACGCTGTTTGTGGTACCGAAGCCGGACGGCTCGGTGAGACCTATTTTAAATCTGAAATCTTTGAACACTTACATACAAAGGTTCAAGTTCAAGATGGAGTCACTCAGAGCAGTGATCGCGAACCTGGAAGAAGGGGACTATATGGTGTCTCTGGACATCAAGGATGCTTACCTCCATGTCCCAATTAACCCTTCTCACCAAGGGTACCTCAGGTTTGTGGTACAGAACTGTCACTATCAGTTTCAGACGCTGCCGTTTGGATTGTCCACGGCACCCCGGGTCTTTACCAAGGTAATGGCCGAAATGATGATACTTCTTCGAAGAGAAGGCGTCTTAATTATCCCTTACTTGGACGATCTCCTGATAAGGGCAAGATCCAAGGAACGGTTAGTAGTCGGAGTAGCACTATCTCAAGTAGTGTTACGACAGCACGGGTGGATTCTAAATATCCCAAAATCACAGCTGATTCCGACGACACGTCTGCTGTTCCTAGGGATGATTCTGGACACAGTCCAGAAAAAGGTGTTTCTTCCGGAAGAAAAAGCCAGGGAGTTATCCGAGTTAGTCAGAAACCTCCTGAAACCAGACCGGGTCTCAGTGCATCAATGCACAAGGGTCCTGGGAAAAATGGTGGCTTCCTACGAAGCGATTCCATTCGGCAGATTCCACGCAAGAACATTTCAGTGGGATCTGCTGGACAAATGGTCCGGATCGCATCTTCACATGCATCAGCGGATAACCCTGTCCCCAAGGACAAGAGTGTCTCTCCTGTGGTGGTTGCAGAGTGCTCATCTTCTAGAGGGCCGCAGATTTGGCATTCAGGACTGGATCCTGGTGACCACGGATGCCAGCCTGAGAGGCTGGGGAGCAGTCACACAGGGAAGAAATTTCCAGGGCTTGTGGTCAAGCCTGGAAACGTCACTTCACATAAATATCCTGGAACTAAGGGCCATTTACAATGCTCTAAGCCAAGCAAGACCTCTGCTTCAGGGTCAGCCGGTGTTGATCCAGTCGGACAACATCACGGCAGTCGCCCACGTAAACAGACAGGGCGGCACGAGAAGCAGGAGGGCAATGGCAGAAGCTGCAAGGATTCTTCGCTGGGCGGAAAATCATGTGATAGCACTGTCAGCAGTGTTCATTCCGGGAGTGGACAACTGGGAAGCAGACTTCCTCAGCAGACACGACCTCCACCCGGGAGAGTGGGGACTTCATCCAGAAGTCTTCCACATGATTGTAAACCGTTGGGAAAAACCAAAGGTGGACATGATGGCGTCCCGCCTCAACAAAAAACTAGACAGGTATTGCGCCAGGTCAAGGGACCCTCAGGCAATAGCTGTGGACGCTCTGGTAACACCGTGGGTGTACCAGTCAGTGTATGTGTTCCCTCCTCTGCCTCTCATACCCAAGGTACTGAGAATCATAAGAAGGAGAGGAGTAAGGACTATACTCGTGGCTCCGGATTGGCCAAGAAGGACTTGGTACCCGGAACTTCAAGAGATGCTCACAGAGGAACCGTGGCCTCTACCTCTAAGAAGGGATCTGCTCCAGCAGGGACCCTGTCTGTTCCAAGACTTACCGCGGCTGCGTTTGACGGCATGGCGGTTGAACGCCGGATCCTGAAGGAAAAAAGCATTCCGGATGAAGTCATCTCTACCCTGATCAAAGCCAGGAAGGATGTAACCGCACAACATTATCACCGCATTTGGCGTAAATATGTTGCGTGGTGCGAGGCCAGGAAGGCCCCTACAGAGGAATTTCAACTGGGTCGTTTCCTGCATTTCCTGCAAACAGGACTGCCTATGGGCCTAAAATTAGGGTCCATTAAGGTTCAAATTTCGGCCCTGTCGATTTTCTTCCAGAAAGAACTGGCTTCAGTTCCTGAAGTTCAGACGTTTGTCAAGGGGGTACTGCATATACAACCTCCTTTTGTGCCTCCAGTGGCACCTTGGGATCTCAATGTAGTTTTGGGGTTCCTAAAATCACATTGGTTTGAACCACTCACCACTGTGGACTTAAAATATCTCACATGGAAAGTGGTAATGCTGTTGGCCCTGGCTTCAGCCAGGCGTGTCTCAGAATTGGCGGCTTTATCCTATAAAAGCCCTTACCTAATTTTTCATTCGGACAGGGCAGAATTGAGGACTCGTCCTCAATTTCTCCCTAAGGTGGTTTCAGCGTTTCACCTGAACCAGCCTATTGTGGTACCTGCGGCTACTAGGGACTTGGAGGACTCCAAGTTGCTGGACGTAGTCAGGGCCCTGAAAATATATGTTTCCAGGACGGCTGGAGTCAGGAAATCTGACTCGCTGTTTATCCTGTATGCACCCAACAAGCTGGGTGCTCCTGCTTCTAAGCAGACTATTGCTCGCTGGATTTGTAGTACAATTCAGCTTGCACATTCTGTGGCAGGCCTGCCACAGCCAAAATCTGTGAAAGCCCATTCCACAAGGAAGGTGGGCTCATCTTGGGCGGCTGCCCGAGGGGTCTCGGCGTTACAATTTTGCCGAGCAGCTACTTGGTCAGGGGCAAACACGTTTGCTAAATTCTACAAATTTGATACCCTGGCTGAGGAGGACCTGGAGTTCTCTCATTCGGTGCTGCAGAGTCATCCGCACTCTCCCGCCCGTTTGGGAGCTTTGGTATAATCCCCATGGTCCTTACGGAGTTCCCAGCATCCACTAGGACGTCAGAGAAAATAAGAATTTACTTACCGATAATTCTATTTCTCGTAGTCCGTAGTGGATGCTGGGCGCCCATCCCAAGTGCGGATTGTCTGCAATACTTGTACATAGTTATTGTTACAAAAATCGGGTTATTATTGTTGTGAGCTATCTTTCCAGAGGCTCCTCTGTTATCATGCTGTTAACTGGGTTCAGATCACAGGTTATACGGTGTGATTGGTGTGGCTGGTATGAGTCTTACCCGGGATTCAAAATCCTTCCTTATTGTGTACGCTCGTCCGGGCACAGTATCCTAACTGAGGATTGGAGGAGGGTCATAGGGGGAGGAGCCAGTGCACACCAGGTAGTCCTAAAGCTTTACTTTTGTGCCCAGTCTTCTGCGGAGCCGCTATTCCCCATGGTCCTTACGGAGTTCCCAGCATCCACTACGGACTACGAGAAATAGAATTATCGGTAAGTAAATTCTTATTTTCCTTTTTTTTTTTCTTTTTTTTTTTCTGGGTGTCTTTCTTTGTTTAGCAAAAGGCACTTTTGAGTTGGATCTTGATCCGAGGCACCAACAGGCTAAAGCTTTGACTGTTCCCAGGATGCATTGCACCGCCTCATCTATAACCCCGCCTCCAGGCACTGGAGCTCCATTTGTAAGTTGGTGCCTGTGGTGCAGGTCACATAACAGGTGGGGCTGTGCTAGGCAGCCCTGAAAAGAGCTTTTTAAGAAGACTTCAAGGGGCGTAGCACTGTTTTTGTCATTCTGACATTCTGTGCTGCGGCTCCATCACCTCTCCAGCAGCGCTGCATACTCCCGCTGCCGGGTTCCCGGGTACTTGCAGCGGAGGCGCACCGGTCATCAGGCACACCACCGCTGAGGCTCTCCAGGATCGCGTGGCTGCACATCAGGGAGGCGGTAAGAGGGTCCCTCAGGTGGGACCCGCCGGTTAATCTCGATCCCAGGGGACGGACCGCGCCGCTGGTGTGGACACTGTACTGCACAGGGACCCCACTATATCCACCAGGGCAAGGGAGCACAGATCAGATTTACTAAAATCCGTTTGTTATAGGCTCCACAGTACCCGGTAGTGAGGACCAGCATAGGGGATAAGGTGCTGACCTGTAGCCCCTCCCACTAGTTCCAGGCGCCATCTACTGCTGGTGTTCCCGCCCTGGAGCTGCATTTCACTCTTCCTCACTCCCTGACTGAGATTTTGGCGCCATCTTCACTACTAGCTGGGCTGATCTCCGGGACTGCAGGGCTCTGTCTCCTCTGTAAAGCTGCCTGTCTCATCAGCGCTCTGCATTTACAGGCACTTCAGTATTCTACATGTCATTTTAGACAGTGTTGGTTAAGAACAAGTGTACTGCTATCTGAATATTTGGTACAAGTATTCTGTGATATACATCCAGTATCTACTGTGTATTGTTATATCTAAACTCATACATATTTCTATGTAAATTACTAGTCCAGTGCAGTTTTATCGTTTATATGTAATAACTTCTACATTGTACATGTGACTGAGTGTGCCTGTAGCTGTTGTGTGGGATTCCATTCTCCTGTATCACATATTGCTATCACTATATTCTGTACCCTGAGGGTCTAGGTGCGTCAGGGTCATATATATATATATATATATATATATATATATATATATATATATATATATATATATAAGTATCCAATGAAAACGGCACTCAAAGATAATGTGGTGAAAAGCTGGATGTATTAACGTTTCGGAGCAGCAAGCCCCGTCTTCAGAATAACCACAGAAACTTGTTTCTGTGGTTATTCTGAAGACGGGGCTTGCTGCTCCGAAACGTTAATACATCCAGCTTTTCACCACATTATCTTTGAGTGCCGTTTTCATTGGATACTTATCTTTTTACATATTCTGGCACCTGAGGAAGCTGTTTTTATAGTGAGTGCCGGCTGATGTTGGACGTGTGTGTGTGTGTGTGTGTGTATATGTATGTATATATGTATATGTATATATATATATATATATATATATATATATATATATATATATATATATATATATATATATATATATATAGCAAAAGTTTCAAAGATTTGGAGGTGCACTCTCACAAAGATAACTCTTGTATCAACTTCTCATTTAGATCACCGTAATTTTATTGTCGACGGTCTGGTCACAGGCCTTTATCAAGACAGGTGATGTAATATGTCACATATTCAAAGTTTTTTGACAAATAAGATAAATCAGCAAATAGACAGTAATAACAATTACAAACAATATGCCTCACCGGCCCCTATCAGGGCCAATTCACAAAAAACACGGATCCACCACCAATGTTCACCTGAAGGTGATAAAGGTACATATTGAATAAGGTGTGCAAAAATGGATGGAATCCACAAGTACCTAGGGATCTGCTGTCCACAAATTCTCGCAGGGGTTGTAAGATCAAATGATTGTAAAATCATATTTGAGAAAATCCATGCTGTCAAGAAAAGACCAATGCATATAGTAACCATAAACCCATATGGGATGTACAGACAGTACCCATCAAACCATATTTAGCAGAGAAACATTCAGATACCTGGCTCAGATGGCCTGGATGTATGGATGCAGCAGCGTCACTGTCAAGACTGGTGCCTAAAAACGTCCAGCTGCAGATAGCAATCTGGACAAATGGCAACAGTTTCAGTGTCTAACATTATTACAGGTCATGACAGGCATCACTCAATGGAGGCAAAGAACTAGAGTCCTTACATCTGACTGGAGCTGCTTGCACGCACTGCTGCATGCTGGCTCGCTGTCAGTGTGCTCTATTTAAACTCCCTGGACCGGAAGTGCCCTCCGTTACCGGAAGAGTCCATTACCTCTTATGTAAACTCAAAACAACTATCTCCAATAGACTCCCACGCTAGGGACCACACCACCAATCAACCTATCTAGCCGCCGCAATTGCCGTAAGCAGGGTACTAGCAATGCGCCCACCAAGACGGCGCTACATACTACATGCTAATTGTATCATCTCACTTCCGTGTGTGTCAACGCCCGGAAGTGCGTCATAATGCGTTCCACTGCTACGAAGTGTGGACATAACTCTCCTGCTTCATCGCGCTATCAGAGCCAGCCAGCGGGGACACGCCCAGCGGCGCACAGCCACTGCCCCACCCGCTCATGAAGAATATTCAAATGTGTTGTCGCTCATGTGAAAGCTGGGATGTGCAGCCTATTAAGCTAACAAGTGGTCACTCATCCACCTCTACCTAATATATTTTACATAAAGAGCTAAAAAAGAATAATATGCACATAATGCAGATCGGGATAATAGGGAAAGAGATTTGTAAATTTAGTGTAGATACTAGATCAACCTATGATCAGGCTTCCCTATCTTTAACATGAGCATCCAGCTATAAAGCCTAAATGCTGGATGCTCATGTTAATTGTAAAGCGCAACGGAATATGCTGCGCTATATAAGAAACTGCTAATAAATAAATAAAATATGCCGCGGATGTGGTGGATGCTGTGAGTGGGGTGGAGGGTGCGGGGGTGTAGCGGGGGGAGAAGTGGGTATGGGGGTGAGGGAGGTGTGGGGGTGGAGGAGGGGGTGCTATGGGTGGGGGATGGAGTGGGGGGCAGATGTGGTGGATGCTGTGGGTGGGGGGTGGGGTGGGGGTTTTGTGGGTGATACGGGTGGGCCACAGGTGGGGGAGGTGCAGGTGGGGTGGAGGGTGCAGGGGTGTAGTGGGGGGGGGGGGTGCGGGGGTGCTGCAGGTGGGGGTTTTGTGGGTTGTGGGTGATACGGGTGGGGGAGGAGCGTGTGCCGGGGTGGGGGACGGATGTGGTGGGTGCGGCGGGTGAGTGCGGGAGTGCCGCAGGTGGGGGAGGGACGGGGGGTGCTGCGGGTGGGGGTGCTACGGGTGGGGGAAGGGGTGGGAGTGCCGCGGGTGGGGGGCGGATGTGGTGGATACTGGGGGTGCTGCAGGTGGGCGAGCCACGGGTGGGGTGCAGGGGTGTAGCGGGGGGGTGGGGGAGGGGCGGCGGTTGCCGCGGTTTGTGGGTGCTACGGGTGGGGGAGGGGGCGGGAGTAGCGCGGGTGGGGAGGGGCATGTACCGTGGGTGGGGGGACAGATGTGGTGTGTGCTGTGGGTGCCGCGGGTTGCGAAGGGGTGGGGGCGGGAGTGTCGCGGGGGGTGCTGCAGGTGTGGGTGCCACGGGTGGGGGGGGGGGCGGGGGCGGAAGTGCCGCGGGTGGGGGAGGGGCGGAAGTGCCGCGGGTGGGGGGTGCTACAGATGTCGGTGCAATGGGTGGGGGATGGGGCGGGAGTGGTGGGGGAGGGGTGGGGCGGTGGGGTGCTGCAGGTGTGGGTGCCGTGGGTGGGAGGGTGCAGGGCATCTGCCGCGGGTGGGGGAGGGGCGGGAGTGACGTGGGTGGGGGTGCTGCAGATGTGGGTCCTATGGGTGGGTGAGGTGCGGGTGCCGTGGGTGGCAGGGTGCAGGGAGGAGCGGGGCGTGTGCCGCGGGTGGGGGGTGCATGTTGTGGAGGCTGTGGGTGCCGCGGGTGGGAGGGGGGCAGCAGTCAGTGGTCGTCCACGGCATTCTCATCCGGATTGTCCGGCAGCCGCAAGACTCACCGGCGGCACTGCAGTGTCACCAGGGTGTAGGGAGTGTACAGGGAGGAGGGGACTGGGCGGAGATGGGGAGGGGACTGGGCGGGGATGGGCGGACCGAGGGAGGGGACTGTTCCTGGGCTGCATCCAGCCACCCAGATCTGTGCCTGTGACTCCGCCCAGCGTTAGAAATGCAGGCACAGAGTCACAGGGCTAATATATAGGAGATATATATATATATATATATATCTCTAACGTCCTTGAGGATGCTGGGACTCCGTAAGGACCATGGGGAATAGACAGGCTCCGCAGGAGATAGGGCACTTTAAGAAAGCTTTGGACTCTGGGTGTGCACTGGCTCCTCCCTCTATGCCCCTCCTCCAGACCTCAGTTTTACACTGTGCCCAGAGCAAGATGGGTGCACTGCAGAGAGCTCTCCAGAGTTCTCTGCCTGAAAGCATTTTTGTTTGGATTTTTCTTTCTACTTTTTACTACTTTTTCACAGGGAACACTGCTGGCAACAGGCTCCCTGCATCGAGGGACTGAGGAGAGAGGAGCAGACCTTCTTGTCAAAGATAAGCTCTGCTTCCTCGGCTACTGGACACCATTAGCTCCAGAGGGGGTGAACGCAGGTTCTTACTGGGCGTCCACCCCCGGAGCCGCGCCGCCGTTCTCCTCACAGAGCTAGAAGTACAGAAGACAGAAGTCGTCAGGCGGCAGAAGCCTTCAGCTTCACTGAGGTAACGCACAGCACTGCAGCTGTGCGTCATTGCTCCCATACACCTCACATACTCCGGTCACTGTAAGGGTGCAGGGCGCAAGGGGGGGGGGGGGCGCCCTGGGCAGCAATATAAACCTCTGCATGGCAAAAAGACTATATACATGTACAGGTGGGCTCTGTACATGTATATAAAAGAGCCCCCGCCATATTTTACTAAGTTTGAGCGGGACAGAATCCCGCCGCCGAGGGGGCGGGGCTTCTCCCTCAGCACTCACCAGCGCCATTTTCTCTCCACAGCACTGCTGAGAGGAAGCTCCCCGGACTCTCCCCTGCTTACACACGGTGAAAGGGTCCTTAAAAGAGGGGGGGGGGGGCACATTATTGGCGGTTTACATATTATACAGCGCTGCTGGGGAAAAACATTTTGTGTTGGTCTCCAGGGTTATTGCGCTGGGGTGTGTGCTGGCATACTCTCTCTCTGTCTCTCCAAAGGGCCTTGACAGGGATACTGTCTTCAGGAAAGGGGTTCCCTGTGTGTGTGTGAAGTGTGTCGGTACGCGTGTGTCGACATGTTTGACGAGGAAGGCTCGCTTAATGTGGAGGGGGAGTGCTTGAATGTCAGGTCGGCAACGCCGACACCGGAATGGGTGGATATGCTGAATGTCTTGAATGCAAATGTCAATCTATTGCATATAAGATTAGACAAGGCAGAAGCTAGGGATCAGTCAGGTAGCCAGTCTATGCCTGTCCCTGGGGCGCCAGGTCCTTCGGGGTCTCAGAAGCGCACCATATCCCAGATCGATGACACAGATACCGACACAGATACTGACTCTAGTGTCGACTATGAAGATGCAAAATTACAGCCGAAGGTGGCTAAGGGTATACGGTACATGATTATTGCCATTAAAGAGGTTTTGCATATTACTGAGGAACCCCCTGTCCCTGACACGAGGGTACACATGTATAAAGGGAAAAAGCCTGAAGTCACTTTTCCATCCTCATTTGAATTAAGTGACTTGTGCGAAAAGGCTTTGGAATCTCCGGATAGGAGACCACAAGTTCCCAAAAGGATTCTCATGGCGTATCCTTTTCCACAAACTGATAGGATACGCTGGGAATCTTCGCCAAAAGTTGACAAGGCGCTGACACGTTTGTCCAAAAAGGTGGCACTGCCTTCTCAGGATACGGCTTCCCTCAAGGAACCTGCTGATCGCAGGCAGGAAATTACCTTAAAGCACATTTACAATCATTCCGGTACTATTTCTCGACCGGCTATGGCGTCGGCCTGGGTTTGTAGTGCGGTTGTGGCATGGGCAGATTCCTTATCTACGGAAATTGACACCTTAGATAGGGACGCCATTCAAATGACCATAGAACATATCAGAGATGCTGCCTTGTATATGAGGGATGCTCAGAGAGACCTTTGTTTATTAAGCTCCAGAATAAATGCTATGTCTATTTCTGCTAGGCGGCTCTTGTGGACCCGACAGTGGACGGGAGATGGCGATTCAAAGCGGCATATGGAGTCCTTGCCTTACAAAGGGGTGGAGTTGTTTGGAGACGGCCTCTCGGATCTTGTCTCTACGGCTACAGCTGGTAAGTCCAATTTCTTACCTTATGTCCCCCCGCAGCATACAAAAAAGGCACCTCATTATCAAATGCAGTCCTTTCGTTCCAATAAAAACAAGAAGGTACGTGGATCATCCTTTGTTGCCAGAGGGAAAGGCAGGGGAAAAAAGCTGCACACAGCTAGTTCCCAAGAGCAGAAGTCCTCCCCTGCGTCTGCAAAGTCCACCGCATGACGCTGGGGCTTTCCGAGGGGAGGCAGATCTGGTGGGGGCTCGTCTTCGGTTTTTCAGCCACGTCTGGGTTCACTCGCAGGTGGATCCCTGGGCATTAGAGATTGTTTCTCAGGGATACAGGCTGGAATGCGAAGACTTGCTTCCTCGCCGATTTTTAAAATCGGCTCTGCCGGCTTCCCCGTCAGAGAGGGAGCTAGTGTTGGCAGCAATCCAAAAAATTGTATATTCAACAGGTGATTGTCACAGTTCCTCATCTCCAGCAAGGAGAGGGATATTACTCAACCCTGTTTGTGGTCCCGAAACCGGACGGTTCGGTCAGACCCATTTTAAACCTGAAATCTCTGAACCTGTACTTGAAGAGGTTCAAGTTCAAAATGGAATCACTCAGGGCGGTCATCGCCAGCCTGGAGGGGGGGGTTGGATGGTGTCCCTGGACATAAAGGATGCTTACCTTCATGTTCCGATATTCTCCCCGCATCAGGCGTTCCTGAGATTTGCAGTGCAGGACTATCACTACCAATTTCAGACGTTGCCGTTTGGGCTTTCCACGGCCCCGAGAATTTTCACCAAGGTAATGGCGGAAATGATGGTGCTCCTGCGCAGGCAGGGGGTCACAATTATCCCATACTTGGACGATCTCCTCATAAAGGCGAGATCTCGGGAGAGGTTGCTGGACAGCGTGTCTCTGTCCATGAAGACGTTGCAGATACACAGCTGGATTCTCAATATTCCGAAGTCCCAGCTAGTCCCTGACCTTTTTGGGGCTGATTCTAGACACAGACCAGAAAAAGGTTTTTCTTCCGATCGAAAAGGTTCAGGAACTCATAGCCATGGTCAGGAACCTATTAAAACCAAAAAAGGTTTCAGTGCATCATTGCACGCGGGTCCTGGGGAAGATGGTGGCTTCCTACGAGGCCATCCCTTTCGGCAGGTTCCATGCGAGGACTTTTCAATGGGACCTCTTGGACAAGTTGTCCGGGTCCCATTTACAAATGCATCAAAGGATCACCCTGTCTCCCAGGACCAGGGTATCTCTCCTGTGGTGGCTGAACAGTGCTCACCTACTAGAAGGTCGCAGGTTCGACATTCAGGACTGGGTCCTAGTGACCACGGACGCAAGCCTCCGAGGCTGAGGAGCAGTGACACTGGGAAGAAATTTCCAAGGTCTCTGGTCAAGCCTAGAGTCTTGTCTCCACATCAACGTCCTGCGTCAAGCGGAGGAATTGCTTCGGAGAAAACCGGTTCTGATTCAGTCAGACAATGTCACGGCAGTGGCTCATATAAACCGCCAAGGCGGAACAAGGAGCAGAATGGCCATGGCAGAAGCGACCAGGATTCTACGCTGGGCGGAAGGCCATGTAAGCGCGCTGTCAGCTGTGTTCATCCCGGGGGTGGACAACTGGGAGGCGGACTTCATCAGCAGGCACGACCTGCATCCGGGAGAGTGGGTACTTCATCAAGAAGTCTTCGCACAGATCACGGATCGTTGGGGACTGCCTCAAATCGACATGAAGGCATCCCGTCTCAACAAAAAGCTAAAGCGGTATTGCGCCAGGTCAAGGGACCCTCAGGCGGTAGCGGTAGACGCTCTGGTGACACCTTGGGTGTTCAGATCGGTCTATGTGTTTCCTCCTCTTCCTCTCATACCCGAGGTGTTGAGAATAATACGAAGAAGTAGGGTCAGAACAATACTCATTGTTCCGGATTGGCCACGGAGGACTTGGTATCCGGAGCTGCAAGAGTTGCTCGCAGGGGATCCATGGCCTCTTCCTCTAAGGCAGGACCTGCTGCGGCAGGGGCCCTGTCTGTTCCAAGACTTACCGCGGCTGCGTTTGACGGCATGGCGGTTGAACGCTGGATCCTAGCGGAAAAAGGGATTCCGGAGGAAGTCATTCCTACCCTGATCAAGGCTAGGAAAGATGTGACGTTAAAACATTATCACCGTATATGGCGGAAATATGTTTCTTGGTGTGAGGCCAGAGCTGCTCCTACGGAGGAGTTCCATTTGGGCCGTCTACTTCACTTCCTTCAAACAGGAGTGACTTTGGGCCTAAAATTAGGGTCCATAAAGGTCCAGATTTCGGCCTTATCCATTTTTTTTCAAAGAGAATTGGCCTCTATTCCTGAAGTGCAGACCTTTGTGAAGGGAGTGCTGCATATTCAGCCTCCCTTTTGTGCCTCAGGTGGCGCCTTGGGATCTTAACGTGGTGTTACGTTTCCTCAAGTCACCTTGGTTTGAACCACTCAAAACTGTGGAGTTGAAATACCTCACGTGGAAAGTGGTCATGTTGTTGGCGTTAGCTTCGGCAAGACGTGTTTCCGAATTGGCGGCTTTATCACATAAAAGCCCATACTTGGTTTTTCACGTGGATAGGGCGGAGTTGAGGACTCGCCCTCACTTTCTGCCAGAAGTGGTCTCATCTTTTCATGTGAACCAACCTATTGTCGTGCCTGTGGCTACATGGGACTTGGAGGATTCCGAGTCCCTGGATGTAGTCAGGGATTTGAAGATTTATGTGACCAGAACGGCTAGAATCAGGAAGACTGAAGCTTTGTTCGTTCTGTATGCGACCAACAAGGTTGGCGCTCCTGCTTCAAAGCAGACTATTGCTCGCTGGATCTGTAACACGATTCAGCAGGCGCATTCTACGGCAGGATTGCCGTTACCGAAATCGGTTAAGGCCCACTCCACTAGGAAAGTGGGCTCTTCTTGGGCAGCTGCCCGAGGGGTCTCGGCATTACAGTTGTGCCGAGCAGCTACTTGGTCGGGGACAAACACCTTTGCAAAAGTTCTATAAGTTTGATACCCTGGCTGAGGAGGACCTCCTGTTTGCTCAATCGGTGCTGCAGAGTCATCCGCACTCTCCCGCCCGTTTGGGAGCTTTGGTATAATCCCCATGGTCCTTACGGAGTCCCAGCATCCTCAAGGACGTTAGAGAAAATAAGATTTTACTTACCGGTAAATCTATTTCTCGTAGTCCGTAGAGGATGCTGGGCGCCCGTCCCATGTGCGGACTTCTTCTGCAAGACTTGTATATAGTTATTGCTTACATAAGGGTTATGTTATAGTTTTTCGGTGGAACCGTGGCTATGTTGTTGTTCATACTGTTAACAGGGTAAGTTTATCACAAGTTATACGGTGTGACTGGTATGGATCTCGCCCTTAGATTTACAAAAAGCCTTCCTCGTACTGTCCATCTCCTCTGGGCACAGTTTCCCTAACTGAGGTCTGGAGGAGGGGCATAGAGGGAGGAGCCAGTGCACACCCAGAGTCCAAAGCTTTCTTAAAGTGCCCTATCTCCTGCGGAGCTCGTCTATTCCCCATGGTCCTTACGGAGTCCCAGCATCCTCTACGGACTACGAGAAATAGATTTACCGGTAAGTAAAATCTTATTATTTATATATATATATATATATATATATATATATATATATATATATATATATATATATATATATATATATATATATAATATATAATTAATGTATTTTTACTGTGTTTCAGTCACCTCTTACCGCTTAAATCCTCTGTTTTGTGTCCTGTGTTTTTACGATCACATAACATAGGGGTTATTTGCATGTATTGTGTTTGGCTATATTGTACTGTTACCCCTTAAGGCTACATTCCTTATAATGTCTGCCAGGACTGGAAATCCGCGGACGCTTCCGCATCCTGCAGTACTGGCACCACAGATTTACCTCAGGGGGAAGTTTTAGCTGCTGGTTCAGGCGCTGAGTGCCATACACCCAGTCACCCTGCAGCACCTGTGGCCAATCAGCGTTCTCAAGTATGCTGAGTACACTTGTGACATCTTACGCCCCCTGTGGGACCTCCAGTGCCATTGCAGCCACATATTGTCCCTGTAGTTAATCCGCCCTGGGCGGATACTCTGTCTACCCAATTATAAAAATTAAATTAAATCTATCCTTGGTTAGACAAAAGTCTACCCCAAGCCCCTCTGGGGCCAAGGGGTCATATAAACTTTCTTCCTCACAATCCACTAATATTTCGGATAATTCTTCCGATGAGGATGGGGAATATACTGATCCGTCAGACACTGATACAGTTGCTTCTGATGAGGAATCTACAACCCAGGTTGATGTTCCTGACCTAATGGAGGCTATTAAGCTAATTCTTCAAATAAATGATGACATTGAGCCTACTACTGCATCTAAGAAACCTGATAAGTTCAAACGTCAGAAGGTTGCTAAGGTAGTCCTACCACATTCTGACTATTTAATTAACATACGTCAGGAATCATGGTCGTCGCCAGGAAAGCAATTTTCCCTATCTAAAAAGATGCTAGTTCGTTATTCTATCGCTGCGGAGTTGAGTAACAAGTGGGAAACTCCACCGCCGGTGGACTCGCATGTTTCCCGTCTTGTGGTGTCATCTACTCTGCCTGTAACCGCTGTCACCTCACTGAAGGAACCGACTGATAAGTGTGTGGAGGGATGCCTGAAGTCTATTTACTCTCTTATCGGTGCTGTACATAGACCCACTATAGCAGCCTCCTGGGCTGAGAAAGGAATTGAAGCATGGGTTCAGGCAATTGAGGATGAGCTGCCTCAGGATTTTTCTGACACTGCCAGACAATATCTGTCTTATATTACCACAGCCTCCCACTATATTCAGGAGGCGGCCTCTGATGCAGGTGTAATGGCGGCCAAGGCATCTACTACGTCTATCCTGGCTTGTCGAATTATGTGGTTGAGGTCCTGGAAGGTGGATCTGGACTCCAAAAAGACCTTGGAGGTGCTCTCTTTTAAGGGAGATATCCTATTTGGGGAGGATCTGAACAAGATTGTAACTGGCTTGGCTACTGCCAATACTGCGTGTCTCCCAAATACTAATCCTTCTGCTCTGAGGGCTAAGAGTACCACCTTTCGTTCCTTTCGACCTCCAGGGAAAGCAAAGGGTCAGGCGTATCCGCGACAGGCTTGTGCTTCCAAATCCACCAAGCCTAAATCTAAACAATCTTGGGCCGCCTGTCAACCTGCTTCCAAGCAAGACAAGCCTGCCGCATGACGGGGCGGGCCTCCCCCTGGGGGACCCCAAGGTTGGAGGCCGACTTCTGCAGTTCGCCCAGGCCTGGTTAATGACCACTTCGGACGCCTGGGTGCTGGAAGTTGTCTCTCACGGGTACACAATCTCTTTCAAGAGACGTCCCACTCGCCAGTTTTGCACAACGGTTATCCCTGCGGATCCGTTAAAAGCGCAAGCTCTACACTTGGTTGTACAATCTCTCCTGGATACAGGAGTGGTAGTGCCGGTACCTCTGTCTCAGAGAGGCAGGGGATACTATTCGACCCTGTTTCTAGTTCCGAAGCCAAATTGGTTCTTCCGGCCTATACTCAACCTCAAATCATTGAACAAGTTTGTGAGAGTATCCAAATTCCGTATGGAAACTCTGCGTTCTATAGTGCTGGCCATGGAACCCGAAGACTATATGGTATCCTTGGACATACAGGATGCTTACCTGCACATACCTATTGCCATGTTGCATCAGCAATATCTGCGGTTTGCTATTGGCAACCTACATGATCAATTCCAGGCACTGCCTTTTGGATTGGCCACGGCCTCTCTGATCTTCACCAAGATTATGGCCGTGATGACTACTCTTCTCCGCCATCAGGGAATCGGGATCCTGCCGTATCTGGACAACTTGCTGATCCTGGCGAACTCCCAAGAGGTTCTCCTCAGTCATCTGGAATGAACAGTCCAATTCTTAGAAGCCCGCGAGTGGCTCATCAACTGGAAAAAGTCCTCGCTGGTCCCTGCTCGGAGCATTGTGCACCTGGAGGCACTACTGGACACACTCAACCAACGATTTTTTCTGTCTCCAGAGAAAGGCCTGAAACTTCAGGACAGGATCAGATATTTCCTCTCTCGCCCAAGAGTGTCAATACACTCGGCGATACAAGTACTAGGCCTCATGGTGTCTGCTTTCGACATGGTAGAGTACGCTCAATTTCATTCCCGCCCTCTGCAGAGGTTAATCCTTTACAAGTGGGACGGCCTGCTTCATCGGATCAGGTCTTAAATGATCTTCTTGACTCCGGAGGTTCGACTGTCACTGAGCTGGTGGCTACAGGACCA
Source organism: Pseudophryne corroboree (assembly GCF_028390025.1). NCBI lineage: Eukaryota > Metazoa > Chordata > Amphibia > Anura > Myobatrachidae > Pseudophryne > Pseudophryne corroboree. The sequence continues at coordinate 727,164,655 of NC_086446.1, forward strand.
ACAGTTTAGCAGGGGCTGTCCCTTCTGGATCTCGAACTGGGTCCTCCTAACAACGGACGACAGTCTGCGAGGTTGGGGCGCGGTGTTGGAGCAACACTCTCTCCAGGGTCGGTGGACCAGGGAGGAATCTCTCCTCCCGATTAAACATTCTGGAATTGCGGGCGGTGTTCAATGCGTTGACACTGGCCCTGCCCCTGGTACAGAACAGGCCTGTTCAAGTACAACCAGACAACGCCACCACGGTGGCGTACATAAATCATCAAGGCAGCACTCAAAGCCGCTTGGCAATGCTGGAAGTATCAAAAATCCTCTCGCCATCTGCCAGCAATATCGGCAGTGTTCATCCCCGGAGTCCTCAACTGGGAAGCGGATTTCCTCAGTCATCTGGATGTTCACGCCAGAGAGTGGAGTCTTCATCTGGAAGTCTTTCAACTCCTAGTGGACAAGTGGGGCCTACCAGATGTAGACCTGATGGCGTCTCAACACAATCACAAGGTTCCGGTCTTCAGGTCAAGGACAAGGGATCCTCAAGCAGCGTTCGTGGACACACTGGCAATTCCATGGAACGTTCGGCTGCCATACGTGTTCCCTCCAGTGTCACTCCTGCCCAGGGTACTACGGAAGTAGTCGCTCCAGTGTGGCCCAGACGCCATTGGTTCTCAGACCTGCAGGGTCTATTAATAGAGCGTCCTCTTCTACTTCCTCAATGCCCAGCTCTCCTTGTTCAGGGCCCTTGTGTCTATCCGGACCTGGCCAGACTGGCTTTGACAGCGTGGCTCTTGAAGTTTCACTCCTGAGGGCCAAGGGATTCTCTGAGGCGGTAATACAAACTATGTTGAAGGCCCGCAAACCGGCTTCTGCATTGATTTATTACAGGGTCTGGAACTCTACTTCACGTTGGGGGTCATTCCAACCCGTTTGCACGCTGCAGTTTGTTGCAGCGGTGCGAACGGGTCGGAACTGGGACGTCAACTGACCTTTTTCCAGGCATGGTGAGGCGAACGCAGGCGTTTGGAGGGCGGATGTCTGACATAAATTCCGGGACCTTCGTTGCTGGATCCGTCGCACAGGGTAAGTAACTCTTACCCTGGTCTTGTTTTGCAGGAAACTCTTTTAGCATAGCAGGGCTGCACAAACGATTGCAGCTCTGCTATGCTAAAAAACACTCCCCCATAGGCGGCGTCAAGTTGATCGCACGAGCAGCAAAAAGTTGCTACGTGCATTCAACTCAGAATGACCCCCCCCATGGTGTGCTGCTAAGAATTATGATGTCTATTCATTCAGAACTTCTAGGCTTTTGGCTTTTCTGCAACAAGGCCTAGATTTAGGCCTTCGTCTGGCTTCCCTCAAGGTTCATATATCTGCCTTGTCGGTGCGGTTTCAAAGGGGAATTTAGTCTATTCCTGACGTTCATACTTTCACTCAGGGTGTTTTACGGATTCAGCCTCCCTATGACCCTCCTGTGGCTCCATGGGTTCTGTCTGTTGTCTTAAATGCCCTACAAGAGTCTCCATTTGAACCTCTTGAGTCTGTGGATCTTAAATGTCTTACACTTAAGGTCGTGTTTTTACTGGCTATTGCGTCTGCTAGGAGGGTGTCGGACTTAGGCGCTTTGTCCTGTCGTCCATCCTTTTTGATTTTTCACCATGACCAGGCAGTTCTTCCGGTGGTATCATCTTTTCATCTTAACCAAGAGATTGTGGTTCCTGCCTTTATCTCTTCTAGTTTGTCCTCCAAAGAGCGGTCTTTGGATGTGGTACGGGCTCTCCGTATTTATGTAGAGAGGACTACCTCCCTCAGGAGGTCAGATACCCTTTTTGTACTTTTTGGTTTTCACAAACTTGGCTGGCCTGCGAATATGATATGGTCGCATCTGATGGAACCACTCCAGGCAAGTGGTTAAGCGGCATAGCAACGGCTGGTCTTCCAGCTCCTGCTGCTATTAAAGCCCATTATACTCGGTCTGTTGAACCTTCTTGGGCGGCCCGCCGAGGCGCATCTGCTGAACAATTGTGCAAGGCGGCTACGTGGTCCTCCGTGAACACGTTCATCAGGTTTTATGCCTTTGATACTTCCGCCTCCCAGGATGCTTCCTTTGGACGCCGGGTTCTTGAGCCCGCTAAGGTGCGTCCCCTCCCATGAGGTACTACTTTAGGACATCCCCGATGTATTCCCTGTGGAATCCTAGTGTACCCTGATGCAGAAAAGTAGATTTATGGTTGACTTACCATGGTTAAATCTTTCTGCGAGGTACACTGGATTCCACAGGGCGCCCACCCTGACGCACTTAGCTTCTTTGGGTTTGCATGGCATTAGTCGCTAGTCATTTCTCCTGTCGTGAGAATGTGGTTCTATGTGATTAACATCTACCGTCTCTTTTACCTGCTACTGCATTGGACTGGTTAACGAAACTGAGCTCCAGTGCCTGGAGGCGGGGTTATAGAGGAGGCAGTGCAGTGCATCCTGGGAACAGTCAAAGCTTTAGCCTGTTGGTGCCTCGGATCAAGATCCAGCTCTACACCCCGATGTATTCCCTGTGGAATCCAGTGTACCTCGCAGAAAGAGTGAACCATGGTAAGTCTACCATAAACTCCTTTTTTGCATTGTCCCCAGAGTCTAAACACCACAGAGGCAAACCTTTATGTAAGCTGGTCTGGCTATGATGATGCAATAAAAGGCAAGCATTGTATGCCCAGTCCTAGTGAAGGCAGGGTTGTGTCTATGTTCCCCTCAAGGAAAGGACCAGGAAGTGATAGCACCAGAGGGCAGAAGAGAACTTCCGCCCTTACAGCACGTTAAAGTTTTATCCATTCTCCATTTGTTTTAGGTAAAAAAAATTTAAATATATGCACCATTGTACCCTCGCTGGCCCGCTTCGCTCGCCACACTCCAAATAGTTGGTGACATGGACCCAGGGGATTTTGGGAAAGGTCCTCTCCACGAAGGGTAACTAAATGCCACCGTGGAGGCAGCCCTCTTATGGGCTGAGCCAGAATTCATCACCATGCTGCATATACATTTAATTGGGTTCTAATGCATCCTGCCCTAGTCAGGTAACATTTGTATTGATACGCTGGTCGAATGTGACCTCTTGTGCTACAGCATGGACACAGACTACTGAGGCCTTGGTCACATAAGACTTAATCCCGATATTAAGTGCTTGGATCAGTTTTACAGAACACTGGAATCTTTGTGACTGTAAATTCTTCTTTTATTCTTGCTGACCATTTCTTGATGCTTATAAAATAGTGTAATGTGACCTTTACATAGCGGAGGATAGGTGAACCTAGGAGCATATTGCCCGGTATATCTCTTCCCCTTGGGCGAAGCCACTCTCATGTCTGCATCATGTTGCATGTGCTGCTCTATCAAGAACGAGCTGGAGCGCCAGCAGGGGTGCACAGAATAAAGGTTTGATTTCAAGTGAGACATCTGGCTGGTAAATACTGTGAATTCATAAAAGACATTGCCAGTGCAGCATTTCTTTTCAAAATGGGCCCTCCTGCTGCTACTGTGACAGTTACTTTACATTGCGGATTGACTGCTTGACTCGAGGAAATGATGAGACGACTGTATTGTTTCTCATCTCCTGCCATGAGCTCAGAACCAGGATTTGGAACAATAATATGATAACCCATTAGAGCAAAGCAAGATGATATCTAGGATAGGATTTGTGAACAGAGCAAAAAGCATGAACATGAAGCCAAAATCCGAATATCCGCTCGCCAAGTATGAAAACAACTGGTGCAGTTTGTCTTGGGTTTTGTGAGAGTACACACTCTGTAAAACGCATCTGGCTAGGAAACTGGTGATGACTATTTTGCCCACAGAAGCATATAGAAAAAAATGACAGAGACCGAAGCACTTCATACACCACAGACGACTTTTTAAATATATTTACTAAAAGTCGATTTGGGTCAGTGTAGGGTCGATTTTGTATTTCAGGGTCTAAATCCCACATTTACTAACAGATGATTTTTGACATTGTTTAAAAAAGAATATCAAAAGTAATTTGTTAGTAAATGTGTGATTTAGACTGTGAAACACAAAATCGACCAATGATCGATCAGCATCGACCCAAATGGACTTTTAGTAAATATACCCCTGTGGTCTCTCAGTTCTGGATGGCAACACAAGCCGACCCTAAGAAAGACATAAACCCGTTTTATACCCCTGTCAGACCGCCAGCTTGTAACTCGGGTTATTGCCCATGAGCGCGCAGTAACCTGGGTTGCTGTGCGGTCTGAAAGGTGCCAAGGGGAATATCCTGGGTCGAGCTGTGCGGTGTGAACGGGTTGCCGGGTTTATGTGACCCGTTTTCCGTTGACAATATACGGATAGGCGGCACTTGGCGATCATCTGATCTCAAAGCGCTGCCTCAGCACGCGTCACCTCTGTCATCACAAACCTGGCAATATACCAGGCTGGGGATGCCAGTGTGAAAGGGACCTGAGCGGGTCGCACCCGTGTAGGCTCCTGGGTGCAACCCTGCAAAGGGTATTGTAGAGTTCTGTACTATGTAGAGTTTATAGATTCAATTCACTCTTCTGTTGCAGTTCCGTTTTGAACCATAGACTTTAATTTAAAATGCCAACATGTCATACTATCATATGACAGAATTCTCCAGCAATAACTTGAGACCGCTAAACTTATAATTTAATGTGATTTTGTTTAGAATATGGAATGTTTGAAAAAGTGCTCAATGCTGAAGAATATATTTTTGCCTAGAACATCAGACTTCCTGTCTTTGAAGCTTGTTAACCACTTAACTGTCCAATATTGTTTCCAGAAACTGCTGAGAAATTGTCCGGATTTTTTTATGATTGAATTAAGAAAAGAAGATTTATTTAACCACTTGCCTGGCATAGTCGTATGTGATACCACCCCAGCCAGAATCCCATTACCTATCTTGGTAGTATTGCGTGCGACGGTGCTGCATCCCCTTCTTCCTGCTGGAGCTGCCCACTTGGAGTGATGCGCCAGTCTCTGGCCACCGACATCACTCCCGAAATTGCGCCCCAGGGTGCCTTGCGAGCGGCGTTCTGGTGCACATGGGCCGGAACTAAAGGTGCATGGAGGGGAACATTGTTCTGTGCCCCAGGGATCTATTGCTAAGGGGGGGGGGGGAGGTTTGATAATACTGGGGACTTCTTTGCTACTGGGGGGTATTTTACAATGGGGGCCTATGGACACGGGGGTGCAAAACACCCCCTAAGTATGTATTTTTTTGTAACTTAAATATGTAAATATATGTTTAAAAATACAATTAAAACTTTAATAAAGTAAAAAAAAAAGAAGACAATTTCTGAATGGTTTTTGGTGAAAAAATTAATCAGTTATGTGGTTAAAACATATCCAGCACTATTTTGCTCTTTGAAAAAATAAATGTTTTTATAGATCTTGGTTTTAAGCATCGATGGTCAATATGTTGAACCACCAATGATTGGACCATTGCGACTGTACCTGGTCTCTGCTCCTCTCTGTAGCCACTGGGTGAGCACAGGGAATGTGATGGCTGCTTTTCTACATTTCTCCAGTGTTGCTAATCTCTGCAGCCATGGCGTAGGAGCTGCTGCTGGGCTGCCGATTAGCAATGACTGCAGACACTGGGGAGGGAAGTAGAGGGACTGATGTCTGAGATTGGCAGCTGCTGGAAGACTATCATCCGGCAGCCACACAGTGGGCGTGCATAAGATGTGGCTATGTTAAGGAATGCCTAGCCTGGTATGGTCGCATGTGATGGAACCGCTCCAGGCAAGTGGTTAAGCGGCATAGCAAAATAAATAGGCTATCCTAAGTCTCATGTTCCTTCAGTGTCTGGTAATCTCCAAGCATAGATTTATGGAAGCTTACAAAATGTCTTTTGATATGGAAAGTTTCTGGTGCTTAATAGATTTATGAACATGTAGTATATTTCGGCTTTTAACATGCATACTGTTCAGGGCAGCTCCTTTGTCTTCCCCGGACCTCCCTTTACCCAGTCACTGACAAGAGTGTGAAGCATATGGCAGCTACTATTTTTTTAATTTAATATCGCCGGTATGCGTACAGCCTGATTCAGATTTGGTCATGAGGTCCATGTACATTTTTGCGGCTATAATCCTGCGCCCAGTTGAATATGCACCTAAGTGTCTCCTAAATGGACCGGCCAGGAAGTGTATACAGTAATGAAAGCTGTCGCCTAAATATACAGTAACTATACACTTCCCATTCTAATGTAATTCTGTAATTTCAGGGTCATATCAACCACATACCGCGACTCTAGAACTGCACTTGAAGAAAGGACTTTTATATGAATTTGGAAATGTGATTACCCCAGGACACGCCGCTGTTATACTGAGGATCGGTTGGTTCTTATTATAGCGCCTGCACTGGAAAAGAAGTGTGACGAGTCATCTGCCGGCAGTTCGGAAGTTGCAAGATTGCTAAAATTGTATACAAATATGTTCTCATACATCTTTGCTTTTGTCGCGCCAAACAGTCCTTCTTGGCACTCCAGGTCGCGTGAGAATCCTATAGCACTGGGCGTCTTTTTTGCCAAAAATGCGCTTTATTCACAACGCAATGCGACTAAGAAGCAACAGGAGAATGTGCTGATTAATTGTATCTGTATGTGACGGAGTCTGAATCTGTATATGAATCCATGTTACTTTTGTTGACTAAAAGTATCCGTCGATTACAGTGTATTTCAGGACTAAAATTAGACTAAAATGAAAACTGAGATCTACTGACTAAATCTTAACTAAAACAAAGCAAAAAATCGACTAAAGACTAAAACTAAATTTAAAATCCTTGTCAAAATTAACACTGGAAGTAGGGTTTTACATTTTTAACCACTTAACTGACGATTTTTCCCTTCAAAACTGTTAATTACATTGTTTTTAAAAATTATTTTATTTAATAAAGTTTTAAAAGTATTTTTCTAAATATTTAAACATTATTTTATGCACACCTGCAGAATGGATCGCCTCATTAAAAACGGTGGGACGGCGTAGTTGCATGAGATCTGACCATGCCAGTTAAGTTAAAGAACGATTATGTGTTCTAGATATTTGCAGATATCAAATATGACCTACTGGGAAGGCTATAGGATTGTGTATGGCACGTGTTTGTTCCAACAATTAATTTGTTGGAACAAATTAATTTTGGAACAAACAATTAATTTGTTTGTTCCAACAATTAATTTGTATGTGATATATAGCATTACAGTAAGTCGTATTCTCAGCCTACTGAGCCTAGACTACTAAACACATAGTTAAAAGTATGCAAACTTCTCAAGGGAATTTTAGAGAATGTTCTTCAGCAAAATCCATTACAGCATCATTAAACTTTTTGCAAAAGTTATGGCAAAACATTAACTAAAATTGGAATAAAATGAGATCCACTGACTAAATCTTGATTAAAACGAAGCAAAAGAAAAAGACAAAATTGTGACTATAAACCAACTACAATTTAAGTAAGTTACTAAAGCGGGGTACACACTAGAGCAATGTCTGCACGATATGCCATTTTTTAAAGACATACTGCCTACATCGCTCAGTGTGTGCGGGGAATCACGCGCTCCCATAGTCCCTAGCGACGGACACTTTGTTGGATGTGCTGCATGTCCAACCAAGCGTTGCCGCTAGCATCCTGTAGTATGCTAATAAAGGACGGAACATGTTTGTTCCTTGCTTCATTAGCACTGCCCCAGTTTGTACACACGATCTGGACTGACAGGGATTTATGGCCCTCATTCCGAGTTGTTCGCTCGCAAGCTGCTTTTAGCAGCATTGCACACGCTAAGCCGCCGCCCTCTGGGAGTGTATTTTAGCTTAGCAAAATTGCGAACGAAAGATTCTCTAAATTGCGAATAGAAATTTCTTTGCAGTTTCTGAGTAGCTCGATACTTACTCTGCCACTGCGATCAGTTCAGTCAGTTTCGTTCCTGGTTTGACGTCACAAACACACCCAGCGTTCGCCCAGACACTCCCCTGTTTCTCCAGCCACTCCCGCGTTTTTCCCAGAAACGGCAGCGTTTTTTCACACACACCCATAAAACGGCCAGTTTCCGCCCAGAAACACCCACTTCCTGTCAATCACACTCCGATCACCAGAACGAAGAAAAAACCTCGTAATGCCGTGAGTAAAATACCAAACTTCTTAGCAAATTTACTTGGCGCAGTCGCAGTGCGAATATTGCGCATGCGCAATTAGCGGAAAATCGCTGCGATGCGAAGAAAATTACAGAGCGAACAACTCGGAATGAGGGCCTATGGGGGTCATTCCGAGTCGTTCGCTCGGTAAATTTCTTTGCATCGCAGCGATTTTCCGCTTAGTGCGCATGCGCAATGTCCGCAGTGCGACTGCGCCAAGTAAATTTGCTATGCAGTTAGGTATTTTACTCACGGCTTTTTCATCGTTCTGGTGATCGTAATGTGATTGACAGGAAGTGGGTGTTTCTGGGCGGAAACTGGCCGTTTTATGGGTGTGTGCGAAGAAACGCTACCGTTTCCGGAAAAAACGCAGGAGTGGCCGGAGAAACGGGGGAGTGTCTGGGCGAACGCTGGGTGTGTTTGTGACATCAAACCAGGAACGACAAGCACTGAACTGATCGCAAATGCCGAACAAGTCTGAAGCTACTCAGAAACTGCTAAGAGGTGTGTAATCGCAATATTGCGAATACATCGTTCGCAATTTTAAGAAGCTAAGATTCACTCCCAGTAGGCGGCGGCTTAGCGTGAGTAAATCTGCTAAAATCAGCTTGCGAGCGAACAACTCGGAATGACCCCCTATGTGCGAAGACTAAAACTTAATTGAAAATCCTGGTCAAAATTTACACTTATAAGAAGTGCTACAATGTAGCAGCTGCAGCTTTTGTCTAATACAAGTTCTGTTCTGCTTGGTATACAGTGTTGTATGTCAAATTAATCGGCACAGTCTCTTAGTGCGTCCGAGTTGCATTGTGACTAAAATGCATTTTTTTATAAAAGAAGACGCCCAACGATAGCAGAGTTGCACAGAGGACCAGGTGGCTCACTCACACCAAGCATCTTGTGGTGTGTGGCATATTGGATGACCATGGTCACATCTGTAGCTACATCACCAGTGTGCGGGCACTCTGGCATATATGAACTGGGGCTTCTGTGTGGAGTATTGACACATTATACATTTTAATAAGATCACCAGCATATCATATAGACCGTTTTATTGGTAGGGGTACCCACAAGGCACTGGGGCCGCCCACAAACCATAATCCAGCACTGATGGCGACTGTGGCTTGAACTTAATCATAGAGATCAGTGGTTCTCAAACTCAGTCCTCAGGACCCCACACGGTTCACGTTTTCCATGTCACCCAGCAGCTGCACTGTGTATCACCAACTGTCACATTTGAAAAATCTACAGATGACCTGCAAAACATGAACTGTGTGGGGTCCTGAGGACCGAGTCTGAGAACCTGTGATAGAGATTATTGACCCTGAGAACTGCATTGACTTTCTCTCTGCCATTTGCTTCATGTGCTGGCCAGACCTAGATGCTTTTTGTAGGGTTTGCGGTCCAGCCAGCCCCTGATAGGTCTGTGGGTATAGTGTGTGCCCTTGCTATAAACATCAGTAATGTCTATTATCAGATTCATTCAGGCTGCGGTCAGTGTGGTGGATGTAGCTGGATAATTGCCAGAGCACGTATCCATTGGGAGTTTCACTATTAAACCTGCATTTGTCTTTATAGAGCGTTAGGAGGCCTATGCAAAATATCAGAACCACTAATACAATGTTTTATACTGTAGTTTTAAGAATACTTTTGTAAATACCAACTGCTATATCAACATTTTCATTAAGTGAAACTTTAAGAAGAAAAAATGTGGAATGTACAATAGTCAGAATTGTATTTTTTATTTTAACATTTAAAAAGAAAATAATATCTTATGATCTGTAACTGTAAAAATCTAAGTCGGGGGGGAGGGGATCTAAAGGGGGAGTTTACTAAAGTGCAATTTTGCAAACGTGTATGTTTTGTGTGATGTGTAAGAGAAAGTGTGACCACAAAATATAACGTAAACAATTGGCTTTAACCCACAGCCCTCAACCTACTGCGGTGCCAGTGGTATGTGACCACATCATGTAAATAAAAATGCTCCCCTACTTCCCATATATGTTGGGTTTTGTCAGCTTATTCCCCAGTGCTCAGTAATGGATATGCTTGGTTGTGGTCCTCTCTCTTTAGGCCAGGGAGCCAGAACCTAAACCCATTGAAGAAGCATAAATTGTATTTAAAATCAGTATGATGCACTGAGCCCAATATTTTGGAAACGAACATTCCCAGATTTTAAATGAAATACAGTTTGGAATTGAGAATTAGTTAAGAGCGGATATGGGGTATGATATATGTGTGTGTGTGTATACACATATAATTAGTGTGTGTTGCTGGTCCTGCACTCACAGCATTTGAAGAGTGTATCACTGGGGTGCTCTTCAGTAATCCATTGGATTAGGTATCCAATAAATATGTGTATTTCAATCTACTGTATGTAGAATAATAGCACTCTCCATTTTTTTGTTTTTAAATACAGTTTCTTAAAGCTTTATTTGCATGCCATTGCGCCGACGTTTCAAAAATCTTTATCTAGACTTCATCATCATATACAAAGATAATGGCAAGGCAAGAAAGTACAGTGTAAACACATGCGCAATGGCATGCAAATAAAGCTATAAGAAATTGCATTTAAAAAAAAAAAAAAACTTGGAGAGCACTTTTATTCTACATACAGGATGTAGTTAATATACAGGCTATAGGAATCCCGGCAGCCGTTAAAATGCCGACCACTCCACGGTATTCCCACTTAGGCGGTGGGTCCATGCCACCACCAAAGGGATACCAGATCCCGTAGCGAGCCAACTCTTTGCGCTCGCTGCCGGTATTGCGGCTGGCTGGATGCCGCTGTCTGGATCCTGACAGCCGACATCTCGTCAACTGGCATCGTCAACAGAAAAAGTAGAAAAAAAGTATTACTAGGGCGTCAACATAGATTTGAAATGATGGGAGCCATAATATTTATTAAGCAGCCAATAATTATTTTTATATAATAAATTATTTTTTATAGGGTCAATAAATAGTTTTTTTTAGAATTGGGGCAATAAGAATTAATTACCAGGGCAATACTTATTTTATGACACCACTTATAGCGCAAGCTCGTGGCATTACAAATGCCAACATGCACATTGGCACGTGTGTACTATAAAAGGTGACGGTTATTAAATATGTCTCTGTCCCCACTATAAATTAACATTTTTGTTGCCAAATATTAAAATATATCTATATTGCCCCATAAAGATAAATAATCCATACTAAGATAATACATTAATACTGGCTGCGTAATAAATGACTGATAGGTACCCCATAATTCATAATAAGTCAATATTGTATTCCCAATAAATACTTTTTTTTTTATATCTTCTTTTTCTGGTCTCACTCCACATACATTCAAGCCTGTCGGTACCATGTATTACTATAAACTGCACACACAACCACCACTTAGTAAATCTCCCTCCTTAGATTCTGAAATACCAGTTATATAAATGTAACAAGGTGGGTTCTATTAGGGGGATAGAAAAAACAAATACTAATAATAAAAACATATTGCATAGACACAGAGTTGGCATGTTATTTTTATATGAATTGTTTTTGTAAAATGTTTAATCAGAACCTAAAATATTTGTATTTCCTAATGCGCACGAATGTCGGGCAAATAGGATTCAAACAACTGTGCTATAAATAAAAAATGTTTTACTCTTTTTCTTACTTTATTTTTTTTAAATCAATAATGTGGGGGTTCGGGGTTGTTTTTCTGCTTTTTGCTTTGTGTTTGTTTTGATCTTTTCCAATACATTTATTAACATGTAACCCATTGCATACATTTGTTTTCTTACTCTAGCGTGGTCTAAAAGAATCGATATTCCATTCATTATTATTATTATTTATTATTATTATTATTATCCTTTATTTCCGCAGCGCCCAGTTCCAGAGTACATAAACAAATAATCAAACAGGAAAGCAGCGACTTATGCTGGCCATACACTTGTGCCTGTGCATGCTATGTGATATTGGGCACGATTTCCCTTGAAGCTCACATTGCGATAAATCGCATCGAAAGTGCTTTTTTTTTGTGCATTTGATGCGCATACAATCATGCGATTTATCACATGCCCCTAGCGACCAGGGTGGCGGGGAGTGTCCAGGAAGTGAGCTACATATCTCACAGATCGCACGTCACAGTGCGATAAATAGCATTTATTCCGACGCGATTGCACGCTGCACTTTTTCGCAGCCATGCGATCGGGTCGGAACTGCGCATGCGCTGCGGCCGCAGGTGCGTCGTTGCCCGGCGACGAGTCCTACAACGAAAGCGTTCACAACGGCTATCGCATGAAGATTGACAGGCAGGAGGTGGATCTGGGCGTCAACTGACCGTTTTCGCGGAGTGGTGATCCGAACGCAGGCGTGTCAAGGCATTTGGAGGGTGGATGTCTGACGTCAATTTCGGGACCTGACAGGCTGAGTGATCGCAGTTGGTAAGTAAGTCGGGACTTACTCCTAAACTGCACAAAATGTTTTTGCATGGCTCGGCTGCACAAGCAAGCGCAGCCTTGCTATGCAAAAAAACACTCCCCCATAGGAGGCGACTATCTGATTGCACGGCAGCTAAAAACAGCTACGGTGCGATCAACTCGGAATGAGGGCCAGAGTTCTAAGACCACTGCACGTGTCACCTCAGTTGTTTATATGTAGTCTTTATGTTGTCATGGATACAGACTCCGGAGCGACAGTTACAGTATGTTCTATTTCTTTCATCGCTACCACATTCTCTGTACCAAAGGCCAGTTTGCTAATAGTCACCAGTTTTTCTCTGACGTCCTAGTGGATGCTGGGAACTCCGTAAGGACCATGGGGAATAGCGGCTCCGCAGGAGACTGGGCACAAGAAGTAAAAGCTTTAGACTAGCTGGTGTGCACTGGCTCCTCCCCCTATGACCCTCCTCCAAGCCTCAGTTAGATTTTTGTGCCCGAACGAGAAGGGTGCAATCTAGGTGGCTCTCCTGAGCTGCTTAGAAGTAAAAGTTTAAATAGGTTTTTTATTTTCAGTGAGTCCTGCTGGCAACAGGCTCACTGCATCGTGGGACTAAGGGGAGAAGAAGCGAACTCACCTGACTGCAGAGTGGATTGGGCTTCTTGGCTACTGGACATTAGCTCCAGAGGGACGATCACAGGTTCAGCCTGGATGGGTCCCGGAGCCGCGCCGCCGGCCCCCTTACAGAGCCAGAAGAGCGAAGAGGTCCGGAGAAAGCGGCGGCAGAAGACGTTCCTGTCTTCAAATAAGGTAGCGCACAGCACTGCAGCTGTGCGCCATTGCTCTCAGCACTTCACACTCCGGTCACTGAGGGTGCAGGGCGCTGGGGGGGAGCGCCCTGAGACGCAATATAAACGATATAAAAACCTTATATGGCTAAAAAAAATGCATCACATATAGCTCCTGGGCTATATGGATGCATTTATCCCCTGCCAGTTTCCTGAAAAAAGCGGGAGAAAAGGCAGCCGTGAAGGGGGCGGGGCCTTTCTCCTCAGCACACAAGCGCCATTTTCTTTCACAGCTCCGCTGGAAGGACGGCTCCCTGACTCACCCCTGCAGTCCTGCACTACAGAAACAGGGTAAAACAGAGAGGGGGGCACTATTGGCAGCTAATATATAAATACAGCAGCTATAACAGGGAGTAACACTTATATAAGGTTATCCCTGTATATATATAGCGCTCTGGTGTGTGCTGGCAAACTCTCCCTCTGTCTCCCCAAAGGGCTAGTGGGGTCCTGTCCTCTATCAGAGCATTCCCTGTGTGTGTGCTGGGTGTCGGTACGATTGTGTCGACATGTATGAGGAGGAAAATGATGTGGAAGCAGAGCAATTGCCTGTGTTAGTGATGTCACCCCCTAGGGAGTCGACACCTGACTGGATGGTAGTAATTAAAGAATTACGTGACAATGTCAGCACTTTGCAAAAAACTGTTGACGACATGAGACAGCCGACAAATCAATTAGGGCCTGTTCAGGCGTCTCAGACACCGTCAGGGGCGCTAAAACGCCCGTTACCTCAGATGGTTGACACAGACCCTGACACGGATACTGAATCCAGTGTCGACGGTGACGAGACAAACGTAATGTCCAGTAGGGCCACACGTTACATGATCACGGCAATGAAGGAGGCATTGAACATTTCTGACACTACAAGTACCACAAAAAAGGGTATTATGTGGGGTGTGAAAAAACTACCAGTGGTTTTTCCTGAGTCAGATGAATTAAATGAGGTGTGTGATAAAGCGTGGGTTTCCCCCGATAAAAAACTGCTGATTTCTAATAAATGATTGGCACTATACCCTTTCCCGCCAGAGGTTAGGGCACGTTGGGAAACACCCCCTAGGGTAGATAAGGCGCTCACACGCTTATCAAAACAAGTGGCGTTACCGTCTCCTGATACGGCCGCTCTCAAGGAACCAGCTGATAGAAGGCTGGAAAATATCTTAAAAGGTATATACACACATACCGGTGTTATACTGCGACCAGCGATCGCCTCAGCCTGGATGTGCAGCGCTGGAGTGGCTTGGTCGGATTCCCTGACTGAAAATATTGATACCCTGGATAGGGACAGTATATTGGCCCTCATTCCGAGTTGATCGCTCGTTATTTTTCATCGCATCGCAGTGAAATTTCGCTTAGTGCGCATGCGCAATAGTCGCACTGCGACTGCGCCAAGTAACTTTGCTATGAAGATAGGATTTTTACTCACGGCTTTTTCTTCGCTGCGGCGATCGTAGTGTGATTGACAGGAAATGGGTGTTACTGGGCGGAAACACTGCGTTTTAGGGGCGTGTGGATGAAAACGCTACCGTTTCCGGAAAAAACGCAGGAGTGGCCGGAGAAACGGGGGAGTGTCTGAGCGAACGCTGGGTGTGTTTGTGACGTCAATCCAGGAACGACAAGCACTGAACTGATCGCACAGGCAGAGTAAGTGTGGAGCTACTCTAAAACTGCTAAGTAGTTTTTGATCGCAATAATGCGAATACATCGGTCGCAATTTTAGGATGCTAAGATACACTCCCAGTAGGCGTAGGCTTAGCGTGTGTAACTCTGCTAAATTCGCCTTGCGACCGATCAACTCGGAATGAGGGCCATTATTTACTATAGAGCATTTAAAGGATGCATTACTATATATGCGAGATGCACAGAGGGATATTTGCACCCTGGCATCTAGAGTAAGTGCGATGTCCATTTCTGCCAGAAGAACGTTATGGACGCGACAGTGGTCAGGTGATGCGGATTCCAAACGACATATGGAAGTATTGCCGTATAAAGGGGAGGAGTTATTTGGGGTCGGTCTATCGGACCTGGTGGCCACAGCAACGGCTGGAAAATCCACCTTTTTACCCCAGGTCACCTCTCAGCAGAAAAAGACACCGTCTTTTCAAACCCAGTCCTTTCGTCCCTATAAGGGCAAGAGGGAAAAAGGCCGCTCGTTCCTGCCCCGGGGCAGAGGAAGGGGAAAAAGACTGCACCATGCAGCCTCTTCCCAGGAGCAGAAGCCCTCCCCCGCTTCTGCCAAATCCTCAGCATGACGCTGGGGCTCTGCAAGCAGACTCGGGCACGGTGGGGGGCCGTCTCAAGAATTTCAGCGCGCAGTGGGCTCACTCGCAAGTGGACCCCTGGATCCTGCAGGTAGTATTACAGGGGTACAAATTGGAATTCGAGACGTCTCCCCCTCGCCGGTTCCTGAAGTCTGCTCTACCAACGTCTCCCTCCGACAGGGAGGCAGTATTGGAAGCTATTCACAAACTGTATTCCCAGCAGGTGATAATCAAGGTACCCCTCCTACAACAGGGAAAGGGGTATTATTCCACGCTGTTTGTGGTACCGAAGCCGGACGGCTCGGTAAGACCAATTTTAAATCTAAAATCTTTGAACACTTACATAAAAAGGTTCAAATTCAAGATGGAGTCACTCAGAGCAGTGATAGCGAACCTGGAAGAAGGGGACTATATGGTATCTCTAGACATCAAGGATGCTTATCTCCATGTCCCAATCTACCCTTCTCACCAAGGGTACCTCAGGTTTGTGATACAAAACTGTCATTATCAGTTTCAGACGCTGCCGTTTGGATTGTCCACGGCACCACGGGTCTTTACCAAGGTAATGGCCGAAATGATGATTCTTCTTCGAAGAAAAGGCGTATTAATTATCCCTTACTTGGACGATCTCCTGATAAGGGCAAGGTCCAGGGAACAGTTAGAGGTCGGAGTAGCACTATCTCAGGTAGTGCTACGTCAGCACGGGTGGATTCTAAATATCCCAAAATCACAGCTGATTCCGACAACACGTCTACTGTTCCTATGGATGATTCTGGACAAAGTCCAGAAAAGGGTGTTTCTCCCGGAGGAGAAGGCCAGGGAGTTATCCGAGCTAGTCAGGAACCTCCTAAAACCAGGACAAGTGTCAGTGCATCAGTGCACGAGAGTCCTGGGAAAAATGGTGGCTTCTTACGAAGCAATTCCATTCGGAAGATTCCATGCAAGAACTTTTCAGTGGGATCTGCTGGACAAATGGTCCGGATCGCATCTTCAGATGCATCAACGGATAACCCTATCTCCAAGGACAAGGGTATCTCTCCTGTGGTGGTTACAGAAGGCTCATCTTCTAGAGGGCCGCAGATTCGGCATTCAGGATTGGATGCTGGTAACCACGGATGCCAGCCTGAGAGGCTGGGGAGCAGTCACACAGGGAAGAAATTTCCAGGGCTTGTGGTCAAGCATGGAAACGTCTCCACATAAATATCCTAGAGCTAAGGGCCATTTACAATGCCCTAAGTCAAGCAAGGCCTCTGCTTCAGGGTCAACCGGTATTGATCCAGTCGGACAACATCACGGCTGTCGCCCACGTAAACAGACAGGGCGGCACAAGAAGCAGGAGGGCAATGGCAGAAGCTGCAAGGATTCTCCGCTGGGCGGAAAATCATGTGATAGCACTGTCAGCAGTGTTCATTCCGGGAGTGGACAACTGGGAAGCAGACTTCCTCAGCAGACACGACCTCCACCCGGGGGAGTGGGGACTTCATCCAGAAGTCTTCCAAGTGATTGTAAACCGTTGGGAAAAACCAAAGGTGGACATGATGGCGTCCCGTCTCAACAAGAAACTGGACAGATATTGCGCCAGGTCAAGGGACCCTCAGGCAATAGCGGTGGACGCTCTGGTAACTCCGTGGGTGTTCCAGTCGGTATATGTGTTCCCTCCTCTTCCTCTCATACCAAAAGTACTGAGAATCATAAGAAGGAGAGGAGTAAGAACGATACTCGTGGCTCCGGATTGGCCAAGAAGAACTTGGTACCCGGAGCTGCAAGAGATGCTCACGGAGGACCCGTGGCCTCTACCTCTAAGGAAGGACCTGCTCCAGCAGGGACCTTGTCTGTTCCAAGACTTACCGCGGCTGCGTTTGACGGCATGGCGGTTGAACGCCGGATCCTGAAGGAAAAAGGTATTCCAGATGAAGTCATCCCTACCCTGATCAAGGCCAGGAAGGATGTAACGGCAAAACATTATCATCGCATTTGGCGAAAATATGTTGCGTGGTGTGAGGCCAAGAAGGCCCCTACGGAGGAATTTCAACTGGCTACATTTCCTGCAAGCAGGATTGTCTATGGGCCTAAAATTAGGATCCATTAAGGTTCAAATTTCGGCCCTGTCGATCTTCTTCCAGAAAGAATTGGCTTCAGTGCCTGAAGTTCAGACGTTTGTCAAAGGGGTACTGCATATATACAGCCTCCTTTTGTGCCTCCAGTGGCACCTTGGGATCTCAATGTAGTTTTAGGGTTCCTAAAATCACATTGGTTTGAACCACTTGCCACAGTGGATTTGAAATATCTCACATGGAAAGTGGTAGTGCTGTTGGCCCTGGCTTCAGCCAGGCGCGTATCAGAATTGGCGGCTTTATCCTATAAAAGCCCTTACCTGATATTTCATTCGGATAGGGCGGAATTGAGGACTCGTCCTCAATTTCTCCCTAAGGTGGTTTCAGCGTTTCACATGAATCAACCTATTGTGGTACCTGGGGCTACTAGGGACTTGGAGGACTCCAAGTTGCTGGACGTAGTCAGGGCCCTGAAAATATATGTTTCCAGGACGGCTGGAGTCAGAAAATCTGACTCGCTGTTTATACTGTATGCACCCAACAAGCTGGGTGCTCCTGCTTCTAAGCAGACGATTGCTCGTTGGATTTGTAGTACAATTCAACTTGCACATTCTGTGGCAGGCCTGCCACAGCCAAAATCTGTAAAAGCCCATTCCACAAGGAAGGTGGGCTCATCTTGGGCGGCTGCCCGAGGGGTCTCGGCTTTACAACTTTGCCGAGCAGCTACTTGGTCAGGGGCAAACACGTTTGCTAAATTCTACAAATTTGATACCCTGGCTGAGGAGGACCTGGAGTTCTCTCATTCGGTGCTGCAGAGTCATCTGCACTCTCCCGCCCGTTTGGGAGCTTTGGTATAATCCCCATGGTCCTTACGGAGTTCCCAGCATCCACTAGGACGTCAGAGAAAATAAGAATTTACTTACCGATAATTCTATTTCTCGTAGTCCGTAGTGGATGCTGGGCGCCCATCCCAAGTGCGGATTGTCTGCAATACTTGTATATAGTTATTGTTACAAAAAAATCGGGTTGTTTATTGTTGGAAGCCATCTTTTCAGAGGCTCCTACGGTTATCATACTGTTAACTGGGTTCAGATCACGAGTTGTACGGTGTGATTGGTGTGGCTGGTATGAGTCTTACCCGGGATTCAAGATCCTTCCTTATTATGTACGCTCGTCCGGGCACAGTATCTTAACTGAGGCTTGGAGGAGGGTCATAGGGGGAGGAGCCAGTGCACACCAGCTAGTCTAAAGCTTTTACTTTTTGTGCCCAGTCTCCTGCGGAGCCGCTATTCCCCATGGTCCTTACGGAGTTCCCAGCATCCACTACGGACTACGAGAAATAGAATTATCGGTAAGTAAATTCTTATTTTTTTATTCCGTTATCAAGGGAAATCTTCATGCCTTTAATATTGGATTCATTTTATGTGATCATCCAAATCCAAGTGGAAGTCTGCAAAACACTTTAGGGCTGGGGGCCGAGTTTACCGACATGCAGAGTTGGCAGTAGAATAAACAATGTTTCATGGCAAAGTCTAATCCTATTACATGTGGTCAATTTTACACAAGGTTAAAACTAGCTTTTATAGCCCGTTTTTACCGTGCTTACCGCATCGGCCGATAACATATGGGATCCAGGATAAGTTCCCGGACCCATGTGCAGAGGCGTCACTCTGTGTTATTACACCCCCGCTGCAGCCGCCTGAAAGGGGGCATGGCCTAACTTAAAGGGGTGTGACCTCGCGGATCTCCTCTCCACTCTGGGGCGTGTCCAGCTTCCCCGGAGATGCTGGCTACCCCCAGAGACTGGGCTGAGTGCGGTGTCGGCTCTTTGTGTGACAGGAGCCGAGTGCTGCAGGAGATTATCACACTGCAGCACTCTGCTCCTGTCACTGCAGAAGAGCTGGCACTATGGTGTCACCCCTTCTGCCGCTACTGCCCATGTGTAATTGGCTTAACAATGTGTCTCCTCGGTCTGCTTATCGGGGATGTTGCTTTGCATGCCTGAGGCATAATCCCTGATAAGTGGTGGTTTATGGGGCTAATTGAATAGCCCCAGGGGGATCCATTAGCTGCGGTAATTCACAGCAGATAATAGGATACCGCCTTTAAAATGCCAGATTTTTAGACTGCATTTTAGAGGTACCCTAGACTAGTGGTTCCTAACACCAAGCCTCAACAGGTCATGTTTTATGGATTTATTTAATCATGCGCAGGCGAGTTGTTCTGTTTTGGTCAGTAATGATCTTACCTGCTTCCACAGAAATCCTCAAAACATGACCTGGGGGTAATTCCAAGTTGATCGCAGCAGGAATTTAGTTAGCAATTGGGCAAAACCATGTGCACTGGAGGGGAGGCAGATTTAACATGTGCAGAGAGAGTTAGATTTGGGTGGGGTGTGTTCAATCTGCAATCTAATTTGCAGTGTAAAAATAAAGCAGCCAGTATTTACCCTGCACAGAAATAAAATGACCCACCCAAATCTAACTCTCTCTGCACATGTTAAATCTGCCTCCCCTGCAGTGCACATGGTTTTGCCCAATTGCTAACTAAATTCCTGCTGCGATCAACTTGGAATTACCCCCATGACCTGTTGGGAAATATGAGGGTTGAGGTTGAGAAGCTGTGGACTAGGCTCTTGTCCCTCCCACTCACAGGTTGTACACTTTACGTCCCTACCCTCCCACAACACGGTGACTCCTTCAATATCTTGGATGGACCATTATATCCATTCCACTGCTAATCATCCCTGAGAGCTGTCCATTTTTTTTCTCTGTATTAGCCGGCACTCCTTGTCTACAAATGCAGGATGTGCTATGGGATCGCCGGTAGCTCCGTCACTAGCTAACTGCTATATGATCCAGACGGAATGAGACCTTTTTCTTACAGATCCAAACATGATTACCAATTTATTTTTATACAAACGGTACATTGATGCTCTTATAATTTTCTGGGCAGCTTTAAACACATTATTTAATTATCACAATGCCTTGGAACAACCCATTATATTTACCTGGGAAAGTGACACCTCGAGTATACATTACCTTGACATAAAGATCACCAGACATTTGCAAACTTTCAATACGGATATCTACATAAAAGGAATAACCTCCTGCACAACAGGAGTTTCCAACCCCACCTACCCTTCCCTGCGCTTAAACAGGATCTTCCTTATTCTCAGTTCCTGCGAGCATGCAGGATAATTAGTGTCTTAATTGCTGCTGTAGACGGTTTGGTTCATTATATTGGAGAAATTCTTGGTTAGGGGTTTGATTTGAAACATTTGCAGAAACCAAAACATAAACAACTAATGATAACAAAATCACCTGGGTTGACCATTATTACCCTTTAAGTTCCAGGGTACACAAACAGGTTAAGAAATTGTGACCAATGGTCACTTCAGACACTGACCTGTCCATGTTTAAACAGCATAAGATCATGCAGAGTTTTAAGAGGTAGAAACCTCAGAGACCTTTTGGTGAAAGCGGATGTCACACAACCAGTCATTGGCAATTTCATCTTTTTAGGTCCCGTGACAAAAGGTTGCGTGAAATGTGTAAATTGTGTCACCTGCAGATCAATGATCAGTGGTGACACATTCAGACTTCCTAGGATAGGTAAAGCTTACAAGATTCGCCGTCATTTGACATGCACACCAAAGTTTGTTGTATATAAGATTACATGACCCTGCAGTCTTAATTGTATTGGCAAAACAGAAACCATGTTCAAGGAGAGAATTGCCAGTCATAAAAGTGCCATAAAAAATGCCTTACTTAAGAAACAAAGCGACCAACCAGTCGCCAAACATTTCTTGACAGCAGGTCATAACATTGCGATGTTAAAATATTGAATGATTAATCATGTGCCCCCCATGAAGAGAGGAGGGGATCGCGGAAAGGCTCTGTTACGCTTGGAATCCAAATGGATTTTTAGGTTACAGACCCTAGTCCCGTTTGACTTGAATGAGCAATTGGGGGGCAGATGTATTAACCTGGAGAAGGCATAAGGAAGTGATAAACCAGTGATAAATGCAAGGTGATACATGCAGCAGCCAATCCGCTCCTAACTGTTAATTTACATATTGGAGCTGATTGGCTGGTATGTTTATCACCTGGCATTTCTCACTGGTTTATCACTTCCTTATGCTGTCTCCAGGTTAATACATCTGCCCCTGGGTTTGAATTGCTTTGTGTAATGTCTTGACATGCAGGCTTTCAATCCTGGCACAATTAAAATGGCTACACGATAACTAAAGGTTTTGGTGTATACACGCGGTGAGAGGATTGCTACGCCTGATTTTGACAATGCGATTTCCCTTAAACTCCCCCAGAGCCCAGATAGCACAGATTTTATTATCTGTACTTTAGCTTTTGTCTATGGGCCTAATTCAGACCTGATCGTAGCGCACGGCTACGATCAGCTACTCAGGCATGCAGGAGGATGCCCAGCACAGGGGGCACCCCGCATGTCAGGCCTTAACCCCCATCCCCCCCCCAAGCCCCCCCCCCCCCCCCCCCGCACAGGTACAAAAGCATTGCACGGTGGCGATGCTTTTGTACCTGAGGAGCAGCTCCCGCACGCTTGCAAGGAGAAACCCGTCGCTGTCCGGGTCACATTGACTGCGTGTGATATCACGCAGCCGCTGTGGCCCGCCCCCCCTCCCCCCACGGTCCGGGCACACCTGTGTTGCACAGAACGTGCCCACAAAACGCCAGCCCGCCCAGCGACTGCCTCTGCCTGTCGAGCAGAGGCGATCGCTGGGCTGAGATGGCCATTGGCTGTCTGGCATGCAGTGCGCCCGCGCATGCGCAGTTCAGACCTGATTGGCTGCTGTGAGAAAATCTGATTGTATTAATGATTGCTGTCTAGCACTTTTAAGTGAGGCTGCTGCTGCTGCTGAGAATTAGAGCGGCTGATGGTAATTTACAATTAATGGTACCATTATTGATATGCGACTGCTATATAAAGCTCGTGCTGACGTCTGGTAAGCCAACCTCCTGACGAAGTGATTACGAAATGCATTGAGGTGGGGCTTACCAGGCGCGTCTTGTTCCACATGAGCTGTCATCCCCGACTTCAGCTGGTACAGGTGTACGGACGGATCGGTCGTTGAAGCTGGTGCGGTGCGTGGTCCCAGATCCACGTGCAGCGGGCTGCAGCTTTTGCCTTGTGGTTTTACTTTTCATGTGATACACAGCGCACAGAGTGGGCTATCAGGGTACGAGTCCACTGCTATTCATTTGAGCTATCCTGTGTATATATGTGGTTTATGAATTAAATTGATTTGCACTATGAGCGCATTCTCCTTCTTTTGCTATTTCTATCATATATATATATAAATAATATAGTGTTATGATGACCGAACTCCCATTAACATGATTGCACACACTAGATCACATGACTGCATTATTTCCCAACAACTGCGCACCTCCTAGCATAACTACTTCCAACTGTCACCAAATCCTCATCCCAGAGCCACCACACTATCCCTCCACAACTGCAAACAATACTATCACTCACAGGGACACTACACATAAAAGCAGCAAATCCCCGCCTCACTGACAGCGGCACATCCCCACCTCACTGACAGGGTACACATCCCCACCTCACTGACAGCGGCACATCCCTCCCTCACTGACAGCAGCACATCCCCCCCCCCCTCACTGACAGCGGCACATCCCTCCCTCACTGACAGCGGCACATCCCTCCCTCACTGACAGCAGCACATCCCGCCTCACTGACAGCGGCACATCTCTCCCTCACTGACAGCGGCACATCCCTCCCTCACTGACAGCGGCACATCCCTCCCTCACTGACAGCAGCACATCCCTCCCTCACTGACAGCAGCACATCCCTCCCTCACTGACAGCAGCACATCCCCGCCTCACTGACAGCAGCACATCCCTCCCTCACTGACAGCAGCACATCCCCCGCCTCACTGACAGCAGCACATCCCCCGCCTCACTGACTGCAACACATCCCTGCCCCACTGACAGATATATATATTTCTCTGACGTCCTAGTGGATGCTGGGAACTCCGTAAGGACCATGGGGAATAGCGGGCTCCGAAGGAGGCTGGGCACTCTAGAAAGATCTTAGACTACCTGGTGTGCACTGGCTCCTCCCACTATGACCCTCCTCCAAGCCTCAGTTAGATTTCGTGCCCGGCCGAGGTTGGATGCACACTAAGGGCTCTCCTGAGCTCTTAGAAAGTTATAGTCTTAGAATTTGTTATTTTCAGTGAGACCTGCTGGCAACAGGCTCACTGCAGCGAGGGACTAAGGGGAGAAGAAGCGAACTCGCCTGCTTGCAGCCGGATTGGGCTTCTTAGGCTACTGGACACCATTAGCTCCAGAGGGATCGACCGCAGGCCCAGCCTTGATGTTCGGTCCCGGAGCCGCGCCGCCGTCCCCCTTACAGAGCCAGAAGCAAGAAGATGGTCCGGAAAATCGGCGGCATGAAGACTCTGTCTTCACCAAGGTAGCGCACAGCACTGCAGCTGTGCGCCATTGCTCCTCTCACACACTTCACACTCCGGTCACTAAGGGTGCAGGGCGCTGGGGGGGGCGCCCTGAGGCAGCAATAAAAACACCTTGGCTGGCTAAAATACCTCAATATATAGCCCCAGGGGCTATATATGAGGTAAATACCCCTGCCAGAATTCCATAAAAAACGGGAGAATAGGCCGCGAAAAAGGGGCGGAGCCTATCTCCTCAGCACACTGGCGCCATTTTCCCTCACAGCTCCGCTGGAAGGAAGCTCCCTAGCTCTCCCCTGCAGTCTACAAAGGGTTAATAAAGAGAGGGGGGGCACTAAATTTAGGCGCAGTATACATTATATATAAAAACAGCAGCTATAGGGGACATAACTCAGTTAGTCCCTGCATTATATAGCGCTCTGGTGTGTGCTGGCATACTCTCACTCTGTCCCCCCAAAGGGCTTTTGTGGGTCCTGTCCTCGTTTAGAGCATTCCCTGTGTGTCTGCGGTGTGTCGGTACGGCTGTGTCGACATGTTGAATGAGGAGGCTTATATGGTGACGGAACAGAGGCCGATATATGTGATGTCGCCCCCTGTGGGGCCGACACCAGAGTGGATGGATAGGTGAAAGGTATTAACCGACAGTGTCAACTCCTTACATAAAAGGGTGGATGACGTAACAGCTGTGGGACAGCCGGCTTCGCAGCCCGCGCCTGCCCAGGCGTCTCAAAGGCCATCGGGCTCAAAAACGCCCGCTCTCTCAGATGGCAGACACAGATGTCGACACGGAGTCTGACTCCAGTGTCGACAAGGTGGAGACATATACACAATCCACTAGGAACATCCGTGACTTGATCCCGGCAATAAAAAATGTATTATACATTTCTGACTTTAACCCAAGCACCTCTAAAAATGGGTTTTAGGTTTGGGGAGAAAAAACAGGCAGTGTTTTGTTCCCCCATCAGATGAATAAATGAAGTGTGTGAAAAACGTGGGTTCCCCCGTTAAGAAACTGGTAATTTATAAAAAGTTACTGATGGCGTACCCTTTCCCGCCAGGAGGATAAGTTACGCTGGGAGATATCCCCTAGGGTGGATAAGGCGCTCACACGTTTGTCAAAAAAGGTGGCACTGCCGTCTTAGGATACGGCCACTTTAATAGGTACCTGTTGATAAAAAACAGGAGGCTATCCTGAAGTCTGTATTTACACACTCAGGTACTAGACTGAGACCTGCAGATAGTGCTGCTGCAGCGTGGTCGGTGACCCTGTCAAACAGGGATACTAGTTGGCAAACATAAAAACATATTAAAGACGTCGTCTTATATATGGGGGATGCACAGAGGGATATTTTGCCGGCTGGCATCCAAAATAAATGTAATGTCCATTCTGTCAGGAGGGTATTAGAGACCTGTCACTGGACAGGTGATGCTGACTTAAAAAGCGCATAGAGAGCCTTATAAGGGTGAGGAATTATTTGGGGATGGTCTCTGGGACCTCGTATCCACAGCAACTGCTGGGAAGAAATAATTTTACCTCAGGTTTCCTCACAGACAAAGGTACAGTCCTTTCGGCTTCAGAAAAGCAAGCGGGTCAAATGGCGCTTCCTTTCTGTACAGAGACAAGGGTAGAGGGAAAAAGCTGCACCAGTCAGCCTGTTCCCAGAATCAAGATTCTTCCCCCGCCTCCTGTGAGTCCACACCATGACGCGGGTGCTCCACAGGTGTAGCCAGGTACGGTGGGGGGCCGTCTCAAAAATTTCAGCAATTAGTGGGCTCGCTCACAGGTGGATCCCTGTTTCTTTCAAGTAGTATTTCAGGGGTACAAGCTGGAATTCGAGATGTCTCCCCCCAGCCGTTTCCTAAAATATGCCTTGCTGACAACTCCCTCAGGCAGGGAGGCTGTGCTAGAGGCAATTAATAAGCGGTATTCCCAGCAGGTAATACTCAAGGTGCCCCTACTTCAACAAGGACGGGGTTACTATTCCACACGGGTTGGGGTACCTAAACCGCATGGTTCGGTGTGACCCATTTTATATTTAAAATCCTTGAACACATACATAAAAAAATTCAAGTTCAAGATGGAATCGCTCAGGGCGGTTATTGCAAGCCTGGACGAGGGGGATTACATGGTATCCCGGGACATCAAGGATGCTTACCTGCATGTCCCCATTTACCATCCTCGCCAGGAGTACCTCAGATTTGTGGTACAGGATTACCATTACCAAGTCCAGACACTGCCGTTTGGACTGTACATGGCACCGAGGGTGTTTTATCAAGGTAATGGCCGAAATGATGATACTCCTTCGAAAAAAGGGAGTTGTAGTTATCCCGTACTTGGACAATCTCGTTATAAGGGCGAGGTCCAAGGAGCAGTTGGTAGTCGGGGTAGCACTATTTTGGAAAGTGCTACAACAGCATGGTTGGATTCTAAACAGTCCAAAGTCACAGCTGGTTCCTATGACACGTCTACTGTTCCTGGGGATGTTTCTGGACATAAACCAGAAATAGTGTTTCTCCCGGAGGAAAAAGCCAAGGAGTTGTCATCTCTAGTCAGAGACCTCCTGAAGCCAAAATAGGTAGCGGTGCATCATTGCACGCGAGTCCTGGGAAAAATGGTTGCTTCCTACGAAGCAATCCCATTAGGCAGGTTCAATACAAGAACTTTTCAGAGGGACCTGTTGGACAAGTGGTCCGGATCGCATCTTCCGATGCATAGGCTGATAACCCTGTCTCCAAGGACCAGGGTATCTCTACTGTGGTGGCTGCAGAGTGCCCATCTTCAAGAGGGCCGCAGGTTCGGCATACAGGACTAGGTCCTAGTGACCATGGATTCCAGCCTTTGAGGCTGGGGGGCAGTCACACAGGGAAGAAACTTCCAGGGACTTTGGTCAAGTCAGGTTATTTCCCTACACATAAATATTCTGGACCTGAGGGCCATTTACAATGCCCTGAGGCCGGCAAGGCCTCTGCTTCAAAACCAGCCGGTACTGATCCAATCAGACAACATCACGGCAGTCGCCCATGTAAACCAACAGGGCGGCACAAGAAGCAGGATGGCGATGGCAGAAGCCACAAGGATTCTCCGATAGGCGGAAAATCATGTGTTAGCACTGTCAGCAGTGTTCATTCCCGGAGTGGACAACTGGGAAGCAGATCTTCTCAACAGACACGACCTCCACCCGGGAGAATGGGGACTTCCTCCAGAAGTCTTCCAATAGGATTGTACACCATTGGGAAGGCCACAGGTGGACATGATGGCGTCCCGCCTCAACAAAAAGCTATAAAAGATATTGCACCAGGTCAAGGGACCCTCAGGCGATAGCTATGGACGCTCTGGTAACACTGTGGGTGTACCAGTCGGTTTATGTGTTCTCCCCTCTGCCTCTCATACCAAAGGTACTGAGAATAATAAGAAGGCGAGGAGTAAGAACGATACTCGTGGATGGCCAAGAAGAGCTTGGTACCCAGAACTTCAAGAAATTATATCAGAGGACCCATGGCCTCTGCCACTCAGACAGGACCTGCGGCAGCAGGGGCCCTGTCTGTCCCAAGACTTACCGCGGCAGCGTTTGACGGCATGGCGGTTGAACGCCGGATCCTGAAGGAAAAGGGCATTCCGGAGGAAGTCATTCCTACGCTTACTAAAGCCAGGAAAGAGGTTACAGCAACTCATTATCACCGCATATGGCGAAAATATGTTGCATGGTGTGAGGCCGAAAGGGCCCCAACAGAGGAATTTCAACTAGGTCGATTTCTGCATTTCCTGCAAGCAGGAGTGACTATGGGCCTTAAATTGGGTTCCATTAAGGTACAGATCTCGGCTCTGTCGATTTTCTTTCAAAAAGAACTAGCTTCAGTACCTGAAGTTCAGACATTTATAAAAGGAGTGCTGCATAGTCAGCCCCTGTTTGTGCCTCCTGTGGCACCTTGGGATCTCAACGTGGTGTTGAGTTTCTTAAAATCACATTGGTTTGAACCACTAAAAACCGTGGATCTGAAATATCTCACGTGGAAGGTGGTTATGTTATTGGCCTTGGCTTCTGCCAGGCGAGAATCAGAATTGGCGGCTTTGTCTTGTAAAAGCCCTTATTTGATTTTCCATATGGATAGGGCAGAATTGAGGACTCGTCCCCAGTTTCTCCCAAAGGTGGTGTCAGCGTTTCGCCTGAACCAGCCTATTGTGGTGCCTGCGGCTACTAGGGACTTGGAGGACTCCAAGTTGCTAGACGTTGTCAGGGCACTGAAAATATATGTTTCCAGAACGGCTAGAGTCAGAAAATCTGACTCGCTGTTTATCCTATATGCACCTAACAAGCTGGGTGCTCCTGCTTCTAAGCAGACTATTGCTCGTTGGATTTGTAGTACAATTCAGCTTGCACATACTGTGGCAGGCCTGCCACAGCCAAAATCTGTCAATGCCCATTCCACAAGGAAGGTGGGCTCATCTTGGGCGGCTGCCCGAGGGGTCTCGGCTTTACAACTTTGCCGAGCAGCTACTTGGTCAGGGGCAAACACGTTTGCAAAATTCTACAAATTTGATACCCTAGCTGAGGAGGACCTGGAGTTCTCTCATTCGGTGCTGCAGAGTCATCCGCACTCTCCCGCCCGTTTGGGAGCTTTGGTATAATCCCCATGGTCCTTACGGAGTTCCCAGCATCCACTAGGACGTCAGAGAAAATAAGAATTTACTCACCGGTAATTCTATTTCTCGTAGTCTGTAGTGGATGCTGGGCGCCCATCCCAAGTGCGGTTTATCTGCAATACTTGTACATAGTTATTGTTAACTAAATCGGGTTATTGTTGAGCCATCTGTTGAGAGGCTCTATTGTTTCATACTGTTAACTGTGTTTCATATCACGAGTTGTACGGTGTGATTGGTGTGGCTGGTATGAGTCTTACCCGGGATTCAAAATCCTTCCTTATTGTGTACGCTCGTCCGGGCACAGTACCTAACTGAGGCTTGGAGGAGGGTCATAGTGGGAGGAGCCAGTGCACACCAGGTAGTCTAAGATCTTTCTAGAGTGCCCAGCCTCCATCGGAGCCCGCTATTCCCCATGGTCCTTACGGAGTTCCCAGCATCCACTACGGACTACGAGAAATAGAATTACCGGTGAGTAAATTCTTATTATTTCAACTGATTTATTCACGGTTATCCAGTGTAAGTTATTAATTTAAAATGAAACAGTCTATTCTGAACTATTTTTCCTCCTATGTCTCTGTATCACCCTATTTCGGGGCATTTTATAAGATGTATATAGCACTCTTGAGTCACACCATGATATTTGCACCAAGGCGTGTGTATTAAACATCTTAGTGATATTTGGTGGACCCCTTTCTTTGAAAGTAAAGCCTTCATAACCAAGAACCAGAAATAACGACACTGAGACTTGAATTTTGGCAGAAAATTGTTAGCTATTTATTTGTCCCTAACCATTAGGAAACCTGTAAATAAAGAGATTAATTTAATATGCCGCTCCAGCTGGCATATGGTGGCGGCCCAAAAGAACGGCTCAATTAATCTAAATTAACCTTAAATAACTTAACCCTATAAATATACTAAAAACTTACCATAAACCGGTAATAGGTGACAACTCAACCCCCACAGTGACTACCCACCGCTCCTGGGTGCCCTGCCGCTGCCTTCCCGGACGGGTGGTCAAGCGGCCATAAGTCGATGGAGGTGAGTGCACCTAAACCACAACAAACTGTAAAACACTACAGTTTTCCCTACAATACCAAACTGCCGTTCTTTTCCGCCAATAAATAGCCAACGAAAACAGCCAACAACTTTAAAGCCAAAGCACCACGTGCCAAAATTTCCAACTACCAGGGCGGGAGGGTGGGAAACCAAATCACCAAGAGACTTAAGATGGCTTCACCTTCCCTATATATATCAAGCCCTCCCCCTAAAGAAGGCTGTACTTTCCTCACAGCTAGGTCCACCCCTCCCCAGATGTTTAACTCTTTTCTCTCCTATGCAGTCAATACTCTCTCCTAAACATCTTAGTGATATTTGGTGGACCTCTTTCTTTGAAAGTAAAGCCTTCATAACCAAGAACCAGAAATAACGACACTGAGACTTGAATTTTGGCAGAAAATTGTTAGCTATTTATTTGTCCCTAACCATTAGGAAACCTGTAAATAAAGAGATTAATTTAATATGCCGCTCCAGCTGGCATATGGTGGCGGCCCAAAAGAACGGCTCAATTAATCTAAATTAACCTTAAATAACTTAACCCTATAAATTTACTAAAAACTTACCATAAACCGGTAATAGGTGACAACTCAACCCCCACAGTGACTACCCACCGCTCCTGGGTGCCCTGCCGCTGCCTTCCCGGACGGGTGGTCAAGCGGCCATAAGTCGATGGAGGTGAGTGCACCACCACGTATTGCCTTGCCAGCCCCACCGGGCAAACGCTCTCCTCCAGCGCTGGGACCATTGTAACCCAGCGTCCTCTCCCCACTTGATCCGTCTTGGAGCGTCGCAACCTGCACAGCAAGGACCTCTCACCCACTACCACGTCTCCGACCAGCATGCGCGAATCCGCTCTCTTGGAAGGCGCTACCAACTCAGAAACTCGAAAGGCCCCGTGGTAAGCCATTGAGAACGCCAAACTAAACAAAAGCGTCTCAAACCTGGACGACGCGACTCGCCCTACTGCCTCGATGACGGCCGGCAACAACGCCGCATCGATGGGCCGCCTCCTATCCGGTGGCGACGGCGCGACTCGCGCCCACCCTTTCATTGCCTTCCGCAGAACCTCGCTTTTTGTTACGTCAGGGACGCCTCGCAGCTTGCAGAAAAATGATATGCCTGCCAAATACCGCGAAACCACTGCTCGTGACCTACCGGAGACGTACAGCTCCCACATAAAAGAAAGCATCAGCCTATGCCTGCTCTTACCTTGATGCGGACGCCCCTGGACAAACTCCTCCCATTCACTCCAAGCTTGTCCGTACACCTTGAGCGTGGCCGGCGCGATTGACCGCAACGCTAGACCCTCCAGTCCTGCCCGATCACCTGCCAAACATAACCAGGACAGTGAAAACCTTGCTCTTCGGCCTCAGGTGCCAAATCACAATATCTCTCCCACTGTCCACGCGACAACGCGTCTGCGATTCCGTTTTCCAAACCGGGCACGTGCTGCGCTCGGAACCATAGGTTCCTACGTAAGCATGTCAAAAGCAATTGCCCAAGTACCCGCAGTACCACTAGCGATTTCGCCCTCTGGTTATTAATCGCATGCACCACGCCCAGATTATCGCACCTGAACACTATGCTGCGGTTAGCTAACCGATCACCCCAAACTTCCAACGCTACCATAATGGGAAAAAGCTCCAGCAGCACCAGATCTCTTGTAAGACCCTCGCTATGCCAATTTGCCGGCCAAGATGCCGCGCACCACGATCCCTCCAGAAAACAACCGAATCCAGAGGCACCTGCAGCATCAGTAAAAAGCTGCAAACTCTCGCTGTCAACGGCTGGCGCTTGCCATATGCTCACCCCGTTGAAATCCTCCAGGAACGAAGCCCAGACGGCCAAATCCCTTTTTAATTCCGAGGACAATCGAACGAAATGATGCGGCCTGGCACACCCCGCTGTTGCCCTTTTGAGCTTCCGGCAGAAAACCCTGCCCATCGGTATCACCCGACAAGCAAAATTCAGCATGCCCAGCAAGGACTGCGCCTGCCGCAGCGTGACTTTACGCGAGCCGCTGAAACGGCCAATAGTTTCGCGGAGCTTTGACACTTTGTCCTGGGGCAGGCGACACTCTCCCGCCACGGTGTCAATTTCAATCCCCAAAAATGATAGACAGGAGGCCGGACCCTCCGTTTTATCCCTGGCTACCGGGACACCGAAGTGGTAAAAAAGGGCTCGTGTGCTAAACAGCAAGTCGCCGCATCTTGTGTCATTAGCCGGCCCCGCACACAGGAAATCATCGAGGTAATGTGCGATCCCGTGACCGCCTGACGCAGACTCCACGCACCAATGAAGAAAAGTGCTAAAGCGCTCGAAAAACGAGCATGAAACGGAACATTCCATCGGCAGACATTTGTCGATGAAATACTCCGCCCCAATCCGAAAACCCATAAAGCGAAATGAGTCCGGATGCAATGGCATTAATCTAAAGGCTGACTCAACATCAATCTTAGCCATGAGGGCCCCGCTCCCGTAGCTGCGGACCATCTCTAGCGCCTCGTCAAATGACTGATACACCACCGAGCAATGAGCCGGTGGTATTGCGTCGTTGACCGATGCCCCTGGCGGGTAAGAAAGATGCTGAATGAGCCGAAAAGCGCCCGGAGTCTTCTTTGGTACTACCCCGACCGGGGAGATGACCAGGTCATCCACCGGGGGTGACTTAAACGGCCCCTCCATCCTGCCCAACCTGACCTCCTTATCCACTTTCTCCCGTAACACAGTCGGCAAGGCTCGGGCGGACTGAAGGTTCCTGTGCGCGCGCACTGAAACTTCGCTTGCAACAGGCAAGCGAAAACCAAACTTAAAACCGTCTAACAAAAACTTTGCATCCCTTTTATTGGGATACAGACCCAACCATTTACCCATAGTTTCCAACTTAACTGGCGTTGGTGCTCTGCTGAGCGGTCCCGCTCGCGGCCTGCTTAGGGTAGGGTTGTTTCCCCCGATTGCCTTGTCGTCCCCCTTTGAAGCAAGAGGAGGCTGGGTGGGTTCCACCGCACTGCTGGCAAGAGTGGCGAAAACGACACTGTTTGCCAAATGAACATGTTCCGCTGTTAAAAGCGAAGCATTTCCCCCGAGGGGCAGACCGCCCGCCCATGCGAACGGCCAACCCGCCTGTCTTGGTAAATCCCCCGTCCGCGCCCGTTCCCTGCGCTGACGACCCCCCGCGGCGCCCACCCGTTCCCTGCTTCTGGGTCTCTTCCTCCCGCTGGGATGCCCGTGTCACTTTGAGCCAGACCTCCACGTCTTTGAACCCAAAGTCCATGACCCGTAACCCGTCCTGCTTCTCCCGAAACTCTTGGTCATATCGCCGCCATTCCGAGCCCGGGGATGTGCGCTGCATGTCGTGCACGAGATGAAGGTACCGGATGATATTCATGTGTTCTTCCGGCCTGTCCTCCAAATAGCAAGCCGCAAACACCCAAAACCCGGCCAGCCAGTTATCAAAAGACCTGAAAGCTTCCGCCCCCATGCCCTTCGTAGCGGCCGCCGCTTTGTAATCCTTCTTCATGGCCTTAGTCAAACCGAATAAGTCCACAAAGTCACCCCTACGTATCTTTTTGCGGCAGCTGTCTCGCAGCCCCCGCATAACTGCGGTGTACTCGCAGCGCACTACCCCCGGCAGGTCTCGCCTCTTCTTTGCCCTACGCTCCTCTTCACTAATTCGCCTGCGCCGCTTCCGCCTTTTCTGCTGTTTTGCTGCCCTTTTGGCAAGTTTCTCGGCCTCCTTCCTTGCCCTAGCAGCACTATCAGCCTCGGACGCTTGCGACGCCAAAGAGGAGGATGAGGAGGAGGACGAAGAGCTACGCGAACTCGAGCTTGCGGTGGAAATTGAAATAGACTGTACCAACTCACCGGATGCCGTCGACCTCTCCGACCCGGATTGTTCGTCGTCTTCATTCCAATCGTCGTCAACCGCAAAGTCTGCCGAATCCCTTTCACCTTGGTCCTCTGTGGAAGACAAAACAAAAGAGGGCCCGGCCCGCGCATGCGGCGCACGCCGGGCACCCCGTGTGGAATGCGCCGTGGCCGTGTTCCCCTGCCGCTCACGGTCTGATCCTAGCTCCAGCTCCGCCGCGGCAGCCCCCAGCTCTCGGCAGGCTCGTGCCACTCGCTGCGCCGCTGATGCCCTGACATTGCCTGACCCCCTGCGTCCCGCAGCTTGGCCGAAATCCGCCGTTGCCCTAGGGGAGGCCACTGCAGCTAATGGCCCCAGAGCCTCCACCACCGTGGCCAGCGCCGACGCTATGGCCCCAGGAGGATCCCATGCGGCGCGACCTCCGGAAACACCGCCCGAAGGACGACCGGTCCTTGGTTGGGCGCGAGCCCGTGCCCACCGACCGCCCGACGCGCCCCGGGGATCCTGCCCCTCATGCTCTAACCCGAAGGCAAGAGCCCCCCGGCCGGCCCAGTCGCTCTCCCTTTCCGATCCTTCCCCTTCCCTATCCAGGGAAGGAGAAGAATCCCCTGGTCCTGGGGAGGACCCGCTGTCGTGCGCAGCGTCCTGGGCCGCGGCCCTGCGGCCGCTGACCCATTCTCTGTCTCCCCTCCTGCCGCGGGACCCGGTGCGTCCTGCGACGGTCACAGGGACCTGCTGCCCCCCTGCGCGTGCTCCCCCGCGTGTCACCTGACCCGCGGAGAGTGCACCCGCATGCTGCTGGCGGCCACCCCTTGCTGGTCCTGCTGTGCCCCCATCACTCTTTGCCCTGTCCATGCGCCCAGCGCTGCCTCCCCGAGGCACACGCTGCACCCCCCTAAACCTGTCTCTCCCCCTGCCGAACTCCGGCATCCGGGGAGAAGAAGAATGTGACCCGTGCAATGCTGGCGCCGCTGCGCGCGCACGTGCGCGGCCAGCGGCGTCCGGAGCGAGCGTGGGCGTGCGCGCACCTCGAGCGCGCGCCCCACGTCCTCCCGCCAGCGGCCTCCCGGACCGCTCCTCCTCTCCGGCCGCCGCGCGAGGCTCCTGTATAGTCCCCGCGCGGCGACCGCCAGCTCCCTCAACCATCCTCTCCCCCCGCCCGGCCCGAACAGCCGACCGCGGCGGGGAAGGAGAGACCGTGTCTGACGCACTCGGGCGCCCCCCGCGGCGCGCCCGCGGGCGCCCGCAATGATCCCGGGCTCGGCGGCTCCCGACGGGGACGGCCGCCGCCCGCTGACACTCGAGCGGCCTGCAGGGACCCCTGGTCCCCCACGCCGCCCTCGTCTGGCCGGAGTGCCCGACTCGGCACCCGGCGGCGAGTCCGCCCGGGCCCCGCCAGCGCTGCCTACGGGCGCATTTGATGAGGCCCTAGGGGACGGAGCCCCGTCCCCTATGCCGCCCACCGCCGCCTCAGGGCCTGCTCGGCCGTCCGACCCACGGTACCGAGCCGGGGCCCTTAGCACGCGCTGGGGGCGAGCGGACATGCCAGCAGACACAATACCGGGAGGGTTAAGTAAATTCAAATACTAAAGGGATACTGGAGAGGAGAGTACCAAGAGAGGGTCAGACTATATACTAGCGACACAGCAATATTCAGCCCAATAAAACAAGATTTGCTGGCACTGCAGCACTCACCAAACCAAATCACCAAGAGACTTAAGATGGCTTCACCTTCCCTATATATATCAAGCCCTCCCCCTAAAGAAGGCTGTACTTTCCTCACAGCTAGGTCCACCCCTCCCCAGATGTTTAACTCTTTTCTCTCCTATGCAGTCAATACTCTCTCCATCAGAGCATGACAACACACCAATGATTGGTCTATTACATACATTACTACAAACATTTATTTTATTTTATTATTTTTTTATCTCTTTATGGTGCAGATAATTGGTGTAATTTTATTATGCAAATAAAAGTATTTATCTGCCTTCAGCATTGGAAGAAGAGAGTGTTTCCACCAGGCAATAAACATCATTTGTGGAAGGGTGCTGTAGTCTGTATGACAAGTGATGATGATGTTATTGGGAGAATACCGGGAGTAACACAACAGGATCCGTGTTTCCAACACACGGTATCATTCCTGAGTTATGCACAAATGGCAGCTCCTTGCATTTAAAAGAAACATACACTGCTTTAAATCAGGATGTATGTCTCCCCAGAGACTGCGTCTTCCGTTTGATCTATTTTTGATTAAAATGTAAAAATTAAAATTTAAATCATATGGTAGTAACACTCCTTTGGGAGAACATACTTCAGTTATGAAGTATTCCCCACAGAAACCTGGGGAATCTTACAACTGTATTGTCTCATCCGCAGGGCCGGCTCCAGGCATGTTCCACTCGAGCGGCCGCGCAGGGCGCCACCCCTCAAAGGGCGCCGCTATTTGTGGCCGTCATATTGTGTCCACATACCTGGAGCCGGCACTGCCCTGATCACAGATGTCCGCCCTGGCTCTCAGCAGTGGCCGCAATGATGGGGGAGTGTTGTGGGTGGGCCAAGGCCGGGCTCAGTAAATTTGTGTGCGGCGCGTGGCCAGCCCGAGCAGCCCCGCCTCCCTCTCGACACACCCACCGCCTGTTTCCAGCCACTGTGCTCTCCTCATCCCCCTCTCCTCCCCAGAAAGCCGGTGTGCGCACGACGTCATTGCGCTCGGCAGTCTGGGAGAGGAAGCGTTGCTGCGTTGGTGGGTGTCCTTATCCCACCCTCTCTCTTTTGTCCTTATCCCACCCTCTCTCTTTTGTCCTTACCCCCCTCTCTCTCTTTTGTCCTTACCCCCTCTCTCTTTTGTCCTTACAGTACCTCTCTCTTTGTCCTTACAGTACCCCTCTCTTTGTCCTTACAGTACCCCTCTCTTTGTCCTTACAGTACCCCTCTCTTCGTCCTCACCTCTCTCTCTCTCTCTCGTCCTCACCTCTCTCTCTTGTCCTCACCTCTCTCTCTTGTCTTGTCCTCACCTCATCTCTATCTTTCTCGTCCTCACCCCCTCTCTTCTGTCTCTTTTCCTCACCTCTCTTCTTTTGTCCTTACCCCCTCTCTTGATCTCTCTACCTCTCTCTCATCCTCGCTCCCTCACTTTTGTCCTCATCCTATCTCTTTTTTTGTCTTCACCCTTTCTCTCTCTTGTCCTCACCCCCCCCCTTTGTCCTCACCTCTCCTCTCTCTTGTATTCATCTCTCTCTTGTCCTCAACTCCCCCCGCCCCACATTTTGCCCTTGCCTCTCTCTCTCTCTTGTCCTTACCCCTCTCTCTCTATCTCTCATCATAGCGCACAGCAGGGAGGAGTCCTAGGAGCAGCAGCACGGCGTTGAGCGATGTCGAGTGATATTGTATGCGGCTGGCCGCCCACAAGCACCCGGTCTGCAGCCTGCCTGCCTACCTGAGCCCCTGGTACTGAGGAGGAGTACAGCCACCCATGCAGCCCGGGATCCTAGCAGCAGCACAGCACACAGCCAGCATCAGCACTGCAGGGAGAGTGCTGCCCCCCTGTCCAGGGTGAGTGCGGATGTATACATGCCCTGGCTGATTCTCTCTGTCCTCACCCACTCTCTCTGTCCCTCTGTTCTCACCCCCCCTCTCTTTTTTTTTTGTCCTCACCCCCTCTCTTCTCCCTCTTGTCCTCACCTCTCTCTTGTGTTCACCCTTCTCTCTGTTGTCCTCGTCTCTCTTTTTATTGTCCTCACCCCTTCTCTTCTCCCTCTTTTCCTAACCTCTCTCTTTTGTACTCACCCCCCTCCCTCCCTCTCTCTCTCTTTTGTCCTCACTCCCCCTCTTTGTCCTCACCCCCCCTCTCTCTTTTGTCCTCACCCCCCTCTCTCTCTCTTTTGTCCTCACCCCCCTCTCTCTTTTGTCCTCACCCCCCTCTCTCTCTTTTGTCCTCACCACCTCTCTCTCTTGTCCTCACCCCCCTCTCTCTCTTTTGTCCTCACCCCCCCTCTCTCTTTTGTCCTCACCCCCCCTCTCTCTTTTGTCCTCACTCCCCCTCTCTCTTTTGTCCTCACTCCCCCTCTCTGTCCTCACTCCCCCTCTTTGTCCTCACTCCCCCTCTTTGTCCTCACTCCCCCTCTCTCTTGTCCTCACCCCCCTTTCTCTTTTGTCCTCACCCCCCCTCTCTCTTTTGTCCTCACCCCCCTTTCTCTTTTGTCCTCACCCCCCCTCTCTCTTTTGTCCTCACCCCCCTCTCTCTTTTGACCTTATCCCCCTCTCTCTTTTGACCTTACCCCCTCTCTCTTTTGACCTCACCCCCCTCTCTCTCTTTTGACCTCACCCCCCTCTCTCTCTTTTGTCCTCACTCCCCCTCTCTCTCTTTTGTCCTCACTCCCCCTCTCTCTCTTTTGTCCTCACTCCCCCTCTCTCTTTTGTCCTCACTCCTCTCTCTCTCTCTCTCTCTCTCTCTCTCTCTCTCTCTCTCTCTCTTTTGTCCTCACTCCCCCTCTCCTCCTCACTCCCCCTCTCTCTTTTTGTGTCCTCACTCCCTCTCTCTCTCTTTTGTCCTCACTCCCCCTCTCTCTTGCTTCACTTCTCTTTCTCTTGTCCTCTCTCTTTCTCTCTTGTCCACAATTCAAAGCTACTTTCATAGTGCCTCTACTGTGGTGTAATGTGTATAAGGAGCTCTACTATGGCATAATGTGTGTAAGTGGCTCTGGTGTAAAGTGTCTAAGGGTTATGATGTGGCGTAACATGTACAGTATAAGTTGCTCTACTGTGGTGTAACGTGTATAAGGGGCATTACTTTGTGGGGCATACTAAGGTGTAAAGGGCATTACTGTGTGGGCATATTAATGTGCAAGGAGCATTACTGTATGGGGCATGATACGGTGCAAGGGGCATTACTGTGTGGAGACCAATAGAACCATACTTCAGTTATCGTCTGCTGTGCGGATTTGAAAAACGGTCCCCACTGAGTATGTCCGAGAACTGGGATTGCATATAAGAAAATT
The DNA here is from genome assembly GCF_028390025.1 of Pseudophryne corroboree. Taxonomy (NCBI): domain Eukaryota; kingdom Metazoa; phylum Chordata; class Amphibia; order Anura; family Myobatrachidae; genus Pseudophryne; species Pseudophryne corroboree. The sequence continues at coordinate 727,203,398 of NC_086446.1, forward strand.
TTTGCAAGGATCTGCTATATGATATTAAGCAATATATTGGAGTTTGAAGGGAATTAATTAGGAACAGTGCTGTGGATTCCTTTTTGCTCTGGTATTTTTAAATATGTGTATCTGCCACTACTGGGGTCATTTTGTGAATCTGGCATTGCACTAATGGGGTCATTATGTGTATCTGTCACCATTGGGGGCATATGTGTATCTGGCACTGCACTACTGAGGTCATTATGGGTCTCTAGCACTGCCCTACTGGGGTCATTATCCCTATCTGGCACTCTACTGGGGTCATTATGTGTATCTGGCACTATACTGGAACGTTATGTGTATCTAACAGTTTACTGGGAACATTATGTGTAAGGAGCACTACTGTGGGCGTTATGTGTAAGGATGCTAATTGTGTTAAGGGTGTGGTGAAAATATACATATTTATAGTTTGATAACATAATATAAAGTTGCGTGGCCACACCCACTTTCCCAGAAGTGCGTGTGCCGAATGCGCACGCATTGAGAGGGGGGGGGGGGTGCTTCAAAATTTCCCGCTCAGGGTGCTAGTAGGCCTGGAGCCGGCCCTGCTCATCCGTGGGTGGTCTTTTTATGTCAAACATAATTAAAATGAATTGCTGCTAGAAAGCCCATACCCCTGCACTGAGATTTATGAGCAGTCTGGCACCTGCATTCCCGTGCCGTGTAAAGCTGGGAAGTAGAACGGAGACCAGGTAGGTGGTTTTCTGGCAAATGAGAAATATTGCATCAGATATATTGACCAGTGGGGTAATTCCAAGTTGATCGCAGCAGGAAATTTTTTAGCAGTTGGGCAAAACCATGTGCACTGCAGGGGGGGGGAGATATAACATTTGCAGAGAGAGTTAGATTTGGGTGGGTTATTTTATTTCTGTGCAGGGTAAATACTGGCTGCTTTATTTTTACACTGCAAATTAGATTGCAGATTGAACACACCACACCCAAATCTAACTCTCTCTGCACATGTTATATCTCCCTCCCCTCCAGTGCACATGGTTTTGCCCAATTGCTAACAGAATTCCTGCTGCGATCAACTTGGAATTACCCCCCAGGTGTATCCCGCGACCTCCCAAACAAACTGACCACATGACATATGGGGGGTAATTCAGACCTGATCGCTCGCTAGGGGTTTTTAGCACTGCTGCGATCAGATAGTCGCCGCCCATAGGGGAATGTATTTTTGCTTTGCAAGTGTGCGAACGCCTGTGTAGCAGAGCTGTACAAATAGATCTTGTGCAGTCTCTGAGTAGCCCAGGACTTACTCAGCCGCTGCGATCACTCCAGCCTGTCCGGGGCCGGAATTGATGCCAGGAACCCTCCCTGCAAAAGCTTGGACACGCCTGCGTTTTTCCAACCACTCCCAGCAAAAGTCAGTTGCCACCCACAAACGCCTTCTTCCTGTCAATCTCCTTGCGATCGCCCGTGCGAATGGATTCTTCGCACAAACCTATTGCTGAGCGGCGATCCGCTTTGTACCTGTGTGATGCACCTGCGCATTACGGTGCATATGCATGCGCAGTTCTGACCTCATTGCAGCACTGCAAAAAACGCTAGCGAGCGATCAGGTCTGAATGACCCCCATGGTCCATATGCAAATGTTGCATAGAAGCATGCAAAACTGTTTTATTACATTGTGAAATTACTGGGCCTGATTTTTAAGCGTCAGGGTTAATTGTAGAGCCAATTAATCTACCAGTATATTTTCTCTTACGTCCTAGAGGATGCTGGGGTCCACTTTAGTACCATGGGGTATAGACGGTTCCGCAGGAGCCCTGGGCACTTTAAGACTTTTTTTTAGCTGTGTGAACTGGCTCCTCCCTCTATGCCCCTCCTCCAGACCTCACTTTAGTAAATGTGCCGGGAGACTGGATGCACACTAGTGGAGCTCTACTGAGTTCTGCTAGAAAATAGACTGTTAGGTTTTTTATTTTACAGGAAAGCTGCTGGCAACAGCTTCCCTGCTTCGTGGGACTTAGGGGGAGTAGTAGAACCAACTTCTCAGTTCAATGGTTCTGCTTCCGCTGATAGGACACCATTAGCTCCTGAAGGGTACTGAACACAGCTCCAGCCTACCCAGCATTCACTCCCACAGCACTGCCGCCACCCCCTAACAGAGCCAGAAGACAGGTGAGTAAATACCGGAGTCCTGCAGAGAGCGGTCCTCCGGTCATCGTGGCGGCATACAGGTACAGCGCAGCGGCGGCTGCGCGCCATGTTCTCAGCACAGGGTGCAGAGCGGGGGGGGGGGGGGGGCGCTTCCTCTGTAGAAACGCCCCTGCGCAGGACCCCATGCCAAAATAATTATATATATTACGTACAGGGCGCATTGTGTGGATTGGCAAATCCCTTTGTGTTTTTCTCAGACAGACATTAGGAAGGTCTGTCCCCAATAGGCCCCCGCGTGCCTGTGTGTGTGTGTGTGTGTGTGTGTGTACAGTACACGTGTGTAACATGTCAGAACACAGGGAGGATTCTTCCCCAGAGGAACCCATATTTGAAGCACAAGAGGGTAATATGGTGGCCCTTCCCTCTCAGAAGGAGCCGTTGTGGGTGAGACAATTGCAAAGTAATATGTCACAACAAAATTTCAGAGTCTGAACAACAGACAGTATTGGAAACAGTCTGTGGAAGACGCGTTATTAGCGATTCCCTTACTTTCCTCCACTCATAACCCTTCCAGTTCACATAAAAGGTCTCTGTCCCAAATTATGTAGGGGGACACAGACACAGATTCCAACACGGATGTAGACACTGGAGAGTTGAGAGGGGTTGATCCCAAATTGTCGAAAAGCATTCAGTGTATGATACTCGCTATAAAAGAGGTGTTGGAATTTCCTGATGCAACACCACTACCTGAGGAAAAAGATTATTTTAAATTAAATAAAAAACAGGTGGTGACTTTGCCTCCTTCTAAGGATTTGAATGCATTTTTTGAAGAAGCTTGGTCTAACCCTGAAAAGAAATTTTGTATTCCCAAGAGGATACATGTTGCATACCCGTTCCCTGAGGACGACAGACACAAATGGGAATATCCCCCAATGGTAGACACCTCAGTTTCCAGGCTATCTAAGAAAATAATTTTGCCGGCACCAGGGTCAGCTTCCTTAAAAGATCTTGCTGACCGCAAACTGGAATCTACGTTAAAATCCATGTATATAGCTAATGGAACAGCACTCAGACCCACCATTGCGTGTGCGTGGGTGGGTAATGCTGTGGAAAAATGGTCAGACAACTTACTACTTAATATAGACACAGTTGATAAAGATGACCTGATCCTAACTCTCAGTCATATCAAGGATGCTGCAGGTTATTTAGTAGAAGCTGTGAAGGATGCTGGTTTATTAAATTCAAGATCCTCCACTATGGCGATTTCAGCCCGCAGGGCTCTATGGATTCGCCAATGGAACGCTGATGCAGAATCAAAGCGAAATATTGAGGCACTCCCTTACAATGGTGAGGCACTATTTGGTGACAAAGTGGACGCCATGATTTCAACGACAACATCAGGCAAGTCCGCTTTTCTCCCTTCTGCAGCAGCTCCGGCTAAGAAAGATTTTCATACTCATACGATGCAGTCCTTTCGGCCCAACAAATATAAAAAGGCAAAAAGTACCCCCTTCTTCGCTGGTCGAGGGCGGGGTAGAGGTTGAAAACCTGCCACACAGGCATGTTCCCAAGGGCAGAAGCCAACCGCTGCTTCTGCTACAACCACTGCATGACGCTGGGGCTCCCCTACAGGAGTCCGGTCGAGTGGGGTCCCGTCTACTATTCTTCAGTCAGGTCTGGGTTCACTCAGATCTAGATCCTTGGGTACTACAGATAGTATCTCCAGGGTACAAACTGGAATTTCAAGATCTTCCCCCATGCCGATTTTTCAAATCAGCCTTACCAGTTTCTGTTCAGGACAGCACAAAGGTGCTGGACGCAATACAGAAATTATGTCAAGACAATGTAATTTCCTTGGTTCCTGTAATGCAAAGAAAAACGGGGTTTTATTCAAGTCTGTTTGTGGTACCGAACCCGGACAGTTCGGTCAGACCGATTTTAATCCTAAAATACTTGAATCTTCACCTGAAACGGTTCAAATTCAAAATGGAGTCACTGAGGGCAGTAATTTCCAATCTGGAAGAGGAGGAATTTATGGTGTTGGTGGACATCAAAGATGCGTGTTTGCATGTTCCCATATACCCTCCACATCAAGCATACCTGACGTTTGCCATTCAAGACTGTCACTATCAGTTTCGGATGTTGCCTTTCGGCCTCTCCACGGCTCAGAGAATATTCACCAAAGTGATGGCGGAGATGATGGTTCTCCTTCGCAAGAAAGGAGTCAACATAATTCCTTGCCTGGGCGATCTCCTCATAAATGCGAGATCCAAGGAAATGGTAGTGCAGAACATCGCACTGTCCATGACGGTGCTTCAACAGCACGGTTGGATTATCAACCTTCCAAAATCTCAGTTGGAACCAACGATGAGATTATCATTCCTGGGAATGATATTGGACACCGAGGTACAGAAGATATTCTTACCTCTGGAAAAGGCTCTGGAAATTCAGAGGCTGGTCAAACTACTTTTGAAACCAACACGCATGTTGATCCATCAGTGCATCCACCTGATGGGCAAGATGGTAGCAGCTTACGAGGCACTACAATATGGCTAATTCCATGCCAGGGTTTTCCAGTAGGACCTGCTGGACAAGTGGTCAGGATCACATCTTCACATGCATCGAACAATAATCCTGCCGGCAAAGACAAGAATTTCACTCCTGTGATAGCTACAAACTTCTCACCTACTGCAGGGACGCAGGTTCGGAATTCATGCCTGGGTCCTGGTAACCACGGATGCAAGTCTCTGAGGTTGGGGAGCAGTCATGCAAGGGGAAAACTTCAAAAGAAGATGGTCAAGTCAAGAAACGCTTCTTCACATAAACATTCTGGAGTTGAGGGCAGTCTACTACTGCCTTCAACAAGCGGTTCATCTTCTTCAAGATCATCCCATCCAGATCCAATCAGACAATGTAACGGCAGTGGCTTACATAAACCATCAAGGAGGAACGAAAAGCAGAGCGGCCATGGCAGAGGTGACCAAAATACTCCTCTGGGCAGAAAGACATGCAACAGCTCTGTCAGCGGTCTTCATTCCGGGAGTGGACAACTGGGAAGCAGACTTCCTCAGCACACACGATCTCCATCCCGGAGAGTGGGGCCTCCACCCCAAAATATTTGAGGAAATAACAAGTTATTGGGGCGTTCCTCAAGTAGACATGATGGCGTCTCGTCTAAACAAGAAACCTCAGAAGTATTGTTCCAGGTCGAGAGACCCACAAGCAATAGCAGTGGATGCACTGGTGACCCAGTGGGTGTTCCAGTCAGTGTACGTCTTCCCTCCACTTCCACTAATACCCAAAACTCTCAAGATAATAAGAAGAACAAGGCTGCGGGCGATACTCATCACCCCAGATTGGCCAATAAGGGCTAGGTATCCAGATCTTCAGGAGTTACGGATAGAAGATCCTCGGTTTCTTCCTCTTCGCGAGGACCTTCTTCAGCAAGGGCCGCTGGTTTATCCAGAGTTAACGCGGCTGCGTTTGACGGCATGGCTGTTAAACGCCAGATCCTAGCTCGTAAGGGTATTCCAAATGAAGTAATTCCCACACTTATTCAGGCCAGGAAAGGGGTAATAGCCAAGCATTACCATTGTATTTGGAGAAAATATGTTTCTTGGTGTGAATCCAAGAAGTTTCTTCCGGTGGAGTTTCAATTAGGACGTCTTCTCCTATTTCTACAAGCTGGTGAGGATGCGGGCTTAAGATTAGGATCTATCAAGGTCCAAATTTCGGCTTTGTCCATTTTCTTTCAGAACCAGTTGGCTTCCCTTCCTGAGGTTCAGACCTTTGTAAAAGGGGTTCTGCGCATCCAACCACCATTTGTGCCCCCCGCGGCGCCATGGGACCTTTAATGTGGTGTTACAGTTCCTTAATTCGGAATGGTTTGAGCCTCCAACAGGAGGTAGAGTTGAAGTTTCTCACTTGGAAAGTGGTCATGCTACTGGCCTTGGCATCAGGCAGACGAGAGCCCTTACTTAGTTTTTCATGAAAATAGAGCTGAACTAAGAACACGTCAGCAATTTCTTCCCAAGGTTGTGTCTTCTTTCCATATTAACCAACCTATTGTGGTGCCAGTGGCTTCTGACACCTCAGCCGTTTCCATGTCCTTAGATGTCGTCAGGGCTTTAAGGACTTATGTTACTAGAACGGCTTGGATTAGGAAAAGAGAGGCTCTGTTTATCCTTTATGACCCCTACAAAATTGGGTGTCCTGCTTCTAAGCAGACTATTGCATGTTGGATTAGAGGTATGATTCAGCATGCTCATTTCACGGCAGGATTGCCAATACCGACTTCGGTTAAGGCCCAATCTACACGGAAAGTAGGTTCTTCCTGGGCGGCTGCCTGGGGTGTCTCGGCCTTGCAAATTTGCAGAGCAGCTACTTGGTCGGGTGCAAACACGTTTGCTAAGTTTTACAGGTTTGACACCTTGGCTGCTGACGACCTTCTCTTTGGTCAGTCAGTACTGCAGGAACATTAGCACTTCCCGCCCGTACTGGGAGCTTTGGTATATCCCCATGGTACTAAAGTGGACCCCAGCATCCTCTAGGACGTAAGAGAAAATAGGATTTTAATATACCTACCGGTAAATCCTTTTCTCGTAGTCCGTAGAGGATGCTGGGCGCCCGCCCAGTGCTCTTTCTTCCTGCATTGTATTATTGCATTGTATTTTTTCTTCTTACACAGGTTTGCGTGTGTTACGTTATTTTACAGCAGGTGCTGTTATGTTAATTACGCTTCGTGACATATTGTCAGTTGTATGCCATGTTGTGAGGCATGTTAGAGCGGAGTGAGCTGGTATGAATCTCACCAATAGTTTAATGGTAAATCTTCTCTCGAAGTTGTCCGTCTCCTCGGGCACAGTTCCTATACTGAGGTCTGGGGGAGGGGCATAGAGGGAGGAGCCAGTTCACACAACTAAAAAAAGTCTTAAAGTGCCCAGGGCTCCTGCGGGACCGTCTATACCCCATGGCACTAAAGTGGACCCCAGCATCCTCTACGGACTACGAGAAAAGGATTTACCGGTGGGTATATTAAAATCCTATGTTTATATTGTGGGAGGAAACCGGAGTACCTGGAGGAAACCCACGCAAGTACGGGGAGAATATAGAAATGCCGCACAGTTCGGGCCATGGTGGGAATCGAACCCATGACCAGAGTGCTGTGAGGCGGTAATGCTAACCATTACACCATCCGTACTGCCCAGATGATGAATAACTTTATGAGAGTTTGGATGTCAATTTGTGGAAAGGGCTGATGTTTTTTTGTTTGTTTTTGTCGGGTTCTATGTAATTAAGATGTTTTAGGCATGGTGCATCAAACAATGCAGGAAAAACTCCTTCTGAAAACGCTTAGTTTCAAAGCATTCCTGATCATAAGTACAATATATTTTTGTATTATCCCTATTGCAGATCAATATTTTCCATAAGGTGTATTGGACAGAGACAAAGTACCAGCCAGTCAGCCCCTAACTGCCATGTCACAGGCTGAGTTTGAAAAATGACAGTAAGGAGCTGATTGGCTGGTACTTTATCTCCATCCACTTTATCTCCATCCAAGGCTTAGTAAATACACCCCTAATTTGGTTACTGCTATTGAGAATTAAGTGCAACCCTCACAAGGGAGTTACCCTAACAAGGTGTTTTGAATGCTGTCATTTGCTATACATCTAAAGAAATATCTTGGTAGATCACTTGGGAGCAGGGAAGAGGTAGGTCCAATATGTTGATTGATGTGGTTGGCAGAGTTCCATGTGAGCTTGTTGGGAGTGTAACATCGCATTGAATGCTGAAAACTACAACACTCAGCTACTTCAGACAGCGAGAAGACAGTAAGTGGCAACTGTTCTTGCCAGGTTAGTGTTTTGGAGTCAAAGGAAGTGTGCAAATTAAGGGTGTGGATTATTAGATCTACAGTCAATAGGTGCACCACTAATGGTAGACATGCATTAGGTCGACAGGGTCAAAAAGGTCAACATAGAATAGGTAGACAGTAGAAAAGGTTGACACGGTCAAAAGGTCGAAACAAAAGTACACAATTTTTTGGGGGGTGTTTTGTCACTTTTCTGCCACGAACAAGCCCCATTACCGCTGCACTTGGCACAGGTTAGTATTCCCAGTTGTAGTCCACGTGGATGGTAAAGTATGAAAAAAAACAAAAAATTTGTGTCTACCATATGTGTGTCGTTCATTGTCATGTCGACCTTTTGTACTGTCTACCTTTTACATGTCGATCTTTTCACCCTATTGACCTAATGCATGTCTACCATTAGTGGTCGACCTATTGACTGAAGACCTTTTTAGTGTAGATCTATAGACCGGATACCGCAAAGTACATAGAGTAGTCTGCAATAGTTAAAGAATAATGTGCCAGTGATCCTGTACAAGCTGCAGAAGAGGCAGAGGGAATCCAGCTCTTATTCAAGAGCAGCATATTCCAGAGAACACAAAGCAGGAAGCCAACAAAGAGGTAGATAGTCCAATAGCCCCCCAGAATTGAGGAATCTTTCATTTCTCTATCTATCCTGTTTTTATTGCTGTTTTTCCAGGACACTGCTTCTGATACTGCTGTTAATAGGGATAAATTTACTACGGTGGAGTTTTTTTTTAAGAAAAGGTGATGTTTTCCATAGCAACCAATCAGATTCTACCTATTATCTTCTAGAAGCGGCTAGATAAATGCTAAGCAGAATCTGATTGGTTGCTTATTGATTTTGGTATGTGTGTTGGTTTAGTTTTGTGTGTCTGAGGTAGGAAAATGTGTAAGTCCACAGGTGCAGAGAGTAATGAAAGTGATTGTAAAGCGCTAGGGAATAAGTTAGTGCTATATAAAGAAGGCTAATAATAAAATGACAGTAAATTATATTTTTTGAACATAGTACATACCTCCCAACTGTCCCGGTTTTCGCGGGACAGTCCCGTTTTTCTTTCTTTCAATTCTTCCACTGTCCCTCCCGCGGGCTGCAGTGTCCCTTGTTTGCGCGGGGGGTGGGGGGTGTCAGTTGGGAGGCTCCTGTCACTCGCTGGCCATGCACCCAGTGATGGGAAATGGGGGCGTGGCTCACAGTCACGGCTTTACCGTGAAGCCCGGCCCCCTTTTCTGAGGCAACACCCCTTTTCCCGGGCGGGTGCTGCTATGATGCGTCAGAGTCCCTCTTTCTACCTCCTAAAAGTTGGAAGATATGCATAGTATTATGGAGTTAGTCTATTTTACATACATATCATTTTATACAAAACATCTGTAAAATACAACTTTTTATCAGTCTTGGGGATATTATATTAGTTTTTGATTTTGTCAATTATTGTGACACTGTTTGCGACTATTTGCAGACTATTGTGACACAGTGCGTAGCTATGAAGTTCCTAGTTTTTGCGCATAAGTTGCAAATGTGTACGCAACTGCGAATGAGTTTGTGATGGCTCCGATGGGCGTCTCTTCATTTTAGGGTGGCAGCTTCACTTGCTAACATTATCCATTCCGTAGACTAGAAAATCGCAATTGCCTACAAACATGAATTAGATCATAGGGGGACATTTACTAAGCAGTAATAAGGGCAGAGAAGTGAGCCAGTAGAGAAGTGCCCATGGCAACCAATCAGCACTGAAGTAACATCTATAATTTGCATACTATAAAATTATACAGAGCTGCTGATTGGTTGATGGGGCAACTTCTCCACTGGTTCACTTCTCTGCTCTTATCACTGCTTAGTAAATGTCCTCCATAGTCTCAATGGGAAAATACGTCCCAGGGGTCTATTTACTAAGCCGTGGAAGGAGATAAAGTGGACAGAGATAACGTACCAGCCAATCCGTTCCTAACTGCCATGTCACAGGCTGGGTTTGAAAAATGACAGAAGCTGATTGGCTAGTACTTTATCTCCATCCAAGTCTTAGTAAATAGACCCCCAGTCTGTATAACCTGAGATGTCCTATATTCTACTGTGCATGCGCAGTACGAAATACCGCATGTTGCTGGGTAGAAAGCCCTGCAAGATTACTTACCATCCAACTTTACGTCACCCCCTGTATTTCACGCCCTTTAGAATATTATTTTATCTATTTAGTTCCTCTTTAATAGCACTTAAACTGACAAAAGTGTCAAATGGGGCTGTTAAATAGATCCTAATAAAAAGTGTGCCGGGGAAGAAAAACAAACCCAAACCCTTATGTGTACGGCAAAAAATCGTGCGTCTTATGGAGAATATGAAATCCTAGGGTGCAATAACGTCCCCTCGATAAAAGAAACAATTGTAATTATGATTCCCAGCGAATCTACAAAGGAATATTAAGTCCCGCAGAGTGTACTTTCTGGAGTGCTTTCCAATATTAAAAAAGGAAGAATTTGCAAATGACTTTACGTTCCTAAAACTAAGTAAATTTGAACAAGGGGCGAGTTCCCTTTACAGCGCATCAGCTGTGACAACAGATTTGAAATTGTGAATTCAACCACTTTGTAAGCCCTGGGCTGTTCATTACATTATACTGCTCCCTATCTGGCTGGTACAAGCACAGCGCTTAGAGGTCTGTAAGCTATCCTTTCCATTAATAATTAGAGCCATGTCTGTAGATTATTTTGGTAATTACCTTGCATAAAAAGACTATTGAGAATGATCACAAATGTGACTTTGTCTTTTATGGTTTCGCTTTCATAGCTAATAGCAGATGTTTGAGATTCTTTACTTCAACAGTTTATATCATATTCGCTCCAGCTTCAAACACCTTAAATAATGACTCCAGGGTAATAATCCCTAATACTTTGCAAATTACTAGGAAAATTGTTCAAAGTTTCGGCAAAGAACAGCAGCGTGGTTCTGCTAAATTATGAATAGAATCCTCAGGAGGGTAGAACCTATACCTCACATATTAATTGCATTAATGCTAAATAGATTTCCATCTCCAATGCCCAACAAAATACAAATGTGAAAGAGCCAGTCCTTTGATAAAGTGACCTTACTGGACTGCATGTAACCGTAAATAGAGCGTTTGCTGTGTGTTTTCAAGTAGCAGTAATGCAGACAGCTCGCTCAGTCACTGAACGACTGGAGGCTTAGTCTGTGCCAAAGAAATTGCCTCGTGGGGTAAAGGAAAAAAAAAAACAATATTCCAGTGTTATGACAGAATAATTATTTGTTCATGCAGCAGAAAGCATAAATGAATGTTTAAGTGATTACCTTACAGTATAATAGTATGTTCCCTGCAGTAGGGTTGGGGTCGGGTGACCGGCGGTCAGGATCCCAGCCGCCAGGAAGCCGGCAGGGGGGCAAGCGCAACAAAGCCCCTTGTGGGCTCATGATGCGGGCTTTGGGGCTTGCTGCGCTCACCACAGGTTTTATTCCCACTCTATGGGTATCGTGGACACCCACGAGTGGGAATAGCCCTGCTCCCCCTGCCGGCATTCTGGCGGTCGGGATCCCGGCGTCGGTAAGCTGACCGCCCGTCACCTGACTACAGCCCCTGCAGTATTATATTTAAAGCAGCATAACTTCCTACATGAAAGATTTTACTAAGTTGCTCCCCCACCCTCCCAATAAGCCCCAGGAAAATGGCTGCATGTAGCAGCCCCAGGCTCCAGCTAATACAGAATTGGCCCACCCATTTAATTTGCCACATTAAAATCTTGAAGTGATGCGGTTGGTCGGCCCATTGTTTTACTAACCACCTCAGATTTTGGGGGGAGCTTTATGAATATGGTTGCATGGAACTCCGGTTCTGGGTAGGTGGAAGAAAACTTTAGCACATACTTGCCTCACGACACTAGGCCCAACTACATCATAGCAAAATGTGGGATTTGCGGATCGGCAAGGAAGAGGTGGGACTAATTGGTAGGGTTTTGCATCGTTTGGCTCCACCTCCTCCATACAGATCTTTGATTCCCGATATTATCTCCCCATCCTGCCCACTTCACTAGAAAGAGGACACGATGCGGGAGATTCAACCACTCTTCTGGGGATGCAAGGGACTACCTGAAAAATCTGGAGTCTCCCGCAATTTCCGGGGTAGTAGGTAAGTATGCATTAGCAAAATTTTTTACACCGGGGGGCAATTGATCAAATATTTAAAAAGGAGAATTGGAGGTGTTGCCTGTAGCAACCAGATTACATTGAATCAGGCCGTGGGGCCCACCGGGGGTTTCCCCTGTGACCCTGTGGGACAGTCCAGCCCTACATGTACATTCCAGTCACACACAAGCCCAAAGAAATGCCAGAATCATCTGCACATTCCAACATCCAACATGAAATAATGGCTTACAGGTGCAATTTGCAATAAAATGTGCACTGCTTCTGTATTTTGTAGTGTTTGCAAATGACCCCCAGTAAATTTTGAGAGCGCCTTCCTTTTATATTGCAAGATCGCGGCAAAGCATTTTTTTAAAGTATCATTTTCATATTATTGTGTCCTTTTCTTTGGCGAAAGCGTCAAAGTGTTAGCGATTTGATGTATCCATCCATAACCTTGTTTAGTTTCACGCCAGGTCTCTGTCCCCTCTGACTTGTAAACTTATTGAATTATCATAATAAACTTATCTGGTTCAATTCTTAGGGCTGCTGTGGTTTAGATTATCTGACTTATGATGATGACTCCGACTGTCATTGAGGAATTAAATATAAACTCCGGGAAGCAATTGAGAACTGTCGAAGTTTCTAGTCAGGCAAATAAATTGGATTTAAGTATATTACAGTCATAATCTTCTTTTTTTTTCTTCACCTCTCTCCAGACAGACTTTGTACATTGAGAAATAAGAATGTATTCTTAGACAAATCTTGACCTGAGGGAAAAGGCAGAGGGAATCTGAGTTTTCAATAACATAAGACAATAAAGCTTCTACTTCTAACCCTCTGCAATATGGTAAAAGTATAAAGAGCTTAGCAACTAATAAAAGGAACAGGTTTCCCAACTCTGGATGTGAAAATTACTACTGTACAAGGACACTTCATAAAAATGATAATGAGTTTCTTATTGTTACAGTACAGGTTCTCTTCTACACCCTCGGAAATCATTGTTCCCTGGTTCAGGAGCATTTAAGCCCCGTTTTAACATAATGCATTGGCGTTTCTATAATGGGTGCAGTGTGTGTGATGCACACGGGCCCCTGAGTCTCGGGGGGGCCCACACCACACACTGCACCCATTTCTCCTATACTTACCCTTCCAGAGTCCATCGCTGACCATGTGTGGGCCCCCTCCTCTCCCATAGCCGTCGCGCCGCTGCTAGCGCACTGATCACTAGAGACTCTGGCATAGTGCCAGAGTCTACAGAGCATGCGCAGGACTTCGAAAAAATGGTGTGGCGGCCATTTTTCGGAGTCCTGCGCATGCGCTGTAAACTCTGGCACCGTGTCAGAGTCTACAGAGCGCTAGCAGCGGCGCAACGGCTACGGGAGTGGAGGGAGCCCACACACGGAGTCTGCATACGGGTCCCCTCCTCTCTAGAGACGCCCCTGATATAATGACTGGATATTAAGAGAGATGGACAGTGCAGTATTTAAGATCTTGGGTGGGAATACATTTGTAATCCCAGTGGGCGAGATACCGGCGGTTGGTATACCGACAGCAGCATCCCGCCAGACAGAATGCCGGCACCGGGGCGAGCGCTACGAGGCCCCTTGCGGGCTCGCTGCACTCGCCACGCTGCTGGCTCGGTGACTCGCCACAGGATCTGTTCCAACTATGGGGTATATTTACTAAGGTCCCGATTTTGACCGAGATGCCGTTTTTTCTTCAGAGTGTCATCTCGGTAATTTACTAAACAAAAATCACGGCAGTGATGAGGGCATTCGTAATATTTTGGAAGTCCTCGTAAAAAATCACGAATCAATACACCATCGGTCAAATACGCCTGCAATTTGGTAGAAATCGGGAATTTACTAAAAAGTGCAAAACACAAACACTGCCGACAATAGCCAAACACTGCCGTGATGAAATACAAATCGTGAAAAAGTGCTAAAAAAAAACAGACCTGTTTTTTTATCCCGTGTTTGGATAGGCATGCACGGATCCATGAGATCCGTGCATGTTTTTCAGTGGGAAGGGGTGGGAAATGTTTTAATTTTTTTTTTTAAAAATGTGTGGGGTCCCCCCTCCTAAACCAAACCAGCCTCGGGCTCTTTGAGCCGGCCCTGGTTGCAAAAATATGGGGAAAAAATTGACAGGGGTTCCCCCATATTTAAACAACCAGCACCGGGCTCAGCGCCTGGTCCTGGTTCCAAAAATACGGGGGACAAAAAGCGTAGGGGTACCCCGTATTTTTGAAACCAGCACCGGGCTCCACTAGCTGGACAGATAATGCCACAGCCCCCCCCCCAGCCACCCAAGGGCCAGGGGTGAAGCCCGAGGCTTTCCCCCTCATCCAATGGGCTGCGGATGGGGGGCTGATAGCCTTTGTTGAAAGTAATGAATATTGTTTTTAGTAGCAGTACTACAAGTCCCAGCAAGCCTCCCCCGCAAGCTGGTACTTGGAGAACCACAAGTACCAGCATGCGGCGGAAAACCGGGCCCGCTGGTACCTGTAGTACTACTACTAAAAAAATACCCCAATAAAGACATTACACACACACCTTGAAAGTATAACTTTAATGCATACATACACACCACCATATACACATACTTACCTTATGTTCACACGAGGGTCGGTCCTCTTCTCCATGTAGAATCCATGGTGTACCTGTTGAAAAAATCCTACTCACCAAATCCAGTGTAGAGGGCTCCTCGGATAATCCATTTGTAATCCACGTACTTGTAAAAATAAAAAAACGGGACACCCGACCACAAACTGAAAGGGGCCCCATGTTTTCACATGGGACCCCTTTCCCCGAATGCCAGAAACCCCCTCTGACTGATGTCTAAGTGGGTTTCTTCAGCCAATCAGGGAGCGCCACGTTGTGGCACCCTCCTGATCGGCTGTGTGCTCCTGTACTGTCTGACAGGTGGCACACGGCAGTGTTACAATGTAGCGCCTATGCGCTCCATTGTAACCAATGGTGGGAACTTTGTGGTCAGCGGTGAGGTTACTTTCGGTCACCCGCTGACCACAAAGTTCCCACCATTGGTTACAATGGAGCGCATAGGCGCTACATTGTAACACTGCCGTGTGCCGCCTGTCGGACAGTACAGGAGCACACAGCCGATCAGGAGGGTGCCACAACGTGGCGCTCCCTGATTGGCTGAAGAAACCCACTTAGACATCAGTCAGAGGGGGTTTCTGGCATTCGGGGAAAGGGGTCCCATGTGAAAACATGGGGCCCCTTTCAGTTCGTGGTCGGGTGTCCCGTTTTTTTATTTTTACAAGTACGTGGATTACAAATGGATTACCCGAGGAGCCCTCTACACTGGATTTGGTGAGTAGGATTTTTTCAACAGGTACACCATGGATTCTACATGGAGAAGAGGACCGACCCTCGTGTGAACATAAGGTAAGTATGTGTATATGGTGGTGTGTATGTATGCATTAAAGTTATACTTTCAAGGTGTGTGTGTAATGTCTTTATTGGGGTATTTTTTTAGTAGTAGTACTACAGGTACCAGCGGGCCCGGTTTTCCGCAGCATGCTGGTACTTGTGGTTCTCCAAGTACCAGCTTGCGGGGGAGGCTTGCTGGCACTTGTAGTACTGCTACTAAAAACAATATTCATAACTTTCAACAAAGGCTATCAGCCCCCCATCCGCAGCCCATTGGATGGGGGGGACAGCCTCGGGCTTTACCCCTTGCCCTTGGGTGGCTGGGGGGGGGACCCCTTGATTGAAGGGGTCCCCACTCCCCCAGGGTACCCCGGCCAGGGGTGACTAGTTGGATATTTGATGCCACGGCCGCAAGGCACTGTATAAAAGTGACCCCCGGCTGTGGCATTATCTGTCCAGCTAGTGGAGTCCGGTGCTGGTTTCAAAAATACGGGGGACCCCTACGCTTTTTGTCCCCCGTATTTTTGGAACCAGGACCAGGCGCAGAGCCCAGTGCTGGTTGCTTAAATATGGGGGAATCCCTGTCAATTTTTTTCCCATATTTTTGCAACCAGGACCGGCTCAAAGAGCCAGAGGCTGGTTTGGCTTAGGAGGGGGGATCCCACGCAATTTTTTTTTTAAGTTTAAACATTTTTTTTTTTTTTTAACAAGGTGCACAATGAAGCCCAGCACGGATCTCTCAGATCCGGCCGAGATTCATTGTATTAAAGTCGGCAGTGTTTTACAAGTCACTCACGTAAAACACTGCCTAAAAAAACGAATGACATCGACATCGGAAAAAACGAAAATGCAGAATACGGCAGCTTAGTAAATTAGTCGTAATCAATTCAAAAAGTTGCATATTTACACTTTCGATGTCATTCGTGATTGAACTTTGACCTCAAACGGGAAAATACGATTCTTAGTAAATTTACCCCTATATGGGTGTTGTGGACACCCACAAGTGGGAATAGTCCCTGTGAGTCGGTATTCCGGCTGTCGGGATTTCTGCATCGGTTTCCTGACCGCCAGGATCCCGACAGCTGGCAAATTGATTGCCTCCCTTTGGAGGGGTATTGTAACTTTACTTACAGCATATTAGAATTTTCTGTTCCTGTCCCAAAAGACTACTTGTAAAGGGGCAGCATGGTAGCACAGTAGTTAGCTTTGCTATCACACAGTGTTGTGGTCACGAGTTAAATTCCCAACCAGTGCACTATAGGTTTGGTTTGTATGGTCTCCCCGTGTCAATGGGAGCAAGCTGGTCAGTGGTGGAATACAATACAGACATGGCGAGAACATATAAGCCCCACACAGATGATGCCCTAGTTGGAAAAGAACGTAGGTGTGCAGCAGCAATACTAATCACTATGCCACCCACACTACCTTCACAGGTGGATACAGCATTAAGGGTGCCCTTTTGTTGGCACAGACATTTTAAATTATTCTATTTTCCTTCAAATATTTGGGTCTGAGCAGGACTGAGCGGGGATTGCTCTTTCAGTGATTAGTTTCATGCAACAAAAGTCTGATTCAGGGGCGCTATAAGAGAGGAGGAGGCCCATGTGCAGCCTCCTCTGTACGGGCCCCCTCCGCAGAGAATCTGATCACTAGAGTGCTTTGCTCAGACCCTAATGTGTATGCGCAGATCTCCGGGAAAATGGTGCTGCAGACATTTTTCCGGTGATTTCTGCAGTGGTTCTGCTGTCGGCGCTGGACTCCAGAGGGGTAAGTACTCAAAAAAAATGGGTGCAGCACCCATGATAAATACGCTAGTGGTCAGATTGTTATTGGCCTCTAACTTCCACGGAGAGTGACTGAACAAAAGTTACTGACATGGGAGATTTATCAAACCATCCATGGCAGCTGTGGGCTGACTGGGCGGCTGTCTAACCTTAAAAAGGGCTGCACATTACTCTTATCCAATCACTGAAAGAGACACCGCAGGCCTTTTAACAAGCTTTATAACAACAAAGCAGGAAGGAGTTGGGGCTGCAAGTGAAGGCTTAAAGGCTGCATATGGGCCTAAATCAGGCCTGATCGCTGCACTGCGAATTTGCAGAGGTTTGCAATCGGATAGTCGCCGCTCAGACAGAGTGAAAAACCACCGCCGTGCAAAAAGTTTTGCAAACGACGGCCAGCTGCAAATCCGTTCGCAACTCACTCACCATCCAATGTTTTTGCCAGTCTGTGCGTAGCCCAGGACTTACTCCTACAGTGAGAAAGAAACAGGCTGATTGGGCCAGAGCTGACGTCACACACCCTCCCTGAAAACGCTTGGGCACGTCTGCGTTTTTCCTGACACGCCCAAAAAACGGGCAGTTACCATCCCCAAACGTCCTCTTCCTGTCAATCAGCCTGCGTACGCCTAGAGATAGAGAGGGTTGGTAAATCCCCCCCATAGAGAATTTTCATTATTTCCCAGTTGAGAAGGGCTGAGATGTTATGAAGGTGGGTCATAATGGAAGTGGAGCCGAGGCTGCCGTCCAAGGGGACAGAGTAGTGTTGTCAATGGATAGATAGAAAGAGTGAGGGAAGTGGGGAGTTAAAGAAGGGGAAGGGGTGGTAAATTTGGTTTCAGACATATTGGGTTTGAGAAACCTTTGTGACATTAAAAAGAAGATTACAGAAGGACAAGTGAGAACGTCGGGTGGATTAGCGATAATTGTACAATTGATAATTGGAGGATACAGGAGGGAGCTGGTGGAGAGGTAAGAGGACAACTAGGAGAAGGTAGTGTAGGCAAGCCCAATGAAGTGGAGTGTTTGTAGAAACGGAGGACGGTCCACCGTGATAAAGGCACAGGAGAGCGTTCAGTGAGGCTCATGCTGCTTACTAAAATCTAAGACGGCTGAAACATCTAAAGCTGCCTTTAAGCCAAAAGTGTAGGGGGAATATCTGAGGGAAACATTAGGAAATAGATGGTGCTTCCTTCTATATTTTTGTCATAATAATAATAAGTAAAAGCTGGTTTCTAATAGAGATGAGCGGGTTAGATTCCATGAGAACCGAACCCTACCGGACTTCACTACCCGAGTCCGGATCCGAGCCCAGCTCGGGTTTTCCCGCCTGAATTGGAAACCAGAACAAGGCAAAACGTCATCATCCCGCTGTCGGATTCTCGCGGGTTTTGGATTCCATATAAGGAGCCATGCGTCGCTGCCATTTTCACTCCGGAATTGGAGAGTGTAGCGAGAGGACATGTCTCCGTCCTCAGAGTCTATGCGGGAGGGAAAGTGGGGTGGCGATTCCAGTGCTGTCTTGTGCTGCTCAGTCCAGTGTAGTGTCTTACGCTGCATCAGTCCAGTCACAGTGGTGGTGTCCTCTGCTGCCATATGTCCAGTGTGGCTGTATAAGTCCATTGCTGTGGTGCTGTGTTGTCCTGCATCAGTACAGTGGTAGTGTCTTGTGCTGCATCAGTCCAGTCACAGTGGTGCTGTCCTCTGCTGCCATATGTCCAGTGCTGCTGTATAAGTCCAGTCCAGTGGTGCTGTGTTGTGCTGCATCAGTCCAGTGGTGGTGTCCCTGTGCTGCCGTATAGGTCCAGTGGTACTGCCGTATAGGTCCAGTGGTACTGCCGTATAGGTCCGGTGGTACTGCCGTATAAGTCCAGTGGTACTGCCGTATAAGTCCAGTGGTACTGCCGTATATGTCCAGTGATACTGCCGTATAAATCCAGTCATGGGGTACTGCCGTATATGTCCAGTGATACTGCCGTATATGTCCAGTGGTACTGCTGTATAAATCCAGTGGTACTGCTGTATAAATCCAGTGGTACTGGCATATAAATCCAGTCCAGTGATACTGCCGTATAAATCCAGTGAAACTGCCGTATATGTACAGTGGTACTGCCATATAATTCCAGTGATACTGCCGTATATGTCCAGTGGTACTGCTGTAAAAATCCAGTGGTACTGGTGTATAAATCCAGTCCAGTGTTACTGCCGTATAAGTCCAGTGATACTGCCGTATATGTCCAGTGATACTGCCGTATATGTCCAGTGATACTGCCATATATTTCCAGTGGTACTGGCGTATAAATCCAGTCCATTGATACTGCCGTATAAGTCCAGTGGTACTGCCGTATAATTCCAGTGATACTGCCGTATATGTCCAGTGGTACTGGCGTATAAATCCAGTGGTACTGGTGTATAAATCCAGTCCAGTGATACTGCCGTATAAATCCAGTGATACTGCCGTATATGTCCAGTGATACTGCCATATAATTCCAGTGATACTGTCATATAATTCCAGTGATACTGACATATATGTCCAGTGGTACTGCCGTATAAGTCCAGTCCAGTGGTGCTGCCATATAAGTTCAATGGTGCTGTATTTTATTTACTCCAAATAAAGGGGTTATTAATATTTAATCCAAATAATTTTTACAGGGTTTGCCTTGTGTGGTGTAGAGGGATGCTCTCCTTTGCTGCATTTTGCTATATAACTCCAGAAAAATAATGGAGAACAAAAATTTGGAGAATAAAATAGGGAAAGATCAAGAACCACTTCCTCCTACTGCTGCTGCTGCCATTGCTGTTGTTGCTGCTGGGAGTCGATCGTCATCCCAGAGGGGAAGTCGGAAGACCACTTGTACTACTTCAACTAAGCAAATGACTGTCCAACAGTCCTTTGCGAGGAAGATGAAATATGACAGCAGTCATCCTGTTGCAAAGCGGATAACTGAGGCTTTGACAGCTATGTTGGTGTTAGACGTGCGTCCGGTATCTGCCATTAGTGCAGTGGGACTGCAGTGCCTACCCTAGATGGGCCAGGTGTTTGTGCCACACACTTGTGTCGCTTAGCTTAGCCATACAGCTACCTCATTGCACCTCTTTTTTTCTTTGCATCATGTGCTGTTTGGGGACTATTTTTTAAATCTGCCATCCTGTCTGACACTGCAGTGCCACTTCTAGATGGGCCAGGTGTTAGTGCCGCACACTTGTGTCGCTTAGCTTAGCCATACAGCTACCTCATTGCACCTCTTTTTTTCTTTGCATCATGTGCTGTTTGGGGACTATTTTTTAAATCTGCCATCTTGTCTGACACTGCAGTGCCACTCCTAGATGGGCCAGGTGTTTGTGCCGCACACTTGTGTCGCTTAGCTTAGTCATACAGCCACCTCGGTGCAACCTTTTAGCCTAAAAACAATATTGTGAGGTGTTCAGTGTTCAGAATACACTGGAAATTAATGGTATTGAGGTTAATAATACTGTAGGATCAAAATTACCCCCAAATTCTGTGATTTTAGCTGTTTTTCCCCCCCCCCCAAAAAAAAATCATCCAGATCCAAAATCAAAACACGAAAGGGTGGTTTTGGCAAAA
Organism: Pseudophryne corroboree; assembly: GCF_028390025.1. Classification (NCBI taxonomy): domain Eukaryota; kingdom Metazoa; phylum Chordata; class Amphibia; order Anura; family Myobatrachidae; genus Pseudophryne; species Pseudophryne corroboree. Next base: position 727,224,279 of record NC_086446.1, read on the forward strand.
CCAATCCAGATCCAAAACACGAGCATGGAACCAGAACCAAAACACGAAAAGTGCCCGCCGCACATCTCTAGTTTCTAAGGTCCCTGGAGTGGATGGGAAACAGTAGGTTTCCATTAGGTCAGTATTCATTTTCTGATCACCTGGCCGCTGGCGGGGTAACAGCCTGATTGTCAGGTTACACATTTGTGTAACACTCTTTAAAACTGATGGCATAGATGGCATAGGTCTCTCCTACAGCCAGGGGAAATCAGGAAATGCTGTCCTGTCTGAGAGACGTCTGTAGCAATTGACTAGCGACTTCAGTTATTTTCCCCGTGCCTATTCCCAAAGCCAGTGAGACTCACAATCCATATCAACCTATGTTGAGATTACTGATTTAAGATGATGTATAAAACACGTCCACCTTCTCCCGTTGTGTAGTTACCAATACAATTAATTTAGTATTAATGTAGATAATTGATGTTAAATTGATGTTAAATGTAACATACATAGTAACATAGTATCTGAGGTTGAAAAAAGACAATTGTCCATCGAGTTCAACCTATTTGTGGTCTCCTATGCATGATGATTTGACTAAAATTTCTGACTGATGCTGCTGTCAGCCGTTGCATTTTATACCTATTTATAGTAACTATAATGCATGACTATGCACCATACCCCTGGATATCCTTATCCATTAGGAATTTATCTAACCCATTCTTAAAGGTGTTGACAGATTCCGCCATTACAACTCCCTCGGGCAGGGAATTCCAAACACGTATTGTCCTTACCGTGAAAAAGCCTTTACGCCGTATTGTGTGGAATCTCCTCTCCTCTAACCTGAGCGAGTGTCCACGAGTCCTCTGTGTTGATCTAACCAAAAACAGGTCCCGCGCAAGCTCTGTGTATTGTCCCCTTATATATTTGTAGATGTTGATCATATCCCCTCTTAGTCTCCGCTTTTCCAATGTAAATGCTCAAATAGCTGCAAAAATTGTCCATCTCTAATACACTTGTACATTGGGCCTAATTCAAGCTTGATCGCAAAAGCAAAATCTTCACAGAAACAATATATCCCACCGAAATCTAATAGGCTCTATACACTTGTCGACCTGCCGCCGAGCTGCCGACGGCCGGCAAGCGACCCGGCGGCAGCGTGGAGGTGACGGGGGGTAGTGAAATTTCTTCACTCTCCCCGTCACCTGGCTCCATAGCAGTGCATGCTAATATGGACAAGATTGTCCATATTGGCCTGCATGCATGAGCGACGGGGCTTCAACGAGGACCTATCCGTTTGATAGATAGACAGTGTCTAGTTAGACAGTCAATAGATAGACACCATATGTTACAGACATTAGGTCGACAGGGTCAAAAGGTCGACAGGGTCAAAAGGGCGACATGAAAAAAGGTCGACATGTCAAAAAGTTGACAGGGTCGAAAGGTCAAAAGGTCGACAGGGTCAAAAGGTCGACAGGTCAAAAGGTCGACATGAAAAAGACAGATTTTTTAATGTAAGATGTTTTTGGACTATTTCATACTTTCTCTATCCATGTCGGCATAGAGTTGGTTATAAACCATGTGGCGAGCGCAGCGAGCCACCGTGCCCGAAGCGTGGCGAGCGAAGCCTTTCTACAATTGGGGGTCCCAGATGACAAAACTATCCACACAAACTACAAAAATGCAAAAAACATGGTGTCTACCATTTTCATGTCGACCTTTTGACCCTGTCGACCTTTTGACCCTGTCGAGCTAATGTCTGTCTAACATATGGTGTCTATCATTTGACTGTCTAACTAGACACTATCTATCTTTCATACCGGAACCAACGAGGAACGTGTGCGGGGCCGCGCATCGTTCATCGTTGGTGCCTACACACAGGCCCTCATTCCGAGTTGTTCGCTCGGTAATTTTCTCCGCATTGCAGTGATTTTCGGCTAATTGCGCATGCGCAATGTTCGCACTGCGACTGCGCCAAGTAAATTTGCTAAGAAGTTTGGTATTTTACTCACGGCATTACGAGGTTTTTTCTTCGTTCTGGTGTTCGGAGTGTGATTGACAGGAAGTGGGTGTTTCTGGGTGGAAACTGGCCGTTTTATGGGAGTGTGTGAAAAAACGCTGCCGTTTCTGGGAAAAACGCGGGAGTGGCTGAAGAAACGGGGGAGTGTCTGGGCGAACGCTGGGTGTGTTTGTGACGTCAAACCAGGAACGACAAGCACTGAACTGATCTCACTGGAAGAGTAAGTCTCGAGCTACTCAGAAACTGCACAGAAAAATCTTTTCGCAATATTGCGAATACTTCGTTGGCAATTCTGCTAAGCTAAGATACACTCCCAGAGGGCGGCGGCTTAGCGTGTGTACTGCTGCGAAAAGCGGCTAGCGAGCGAGTTAGCGAGCGAGTTGTTCGCTCGCTAGCTGCTTTTAGCAGCATTGCACACGCTAAGCCGCCGCCCTCTGGGAGTGTATCTTAGCTTAGCAGAATTGCCAACGAAAGATTCGCAGATTAGCGAAAAACAATTTCTTAGCAGTTTCTGAGTAGCTCCAGGCCTACTCACAAATAGCAATCAGTTCAGTCAGTTTCGTTTCTGGTTTGACGTGACACACACACGCCCAGCGTCCGGCCAGCCACTCCCCCGTTTCTCCAGACACTCCCGCGTTTTTCCCTGGCACGCCTGCGTTTTTCCGCACACTCCCAGAAAACGGCCAGTTTCCGCCCAGAAACAACCCTTCCTGTCAATCACACTACGATCACTTCAACGTGGAAAAATCTTCGTTCGGCCGTGAGTAAATCTAAGTTTTGAGTTAAAATACTTAGCGCATGCGCACTGCGAACCATGCGCATGCGTATTTTTGCCTTAATCGCTCTGTTGCGAAAATTGGCAACGAGCGAACAACTCGGAATGACCCCCATTGTACAGTGGATAGCAATGGAATTAAATGTTTTCAGGCCATAGTCCAGCAACGTGCAGGCATACCGAGCGTTAAATAACAGTTTAGTGCTATCTTGCCATGTGGTAATTTTCCAGATAAATGGACAGTTGCTCCAATAGATACATTGCTGAAAGTCAATGATCCATATAATGCAGACAATTACAGGAGTATTTCTGGCCTGGCTGCGGAGAATCTCCCATCATTCGCTGTTTAGAGCAATTTACAGTATTGAGCCAATCGAGATAGAGCTATAAGACGGATTTACACTGTTTTTGATTCACAAAAGTAAAATACTTTACATGATATTCATATGTGATAGATATGGGGATGAATACTGTAAATTTGTCTTGTTCTTCTCTAGAAGTATTTGTTCAAAAATGAACAAAAAAAAGTATCAATTGCGCTTATTAAATAAACACTTAGAAATAATATTTAATACGTTGACCAAGGCCCAAATGTAAAGACTGTGAGATTTGCAAACGGACAAGATTTCTGCAATTTAGCAGCAATATTTAAAGCAGCATTTTTATTTATTTTATTTTCTACAATTGCTTTAAATTTTAGTACTAAGGGCTTGGACCTATGAATCAACCCCTCAGTCCTAAAATGTAAAGCAATTGTAAAAAAAAAAAAAAAAATACAGAGATCACCTGTACCTGATGTGGGGGGTGGGGTGGGCAGGGGGGGAAAGAGAGCAAGCACACTGTCCCCTGGATCTACCCTTGCAGAGGTGCTCAAGGTGGTACAATTAATGTTTTTCAGACTTTTTTGTAGGGGGTGTGGTCACACCTTCATGATTAGACCATGCCCTTTACAGTACCAGCACCACTCTCTACGGCCCTGTGCGTAGCTCTGAAATGGCCTCTGTATAATGAGCACAATGATGCTTAAAAGCAGAGCAGTATATAGTGGATGAAGGGCTGCACTATTTGGTTGACTAATCCCCACACAGTACACCAAAAAAGTTTCAGAGAAACACACATACTCAGCAACTTTTTGTGTCTCCTCTCAGTGAGATTACTCGGTCCTCAAGGCACATTAACAGTTCAGATTTTACTGGACATTCTTGAGCACAGATGACTTAATTAGTACCTCAGTTATTTTGATTTAACCACCTGTGCTGAAGCCTGGATATCACGAAAACCTACACTAGTGTGCCCTGAAGACCAAGGTTGGGGATGCCTGCATTTAATAGAGATGTGCACCGGAAATTTTTCGGGTTTTGTGTTTTGGTTTTGGGTTCGGTTCCGTGGCCGTGTTTTGGGTTCGAACGCGTTTTGGCAAAACCTCACCGAATTTTTTTTGTCGGATTCGGGTGTGTTTTGGATTCGGGTGTTTTTTTCAAAAAACCCTAAAAAACAGCTTAAATCATAGAATTTGGGGGTCATTTTGATCCCAAAGTATTATTAACCTCAATAACCATAATTTCCACTCATTTTCAGTCTATTCTGAACACCTCACACCTCACAATATTATTTTTAGTCCTAAAATTTGCACCGAGGTCGCTGGATGACTAAGCTCAGCGACCCAAGTGGCCGACACAAACACCTGGCCCATCTAGGAGTGGCACTGCAGTGTCACGCAGGATGGCCCTTCCAAAAAACACCCCCCAAACAGCACATGACGCAAAGAAAAAAAGAGGCGCAATGAGGTAGCTGTGTGAGTAAGCTAAGCGACCCTAGTGGCCGACACAAACACCTGGCCCATCTAGGAGTGGCACTGCAGTGTCAGGCCGGATGGCCCATCCAAAAAATACTCCCCAAACAGCACATGACGCAAAGAAGAAAAAAAAGAGGCGCAATGAGGTAGCTGTGTGACTAAGATAAGTGACCCTAGTGGCCGACACAAACACCTGGCCCATCTAGGAGTGGCACTGCAGTGTCACGCAGGATGGCCCTTCCAAAAAATACTCCCCAAACAGCACATGACGCAAAGAAGAAAAAAAAGAGGCGCAATGAGGTAGCTGTGTGACTAAGATAAGCGACCCTAGTGGCCGACACAAACACCTGGCCCATCTAGGAGTGGCACTGCAGTGTCACGCAGAATGGCCCTTCCAAAAAACACTCCCCAAACAGCACATGACGCAAAGAAAAATGAAAGAAAAAAGAGGTGCAAGATGGAATTGTCCTTGGGCCCTCCCACCCACCCTTATGTTGTATAAACAAGACATGCACACTTTAACCAACCCATCATTTCAGTGACAGGGTCTGCCACACGACTGTGACTGAAATGACGGGTTGGTTTGGACCCCCACCAAAAAAGAAGCAATTAATCTCTCCTTGCACAAACTGGCTCTACAGAGGCAAGATGTCCACCTCATCATCATCCTCCGATTCATCACCGTGTACATCCCCCTCCTCACAGATTATCAATTCGTCCCCACTGGAATCCACCATCACAGCTCCCTGTGTACTTTGTGGAGGCAATTGCTGCTGGTGAATGTCTCCACGGAGTAATTGATTATAATTCATTTTAATGAACATCATCTTCTCCACATTTTCTGGAAGTAACCTCGTACGCCGATTGCTGACAAGGTGAGTGGCGGCACTAAACACTCTTTCGGAGTACACACTTGTGGGAGGGCAACTTAGGTAGAATAAAGCCAGTTTGTGCAAGGGCCTCCAAATTGCCTCTTTTTCCTGCCAGTATACGTACGGACTGTCTGACATGCCTACTTGGATGCGGTCACTCATATAATCCTCCACCATTCTTTCAATGGTGAGAGAATCATATGCAGTGACAGTAGACGACATGTCCGTAATCGTTGGCAGGTCCTTCAGTCCGGACCAGATGTCAGCATCAGCAGTCGCTCCAGACTGCCCTGCATCACCGCCAGCGGGTGGGCTCGGAATTCTGAGCCTTTTCCTCGCACCCCCAGTTGTGGGAGAATGTGAAGGAGGAGATGTTGACAGGTCGCGTTCCGCTTGACTTGACAATTTTCTCACCAGCAGTTCTTTGAACCCCTGCAGACTTGTGTCTGCCGGAAAGAGAGATACAACGTAGGTTTTAAATCTAGGATCGAGCACGGTGGCCAAAATGTAGTGCTCTGATTTCAACAGATTGACCACCCGTGAATCCTTGTTAAGCGAATTAAGGGCTCCATCCACAAGTCCCACATGCCTAGCGGAATCGCTCTGTGTTAGCTCCTACTTCAATGTCTCCAGCTTCTTCTGCAAAAGCCTGATGAGGGGAATGACCTGACTCAGGCTGGCAGTGTCTGAACTGACTTCACGTGTGGCAAGTTCAAAAGGTTGCAGAACCTTGCACAACGTTGAAATCATTCTCCACTGCGCTTGAGACAGGTGCATTCCACCTCCTATATCGTGGTCAGTTGTATAGGCTTGAATGGCCTTTTGCTGCTCCTCCAACCTCTGAAGCATATAGAGGGTTGAATTCCACCTCGTTACCACTTCTTGCTTCAGATGATGGCAGGGCAGGTTCAGGCGTTTTTGGTGTTGCTCCAGTCTTCTGTACGTGGTGCCTGTACGCCGAAAGTGTCCCGCAATTCTTCTGGCCACCGACAGCATCTCTTGCACGCCCCTGTCGTTTTTTAAATAATTCTGCACCACCAAATTCAAGGTATGTGCAAAACATGGGACGTGCTGGAATTTGCCCAGATTTAATGCACACACAATATTGCTGGCGTTGTCCGATGCCACAAATCCACAGGAGAGTCCAATTGGGGTAAGCCATTCTGCGATGATCTTCCTCAGTTGCCGTAAGAGGTTTTCAGCTGTGTGCGTATTCTGGAAAGCGGTGATACAAAGCGTAGCCTGCCTAGGAAAGAGTTGGCGTTTGCGAGATGCTGCTACTGGTGCCGCCGCTGCTGTTCTTGCGGCGGGAGTCAATACATCTACCCAGTGGGCTGTCACAGTCATATAGTCCTGAGTCTGCCCTGCTCCACTTGTCCACATGTCCGTGGTTAAGTGGACATTGGGTACAACTGCATTTTTTAGGACACTGGTGAGTCTTTTTCTGAGGTCTGTGTACATTTTCGGTATCGCCTGCCTAGAGAAATGGAACCTAGATGGTATTTGGTACCGGGGACACAGTACCTCAAACAAGTCTATAGTTGGCTCTGCAGTAATGATGGATACCGGAACCACGTTTCTCACCGCCCAGGATGCCAAGGCCTCAGTTATCCGCTTTGCAGCAGGAGGACTGCTGTGATATTTCATCTTCCTCGCAAAGGACTGTTGGACAGTCAATTGCTTGGTGGAAGTAGTAAAAGTGGTCTTACGACTTCCCCTCTGGGATGACCATCGACTCCCAGCAGCAACAACAGCAGCACCAGCAGCAGTAGGCGTTACACTCAAGGATGCATCGGAGGAATCCCAGGCAGGAGAGGACTCGTCAGAATTGCCAGTGACATGGCCTTCAGGACTATTGGCATTCCTGGGGAAGGAGGAAATTGACACTGAGGGAGTTGGTGGGGTGGTTTGCGTGAGCTTGGTTACAAGAGGAAGGGATTTACTGGTCAGTGGACTGCTTCCGCTGTCGCCCAAAGTTTTTGAACTTGTCACTGACTTATGATGAATGCGCTGCAGGTGACGTATAAGGGAGGATGTTCCGAGGTGGTTAACGTCCTTACCCCTACTTATTACAGCTTGACAAAGGCAACACACGGCTTGACACCTGTTGTCCGCATTTCTGTTGAAATACTTCCACACCGAAGAGCTGATTTTTTTGGTATTTCACCAGGCATGTCAATGGCCATATTCCTCCCACGGACAACAGGTGTCTCCCCGGGTGCCTGACTTAAACAAACCACCTCACCATCAGAATCCTCCTTGTCAATTTCCTCCCCAGCGCCAGCAACACCCATATCCTCCTCATCCTGGTGTACTTCAACACTGACATCTTCAATCTGACTATCAGGAACTGGACTGCGGGTGCTCCTTCCAGCACTTGCAGGGGGCGTGCAAATGGTGGAAGGCGCATGCTCTTCACGTCCAGTGTTGGGAAGGTCAGGCATCGCAACCGACACAATTGGACTCTCCTTGTGGATTTGTGATTTCGAAGAACGCACAGTTCTTTGCTGTGCTTTTGCCAGCTTAAGTCTTTTCATTTTTCTAGCGAGAGGCTGAGTGCTTCCATCCTCATGTGAAGCTGAACCACTAGCCATGAACATAGGCCAGGGCCTCAGCCGTTCCTTGCCACTCCGTGTGGTAAATGGCATATTGGCAAGTTTACGCTTCTCCGACGACGATTTTATTTTAGATTTTTGAGTCCTTTTTTTACTGATATTTTGTGTTTTGGATTTTACATGCTCTGTACTTTGACATTGGGCATCGGCCTTGGCAGACGACGTTGATGGAATTTCATCGTCTCGGCCATGACTAGTGGCAGCAGCTTCAGCACGAGGTGGAAGTGGATCTTGATCTTTCCCTATTTTTGGAACCTCAACATTTTTGTTCTCCATATTTTAATAGGCACAACTAAAAGGCACCTCAGGTAAACAATGGAGATGGATGGATACTAGTATACTTATGGATGACGAGTGACTGACGACACAGAGGTAGCTAAAGCCGTGGACTACCGTACTGCGTCTGCTAGTATAGAGATGATAATTATATAAAAAATATTAATATATCACTACTGCAGGTATATATAATATAATGACGGACCTGCTGGACACTGTCAGCAGACTCCTAGTACTAGTATGAAGAAGATAGAAAAAAAAAACCCACCACAGGTAGGTATACAATTATGGACGAGCACTGACGACACAGAGGTAGCTACAGCCGTGGACTACCGTACTGCGTCTGCTAGTATAGAGATGATAATGATATAAAAAATATATATATATATCACTACTGCAGGTATATATAATATAATGACGGACCTGCTGGACACTGTCAGCAGACTCCTAAACTACTAGTATGAAGAAGATAGAAAAAAAAAACCCACCACAAGTAGGTATACAATTATGGACGAGCACTGACGACACAGAGGTAGCTACAGCCGTGGACTACCGTACTGCGTCTGCTAGTATAGAGATGATAATGATATAAAAAAAATATATATATCACTACTGCAGGTATATATAATATAATGACGGACCTGCTGGACACTGTCAGCAGACTCCTACTACTAGTATGAAGAAGATAGAAAAAAAAACCCCACCACAGGTAGGTATACAATTCTGGACGAGCACTGACGACACAGAGGTAGCTACAGCCGTGGACTACCGTACTGCGTCTGCTAGTATAGAGATGATAATGATATAAAAAATATATATATATCACTACTGCAGGTATATATAATATAATGACGGACCTGCTGGACACTGTCAGCAGACTCCTAAACTACTAGTATGAAGAAGATAGAAAAAAAACCCCCACCACAGGTAGGTATACAATTATGGACGAGCACTGACGACACAGAGGTAGCTACAGCCGTGGACTACCGTACTGTGTCTGCTAGTATAGAGATGATAATGATATAAAAAATATATATATATCACTACTGCAGGTATATATAATATAATGACGGACCTGCTGGACACTGTCAGCAGACTCCTAAACTACTAGTATGAAGAAGATAGAAAAAAAACCCCCACCACAGGTAGGTATACAATTATGGACGAGCACTGACGACACAGAGGTAGCCACAGCCGTGGACTACCGTACTGCGTCTGCTAATATAGAGATGATAAAGATGATAGAGATGAACAAAAAAAATATAACACTACTGCAGGTAAATATTTATATAATATAATGAATGACGGACCTGCTGGACACTGTCAGCAGAATGCGTTTATAGAATTAAAAAAAAACACCACAGGAGTGTTTAACTTTTTCAGGCAGACAATATACTGGTGGTCACTGGTCAGTCACACTGGCAGCAAAAGTGTGCACTGTACTCCTGCTATAACTGCACCCCAGTCTCCCCCACAATTCAGCTGTGTGAGCAGTGAGCACTCAGCACAGTCAGATATACATAGATGATATTATCATGCAGCACACTGAGGCTGAGCACAGATATGGTATGTGACTGTGTATCGTTTTTTTTCAGGCAGAGAACGGATTATATTAAATAATAAATAAAACTGGTGGTGGTCACTAGTAACTATCAGCAAAACTCTGCACTCTGAGTACTCCTAATGCTCCCCAAAATTACTAAGTTAGTAGTAAATCAACTCAAGTGTCTCTATCTATTCTAACGGAGAGGACGCCAGCCACGTCCTCTCCCTATCAATCTCAATGCACGTGTGAAAATGGCGGCGACGCGCGGCTCCTTATATAGAATCCGAGTCTCGCGATAGAATCCGAGCCTCGCGAGAATCCGACAGCGGGATGATGACGTTCGGGCGCGCTCGGGTTAACCGAGCAAGGCGGGAAGATCCGAGTCTGCCTCGGACCCGTGTAAAAAGGCTGAAGTTCGGGGGGGTTCGGATTCCGAGGAACCGAACCCGCTCATCTCTACTGCATTAGGGGAAGGACTGGGGTTTGGCTCTAGGGGAAGGTTGTGGGAGGGCAGAGTTATGTACTAGGGGGTTGTGGTAAGGCTATGGGAGGGATGTGTTAGTCTTAGGGGTATAATCAATAACTGTCGGAAGCTGCCGTCTTGTAGGAAAGAGGGCAGCTTCCGTCAGTTTTAGGTCGGAAAGGGGTTCCGACCTATTAATTACGGCCCCATTTTTTCCAACAAGTCGGGAAACCCGACTTTTTTGGAATTCTGTCAGAATGCACGTTGATCGGCGGCTTCAGCCGCCGATCAGCGTGCATTGTCGGAAGCGGGGCCAAACCCGACAGGTTTTCGCCCCGTTTCCGACAATCTCAATCTGACTTTAAAAAAAGTGGGATTGAGATGAGTGAGCTGAGAGCAGGAGACGGGGGAGCAGCGGGGAGAGCAGGAACCCAGCGGTAGCGTCCACCCGGCTCCAGCAAGCGAGGTCCCTCTCGCTGGAGCCGGGTGGACGCTGCCGTGAGCCTCCTGTTGTTACGCTGCTGCAGCCGCTACTCCCCCATCTCCTCCTCCCCTCCTCCGTCCGCTCCGTCTCCTCTGCTCCTCTCCCCCCCCCCCCCCCGGCTCCGCAAACATCTCTCCTTCCCCCTGACGCCGCAGACAACACCTCCTCCTGGTGCCCGGCGCCGCAGACAGCTCCCTTTTCCCAGCGCCGCAGACTGCTCCCTTCCCCCGGCGCCGCTGACAGCTCCCCCGTGGCCGACAGCAGCAGCAGGACAGGACACCAGGAGCTGCCAAATCCGACAGTCGTATTTGGCCGCTCTTTTGAATAGGGGTTGTCGGGTCCATTCCGACAACTGCATGTCGGAATGGACCCGACTCTTATTGAATATACCCCTTAGGCACTCAGGAGAGGGTTGGGTTAGGGTTAGGCAATAAGGGGAGTATTGGGGTTAGGCTGTGGGAGGGGTGTGTTAGGGTTAGTAACTAAGGGGAGGGTTTGGGTTAGGGATAGGCACTAGGGGGAGGGTTATGGTTAGGCTATGGGAGGGGTGTGTTATTCAGTGAGGTGAGGCAGGGGAGATAGAGCCTTTCCTGTCATTCCCCAGTATCAGCCAGAGTTTTGACTATATAAAGTATATGAAAAATACAAAGAATATATTATAAATATGTTCTTTGTATTATTCTTATCATTTTTATAGTCAAAACTCTGGAGTAAAAAAAGTCTATGGCAGGTGAGGCAGTGCCTCCTATGCCTACCTTGTCCGCACATCTCTGATCAAAACTCACAAAAGTTTCACCAGTATATGTTGCTGCACCTGTGTATAATGCCCACATGACCTTTTGGACTAATATATAGTGTGTAAATCTGACTATGGTACTAGCCAGTGCCTCCTGAGCCATTTATCTCACTGCACATGCTAGAGTTAGTCACTAAGCGGATGGTTGGGTTAGGGTTAGTCACTAAGGAGAGGGTTGGGATTAGGCTATGGAAGGGTTGGGGTTAGGCACTAGTTGGAGGGTTTGGGTTAGGCTATGAGAGGGGTGGGTTAGGGACTGGCACTAAGAAGAAGGTTGGGGTTAGGCTGTGGGTCGGGAGGGTTAGGGAAAGGCACTAGGAGGAGAGTTAGGGTTAAGCACAAGGGGGAGGGTTAGGACTAGGGTTAGGAGTACTACCGCCAGAACTGCTACATGACACCATGAGGTCACAATCACCTGATTACCGGACCCAGAAGACACTGACAGAGCAGCCAGGATCTGCTACCGTGTAAGTGACCACTGCACCAGGAGTGGACACACTGTTTTGTCGAAATTTCATCAGTGTCAACATGAAGAATGTCAACATAGTCAATGTTGACATGTTGCATACCTACATTCTGTTTATGTTGACATTCTCATGCCGGCATAACATTCTGAACCTTTTTGCAAATAACTACAATAAGAGTTCAAGATACTACGAGTGACTTAATTGTTCTATTTCGGCAGGATTGAGCGCAACAGTTGTGGCCGCAATATGACTCACAAACCTAGATCATACGCATTCTGATTTTTATTTCACAGAACTGTTAGCTTTCTTTCCCACAATTCCCACGTTGGGTGTATGTTATTTCTATAGCAAAATGAATTAAATAAGGTTGTCTAATTTGTGCTTAACGACAAAATTATATTTTATCTCCAGTCTGTGGGAAAACGGTAAACTACATTGGTGCCTTCATCCACTACATGAGATAAGGCTTTGATAGTGTGCATCAGGCTTCTGTGACTTTAGGTGAAGTCTTTTATACCTTAAGTAGGCCCTTCCCGTGTGTATTATCTTTCTGTTTAGGTTTCATTACGCCTCTGCCTTTAGCCTTCATGTTACAGACAAGTTACCGTTCCACCAGACAGGAATGAAGGGAATTCATCAGCAAAGAGAGAGGCTAATATAAGAGGAACACACTGGGGATCCCCATCTAAGCGGAACAAAAGTCCTGTTTCAAAATTTAGGCATTATTCTGCCCCAGAATATAAAAAACAACACACAGACAGGGAGCTGACTGGCATATTTTGTTTAAGCTTACATATAATTAATTGGAAAAAAAAATGTTTATTTCTACCTTTAGGGTCTATAGTTTATCTGATTTATTTATATGAAGCTGTCAGCTCATGCAAAGTAAACTTATTGTAACTTTTTTTTTTTCCCTGAAAATGGAATTGCATTGTGTTGTAGTATTATGTAAAACACCACATTACGGCTTTCGGGCAGAAACGGATCGCTGAGGACTCTGCATCTATTATTTGTAGGTAGATAATGTGAGTGTGTGTGTGTATTATAGTTCCAGTAACTAGTCAGTATTAATATTATACATACACATACAGTATATTATATATATATACATACAAACAAACAAACAATACTCTCTTTTTGCGCTATCAAATACAGATTTTTTAGAAAAAGAGGGTGATATTAGGCAGCCGTATTACACTGACTTCTCTGTTAAACAGAACTAAAGTGACAAATAGTAACAATAGTGAATTGGCGCCTTAAAGTTGCTAAGGTCTTAGTCCGTCCACAGCATCAGTCAGAACCACCTGTCGGTGGAACACAGTGTTTTACAATCAGAAACCATAAAAAAGTTCCATATAATACAAATATTTATTTAAAATACATAAAAATATGGTAACAATGACGTTCAATGTTCCAACAGATATCCTTTATGTTCCCTTCTTCAATTCATGTAGCTTGGAGGTCACAATAAAGTCAGGTAACCCAACACGTTTCGTCTCAAGCCAGGACTTCATCGGGGGTATGTCTTACTATAAGTGAAGTACCCATTGATCAATTGGGAGTGGGTAAAGTGTACTTAGACACTTAGGTTTAGAAAATTGGGCACCAAGTCCTTATATTTTTAAACGTGGCCCAATCACCTGATAGGTTCACATAAGACGTATAGTAAGTCAGACACTGGAAAAGTCTAGTTCAGGGATAAATCCCAAATAAATTTGACCCTCCACTCAAATAGAATGAATTCACCTAAGTATCACAGCATCTCAAGTGTCTCAAGTGTGTGTGTGTGTGTGTGTGTTTGTGTGTGTGTATGTGTATATATATATATATATATGAGATATGCAGGATAGAATTTACTCAGCAGATCTCAGAAACGGCATCTTATTGGCTATCGCCTTTCGCCTGATTTGGATAGCCAAATAGATAAATCCGAACTTGCGCTAGTTTGGCGAAAAGAACCGAGTAAATCTGAACCTGCACATCTCCAATATTGATATATATTTATATTCGTGTGTGTGTAAATAACATTATTGGGCCTGAATCAGATGTATGGAAATGCATAGACAGCTCCGAATGTGTACGCATTAGTTGTGCGAAAATCTGCAAATGTCACTGCGGCTTGGATTAGTATTGCGACTCTGACTTGCTATCCGGATCTCAGTGGTTGCATACAGAGATGCAGCGTCGGTCACAGATCAGTCGATTATCAAAATTTCTGAGTAGCCCGACGGTTGCACAGTATGGGCAAAGCAAGTAATAAACTGGAGATATTGCAGCTGAGTACGCAACCTCAAACATGGCTAAAGTTGCGACACGCCTGCATTTTTGCCAAAAATCCAAGTTACTTTCCCCAAATGGTAGTGCAACTTACTTGTATGCGCAGTCCGCCAATAATCACTCAAGTGCGAAAAAATTAGGTTTGCATACATCTATGAATCAGCCCCATTATCAGAGCACTACCACTCCGTCCAGTTATAAAGACCCCTGCTCCCTCACTCTTTTACTGTTACCGGGGGAGGGGGGCAGATTACCCATCAGCTGTCTCTGCAGCAGGAGTTCAGACTACAGGGTTTATTTACGAAGCATCAGGTTGTAAAACTCTGTGATTCTTTGTGTTTATGCCTGAAATTTAAAAGGTCAATGCTTTTACCAGCAAGACATAGCTAGTAAAATCATTGCCTTTTTAAGGATCGAACATAAACACTATCAGAAGCTCCGGGATTTACAACCTAATGCTTCGTAACTAAACCCCTGTGTCTAGGCCAAGCCGTACTGATGCAACACAGTGCTATCTGACGGGTGTAGTACGGCTGAGCGGCGGTCAGGAGACCGCCGGTCAGCTTACTGACGCCGGGATCCCGGCAGCATACTGATGCCAGGATCCCGGCGGGGAGGGGCGAGTGCAGCAAGCCCATTGCGGGCTCGCTGCGCTCGCCACATTGTGGGCTCGGTGGCGACCTGCGGTCGCCACGGGTTTTATTCACACTCTATGGGTGTCGTGGACACCCACAAGTGGGAATAGTCCCTGTTGGTCAGCATGCCAACCATCGGGATAGTGAGCGGTCGGGATGGTGGAGGAGGTCATGTGACTGTCGGTCTCCCGACCGCCGGTCACATGAATACCACCCCTATCTGACAATGATATGGGGTAAGAGAATACAGCTGGTTTAAGCCATCATCTCTCTTTTTTTTCTCCACAGCTCCTCACTATCTATCCTCTCTTCCAAGCAGTGGCGTAACTACTGCCCCCCGCAGCCCTCAAGGTGGCTTGGAGGCGCAGGGCTACAGGGGCGCCGCCGCTGATTTAGCGCTGATTGACATGTGGACGAGCCGTCCGCATGTCAATCTGCTGTCTCCTCTCCCTCCTACCCTCTGCTGCTGTGAAGGAAGGACATGGAGGGCACAGCGCGCGCCTCTCCTGTGTCCCTCCTGCGTCTCCGGCGGGTCTATTAAATGAAGTGCCGTTCTTGAGCTCTGATTGGCTCACGAAACGGCACTTCATTTAACAGACCCGCTGGAGACGCAGGAGGGACACAGGAGAGGCGCGCGCTGTGCCCTCCGTGTCCCTCCATCACAAAACAGCGGGGGAACGGGAGTTTAACTGGCACTGGGGGAGCATATTCGGCACTGGGGAAGGAGGAGCCATATTTGGCACTTGGGGGGCATATGTGGCACTGAGAGGGCATATGTGGTACTGGGGGGTATATGTGTACCTGGCACATGGGGGGGCTATATTTGGCACTGGGGGCATGTGTGTACCTGGCACTGTGGGGGAATATCTGGCACTGGGGGCATATGTGGCACTGGGAGCACAGCCCTAGCAACAAGCATTACCCCCTAGCAACAAGCATGACACCCAGTGCATGAAACCCCAGGCAACGAGCATGGCACCCTGAGCATGAAAACCCTTGGCACCGTGCATGGAACCAAGAGCATGAAACCCCTGGCAACGAGCATGACACCCAGTGCATGAAACCCCTGGCAACGAGCATGACACCCAGTGCATGAAACCCCTGGCAACGAGCATGACACCCTGAGCATGAAAAACCCTGGCACCGTGCATGGAACCAAGAGCATGAAACCCCTGGCAATGAGCAGGTAATTTAAAAGTAATTAGAAGCCTTACTGTAGGACTTAATGTGTAATAGGCATTGCGGTTTGTGGCATAATGTATCACGGACATTGAGGTGTGTGTCATAATGTGTCACAGGCATTACGGTGTGTGGCATACTATATCACGGGCATTGTGGTGTGTGGTATAATGTCTCAGGGGCATTGCAGTGTGGCATAATGTATAACGGGCATTGCGGTATGTGTCATAGGCATTACGGTGTGTGGAATAGTATATCACGGGCATTGTGGTATTTGGTATAATGTCATTGTATGTGCTATAATGTATCAGGGGCATTGCAGTGTGTAGCATAATGTATAACGGGCATTGCGATTCCTGTCATAATGTGTCACAGGCATTACGGTGTGTGGCATAATGTGTCGGGGGCATTATGGTGTGTGCATATTGTGTCATGTGCATTATTGTGTGTGGCATAATGTCTAAGGGCCATTGCAGTATGTGGCATAATGTATACTGGGCATTACTATAAGGAGGAAAAATGGCAAATAATGTAAGGGGCATGAATCAGGATTATTTTTCTTTCCTGTGGTGGCCAACGTCTGGGCGTGCAGGGTGCAAAACTGGGGTATAAGGTAGTCTTTTCCTGCAATGCCACGCCCCTTTATGTGAAGCCACGGCCATTCCAACAAAGCCACACCCCTTTTTTGCGGTGCGCACGCCGAAGGCGCGTGCAAATTCATTGCTTTACTAGTGGCAATTATGGGGGGGGGGGGGGCAGAGAATTTTTGGGCTTGGGGGAGAAAAATTTCTAGTTACGCCACTGCTTCCAAGAACAAGACATGGTCAATGGACATAGGGGTTCCTGCTGCAGCATATACGTGGTAGGAGACTCTAGAAAGCAGGTAGGGGCAATGCTCTGTAGCAACAGCCTGACCCTACCTTTACAACTTTATCCAGGGAGCCAAGTGTCGCTATATCATTGAGAACATTTAGGGGGAGGGGGGCGGGGAATGTAATAGGGTGCGAGAATCAGAAAGTGGGAGATTTTGGGAGAATATTCCTATTTTTCTTAAAGTGGCAATCATTTACACGGTAAAATTAACCTGATATTGCCATGTATATGAAAAACAAATTCTCCCAATTCTCCCAAAATCTTTCATTTTCTGATTCTCACACCTTATTACATTCCCCTCTTAATGTCCAATAAACTTTTTGCTGCCTTCTGGATCAACACACTTGCAACCTAGGAAATGTTGTACCAGATCCACTTACCATATTTCGCTGGGAAAGTTGAAAAGAAGTGATCAAGCTACACACGGCGAAATGCGTGTCAGAGAAAAGAGGTTCCGATCTGCGCACCTGGTGTATTTTATCTAATTTAAACTTGCACTTGTTGTTACATATGCTTTCAAACCTCATGATCTGATATTTAACCAAGCACTAAGGGGAACGATTACAGTTCAATAATTTATCATTTGATTGAAACCCATCCCTCCAGACACATATAAGCTAAATGTATTTCATACACAGCTGCACTTATTTATTCATATTATTGGAGGGGGTTCTCACTGAGCCCTTAATTTTCAACCTCTGCATTGGGTGTATTCCCAACAGTGGTTGCTATACAGGTACCTTCAAAAGCAGATCTCACCTGTGACGTCAAACCAGGAACTAAACAGACCGAGGTGATCGCAATCTAGGAGTAGGTCTGGAACTACTCAGAAACTACAAGGAATTATTTAGTAGCAGTTCTGATAATCTTTCGTTCGCTATTCTGCTAAGCTAAAACCACCAATATGTCAAGTTATGTCACTCATCTGCATTACTGATGATTTATATCCATGATTTATAACTGTGAAAATTGCCTATTTTGTACAAATGAAGGTGGCTAGGCGTATGTTCTCCTTTTATGTTTGGTATGCCTTCTGTGCTAGGGGACGTTACTTACCACCACTTAGTACAGAGGCTCTTGGTAAATTGACATTTTGTGCAAAACTATATAAAGCATGCTATGTTGATACTCTTATCTATGATTGCATTTGTGTTGTTAGTAATTATATATCTGTGACATACTACTTGTGTGTGCAGGAAGCGATCTGTGAAAATATTGGGGGGAATGTAAAAGAGTGTGAAAACCAGGAAGTGCTTCATCCAAGGACTTCATCCAAGTTCTCAGGTATTTTTAAAACGGCAATCAGTTACACAGCAAAACAAGGATGGTTTTGCTGTGTAACTGATTGCCGCTTTAAACAACAACAGCAGTCTATTACATTTCCCCCATTGTGTGCATAATTTATTTTGCCCTCTGCTTTCAAAAGACATTGGGAGTCATTTAGATTCAGTTGCTATAATGTAAAATATGCAATATGCTGATGTTCGTTACATTGCGCATGCACCGTACCCATACTGCGCATGTGCAATAGGGCCCTGCAACGTTTGATGCAGTTCAGCTGCTAACTTCAGTTGATTGACAGTCTGCAGCTGCTTTGGTGTAGGGAGGAGGCAGCAAAGGTCTCCATTTTACATAACGGAGGCACGTTGCCTCCATATTGCGAAAGTTCCGAGGCCAGGGTCCCTGTCTTCCGACGGAGATTTCCTGGTCTCAGTGACGGACAGGGTCGTCTTTTCATATGGGCTCAATGGGCAGTTGCTCAAGGGCCCCAGGAGTATAAGGGTCCTAGTCTGGTAGCTGAGGGCCCCCTTTTTTCCAGGGATACCAGATCTTTGAAAATCGGTCCTGGGGAACCGAAGATATCCAACTTCAAAGCAGTGGTCGCCATCCAAGCCTGTTAAATTGCTCCAAAAGCTGGGACTCTTACCTTTCTATGGACACTGGCAACTTGTCTTACTGTGCCCAGAACCAGAGATATCAGCCTTCCAGCAGCTGGTCCCTGCTCCAGCCCAACACACCTGGTATGCAGTTTTATATTTTCGTCAGTGGATTGCTCCGGCTCCTGAAATCTGATCCCCAAGTCCCCAGTACCTCTCGAAAGGTGGGTCTCTAGTTGTTTATCCCTTTGAAAGCTAAGAAATCTATTTCCAGGAACTGGAGATTCTGCAGTCAAGCAAGCTGCCCTCCCACCGAAAAATGATGAATATTACATCCACACCACTATCCACCCCTCCCCTGCGTATTAAACACTCCCTACCACTCTAGAAGTCATGTGCCGGGGCCCCTTCATTCAGCCCAATGCCCCTTCTACAGTTTAGTGTTCTCCCTCCCGCCTCATATCCCACCATCTATGCAGTAAAGGAGTAATTAGCAGAAATGACTGCTCCAGGTCCTACATGCTGAGTAGAAGATTGAACACCCCCTACCGCCCGCGGGACACCAAAGCTGCCGCTGATACTGCTGGAGGATAAGTAGGGGCCCCAGTGCATTGCTTTGCCCAGGGGCCTACACTGCTGTTGAGATGGCCCTGGTGATGGAGCTTGATAAAGCTAAATATTTATCTTATATAATACCCTTTATGAGGTCTAAGAACACTGTACGCTAACTACGTATGAAGTACCGTGAGGGTACGCACGTTGCGTAACAATCGCTTAGCCGTGGTCGAGACGCTCAAGCGTTACGTTCGCTCACGGCCAAGAGATCACTGGCAGGCACTCTATTGGCTGCCGACTACCGTAATGATTCGCTATAGCGATGCGACCGCTCGAGACCACGAAGAGATCACCAGCGGCACACACGCTCACAATGTAAAACCTTTATATCTAAACCATAAACAGTGTATTATGCAGTAAACCCTTTGTGTAGTGATATGGTGTAAATGCAACACAGTATAACCTTACTAGCTTAAAAGCAGTTTGAGCGTCACCGACGCTCTGAGAATACTTAACTCTATAAGAAATACACAGATACCTGGGCTTAGGGTCCAACGCCTAACATATATATATTTTGAATGATATACTTGCAAAAGAATTAATACAAATACAAATCATACACTACAATATAACATAGACTAACTAACCAGGTAACTACACAGTAAATACAATACAATTAAGTTTAAGAGAAAAATGAGAGAAAGAGAAGAGAGAGAGAGATATGGCCCATAATAACAAGAGAGAAACAGTATGATTACGGAGAAAAACTTACGCACAAAGGAAACGATCGCATGCGCCTCTGGACATCCAGCTCCCGATTTTCAGCAATGATAACCGTTGAAGAGTGAGAGCTGGATGTGATCGGCCTTTCTATTTATGCCCCACACACAATGCAATTCAATGGTCCCTACAATCTCATTGTTCATTGGACACAGGAATTCGGCTTCGCATTATAACAAAAGGTCATAGGTTGATTCATACAGGTGGGCTGTGACTATTTCCAACAGCTCAGGTGGGAGGGAAACTGGGTTTCCCGCCGCATGGGTAATAAAGTGCAAATAAAGTAAATGTTCATAAACTTCTTATGTCCATAACTATTCGCACGAGCGATTGATCTGCTTCAAACCAACACCGGAATATTTCTAATTAAATATTCTTCCGATGGATACTAAACACCACTGTATTACTCCTGTCTGACCCTTCGTATCAAACAAAGAGGGATTTCTCTGTTCATGAACATTCTATATTAACCAAACTTTCAGAATCTATCAAAGGGACCATGATCTAAAAAATACATTATATAGTGAAAATATGTAATGATTGAGTCGCACGCTACGATCACATAAACTCTACCGTAAATACGCATACCGTGCGCCTGCGGGTGCCCGCGACTGTGAGTATGCGCACGTACGGGAGAGCGTACGCATGCGCAGCACGGACCTGTGTGAGGTGCAAATATGGTAGTGTGCATAGAGATATTTTTCTGACTTCGACAGTCCACCCTTTGGCAGTCAATAATAACTGCCACCTTCTAAAACATTTCAAAAGAGAAAAATATATGTCAGGGGTTAATACATTTACATGGTTGGGTAGGGGAGGAGAGGATAAGGTAGGAAAAGGGTATGACCTAGTGATATAGCAGAAGCATGTGTGTATGAATCCGTGCTTGGGGGTCATGTATCATCGTGCCGTACGTGTTTTAAATCAAGCTTCGAGGTATTGCGAAGTATACATTTGAATTCCTTCTTATCCCGTGGTACGGGTCTGTGGATGGGCTGTCAAACTTTACCGAGCTCTTTTCGGCTTTGGTTGTAACAAAATGGGGGAGCACATTTTAGTTGATGATACATGAATGGGGGAGATATGTGATTGCTGATATCTGTGCCTGTATTCCCTATCGACTATGTGTGTCATTACCTGAGGGTTGTAGAAATGAAGAAAAGACATAATTACGGTAAATGCGGTGGTATTCTATGTCAGGTAAATGTACATTCGTCGATTGAGGTCTTGTTTGGTGTCTGTTGAATGCAGTCTTCTTTGTGCTTTTGCCCATAAGGTGCGAGCAAAAGCTGTCAATGTCCATAGATTTACAAAAGTGTTGGGCTAGCGTAATTTTAAAATTTCTAGGGAAACTGGGGATCCATGGCATAGTTCATCAAGAATCTGTGTATCAGGTTGTCAAAACTTCTTCTTTAATCTCTCTGTTGTCTGTATATCGGCTCATCAAATTCCTCGTCCAAGTGGGTCTTTTTACCTTGGAGGAAACGGAAAAACAGGTGAAAGAAACGGACCGTAGAAATCGCATTTTCATCACATCATTGTTTCTACATTTGGGTCATAAATCAAGTCCATTGGAATTACAGTTTCCTCACTCCTTAAACTCATTACCCTAGTACGATGATTGCACCTCATTAAAGCCTGACCGCATCTAAATATCAAACCAATCGTTATGATAACACCTAAGATACATAGGAGAAACTTCCCAACATCCATTATAACTCCTTGGGCCCATTCTCCTAAACCGGAGAACCAATTTCGCGGGTTCAACCATGACACCCAACCAGTCAGCTCATTACTCACAGCAGCAAGGGTGAGATTGTGTCTTCTGCGAAATTCCCACTTTAGTTGGAGAATATCGTCCATCTTTTGGTCTATGACCTCGACCGGGTCCTCGGTGCTATTCGTAATATATGTGCAACATTTCACGCCGTATTGTGTTGCCAGTGTGACACAATATCCGCCTGTTACTGCTGTGAGGTAATTAAGAACCATTCTATGCTGAACTAGTTCTGTTTTGTAAGCCTGAAGTTCCCTTCCAGTATACCTAAACGTGTCATCATACATTTCAGTGATATTATCTAACAAATTGGCGAGCGCAGAAATGTATTTATAATTCAGCACTCCTCTAGCGGTGCGGGTGAAATCTAACGCGATTAAGAATTGAATCCCGGTGGATTCACTTATCAGATCAGAGGCCGGATGCTCTGTCTTCTCTATCAGGTGCCTTTTAACAACGTGCTCGTAATGGGTGTGAGTATAAGGAGCTTGGGCACCACGGTGTATATCTTTCATTTTGTCATGTGATACAGTCATTACTTCAGGCAGTACTTTTCCAATATAACACAATCCTTCAGAGTTTGGGGCAAGCCACTTATACGCCTTTCTCCCGCATATGAAATATGCATCATCGGGGAGAACATATGGGACGGAGTAGGACATAACCATAATACACACCTTCCATGTGAAATCTCCTAACCCTAATTCTTCCATCTGCTTAGTACACGTATCAGGTTGTACGATATGTGCACAGTATCCTGGTGATACCTCTCCAACTCTCGTAATCCTATTTCCTAAGGTATACCTATACCGGAAAGATTTTCCTCTACTGGCTATGTGGCGTATAAGCTCTGTATCTGTAGGCATTCTATCTGCTCTGTGTGAAAAGGTCATGGTTTGATTACTCCATGACACTTCCCAATTTCCCGGCTTTCGGGGATTGGAGATGTTAAAACATAATAGGGACCTATCCACATGGTATTGGTGGAGCTTCAAACTAGGAGGGCTGGAGATATTAAACCTCCTGTCCACCGGTCTCCCACCACTTAACTCAAGTACCTCCCCTAACGTTAAAGGAAATGGTACTAGCCCTGATTTGCTATGACCTTGAGGTACTTGAGAGCATACCCAACAATCTGTTTTATTTAACACACTACCCACTAAGGAGTGATAGTCACTCAATGGATGCCGGTCCATATGGATATTAAAACTGGATTGGCATTTCTTTATGCACCCATCCTCAATGACATTGTTACAAAGCCGACAGATACAGTTTTCTTCAGCTAACAATCCTTCACAATTCCTTCTATGGTCAATGCTATCGGATCGTTTTCTGATACTCGCCTTTGCTTGTTGATTATGCTGTTCTTGGAAAACTACGCCTCCATCTCTGTCATCAGAACCCATTCCAGAACCTCTCTCGACCTCCATGGTACTCTCGCCGGAACAGACTGCTCTGGTCAACATCATGGTCAACAGGAAAATCCGGATCACAGTCTCTTGAGGCAAGTCCATCTTAGGAGGAGACGAAGAAGAATGAGAAAGGGGGAAAAATAATTTGAGGGAGAGGGGATGGGAAGTGGAGAAAAACAATAAAAGGGAACAGGGGATCGACAACTGCTTTTGATCTTGTGGTTCTCGATGCTCAGGTGCCGCCTTAGTCCTCCTGGAACAGACACTCTAGTGATACAACCTCTACCGTCTGTTCCTTATCACAGGACTTCTCTGGATCAACGACCTTCTTACAGTGGGACGAATGAACCCAAGTCTCTCTCTCAGCAACCTTCAATGCTGTAGTGCTAGTCAATAAGACCTGGTATGGTCCTTCCCATCTGTCAATAAGGCAACCTGAGCGTAGAAAATTCCGTATCATTACATAGTCCCCAGGTTCAATGTCATGACAATTACTATCTGGTAAATCAGGAATCACTAACTTCAGATTATCATTTTGATTCCTTAACTGTTTACTCATGTTAATCAAGTATTTTACAGTCACTTCATTGTTACACTTCAAATCATCCTGAGGGTTAATCATAACATGCGGTTGTCGACCAAACAAGATTTCAAAGGGAGACAGATTAAGAGGGGACCTGGGAGTGGTTCTGATGCTGTACAGTACAATGGGTAAAGCTTCTGGCCATGTCAATCCTGTCTCTGCCATCACTTTACTCAGTTTATTTTTAATAGTGCTGTTCACTCTTTCCACTTTCGCACTCGCCTGTGGACGGTATGGAGTATGCAGCTTGCTATCAATTCCCATCAATTTACACATTCCTTGAAAGACATCACCTGTAAAATGGGTACCCCTATCACTTTCGATAATTCTGGGGATACCATATCTACATACAAATTCCTGCACAATTTTCTTAGCAGTAAACATAGCGGTATTTGTGGCCGCCGGAAATGCTTCGACCCAATTTGAGAAAACATCTATACAAACAAGTACATATTTCAAATTTCGACAAGGGGGTAATTGAATGAAGTCAATCTGTATTACCTGGAAAGGGCCGCCGGCAGGTGGGATATGGGATGGTTCTGTAGGTATTGCCTTTCCAATATTCTTTCTCAAACAGGTAAGGCATGACATGGCTTTTTTACTCGCATGAGAGGAGAATCCTGGGGCGCACCAATATGCTCTTACCAACTTGCACATCCCTTCCTTGCCTAGATGAGTCAGCCCGTGAGCTGCTTCAGCCAAACATGGAAGATATGCTCTGGGGGCCACTGGTTTACCGTGTCCATCCGTCCAGAGTCCTGAGGACTCCTGGCCATATCCCTTTGCCTTCCAGACTGCCTTTTCCTGTGTGGAACACAAATTTTGCATCTCACACAACTTCTGTGTGTTGATGGTATTAAATACCATCAGTTGTGTGGTGTCTGTCTGTCTGGGGGTAGCAGCTGCTAACTTAGCTGCTTCGTCTGCTCGGCTGTTACCAAGCGATACTGGGTCTTGGCTATATGTATGTGCTTTACATTTGATAACAGCCACTCTGTCGGGTTCCTGTATCGCTGTTAGAAGCCTTTTTATGTGAGCTGCATGCGCTACCGGTGTACCAGCTGCCGTCATGAAATTTCTGAGGCGCCATAGGGCTCCGAAATCATGGACTACCCCGAATGCGTATCTAGAATCGGTGTAGATATTGGCTGATTTGCCCTTAGCCAATTCACATGCTCTGGTTAGGGCGACCAGTTCAGCAACCTGGGCTGAGTGAGGTGGGCCTAGCGGTTCCGCTTCTATGGTGCCTTGGTCATCTACGACTGCGTATCCAGTACACAAGTCTCCCGAGTCTGACTGTCTATGACAACTACCGTCCGTGTAGAACGTAAGTTCTGCATCTTCCAGTGGGTTGTCACTGATGTCAGGCCTTGCGGTAAAATTTTGGGTCAAATATTCCATACAATCATGAGTGTCTTCCTTTGTATTAAATCCTCCTTCCCCACCACTCTCATCCTCCACCCTTTGTGCCTGTCCAGGCACACCTGGGAGATATGTTGCAGGATTTAATGCACTGCATCTCCTTATGGTGATGTTTACGGGGGCCATTAGTGCCAATTCCCATCTTGTAAACCGCGCTGATGAGACGTGCCTGGTTTGGGCAGAATTTAACAAGGCTGACACTGCATGTGGTGTATGAATTGTGAGGTTGTGACCTAGCACGACGTCTTCGCTTTTCGTTACTAGCAATGCTATCGCAGCAACGCTTCGCAAGCATGTGGGGAGGGATCGCGCTACCGTATCTAGCTGAGCGCTGTAATATGCTACTGGCCTGCTGGCATCACCGTGCTTTTGGGTTAGTACGCCTGCCGCGCAACCAGCACTTTCTGTTCCGTATAGTTCAAAGGGTTTCCCATAGTCCGGCATACCTAATGCTGGTGCCTGCGTTAGGCACTGTTTAAGTCTCTCAAATGCTACCTCAGACTCGTCTGTATGCGAAATCCGATCAGGTTTGTTTGAGGAGACCATTTCCTGCAAAGGTAACGCTAAAATGGAAAACCCTGGGATCCAATTACGGCAATACCCACACATTCCTAAAAATGTTCTGATCTGTTGCTGGGTTTGTGGCAGAGTCATGTCTCTAATTGCTTGAATTCTATCAGCGGTCAGGTGTCTCAGTCCTTGTGTTAAGCAGTGTCCCAAATATTTTACCTTAGTTTGGCATAATTGCAACTTGTCTTTGGAAACCTTGTGTCCTGTGTCTGAAAGATGAAACAGGAGCTGTTTCGTATCCTTCAGGGATGCTTCCAATGAATCAGAACACAGTAGTAGATCATCCACGTACTGTATTAATACTGATCCACTCACTGGTTGGAAAGACTGTAAACAATCATGCAAAGCCTGAGAAAATATACTTGGGCTATCTATGAATCCTTGTGGTAATCGAGTCCATGTGTATTGGACTCCTCTGTATGTAAATGCAAACAAATATTGACTGTCAGGGTGCAGAGGTACCGAAAAGAAAGCGGAGCAGAGGTCAATAACAGTGAAAAATTTCGCAGTGGGAGGGATTTGCATTAGGATGACAGCTGGATTTGGCACTACGGGGAACTGACTCTCAACTATTTTGTTAATCCCCCTTAGATCCTGCACTAGCCTGTAACCCCTCCCCCCACTCTTTTTCACAGGGAAGATGGGACTATTAGCAGTGCTGGACGTTCTTACCAGAATGCCCTGTTGTAGCAAGCGCTCTATTATTGGGTAAACTCCTAACTCCACCTCTGGCTTCAGAGGGTACTGTGGGATTTTTGGAGCTATCCTACCATCTTTTACTTGTACAACTACCGGAGCTACGTTTGCCATTAATCCAGTGTCCTGTCCATCTTTTGTCCAAAGTGACTCTGGTATCTGAGATGTCATTTCTTCTACTTGGGAGGGAGTCCTATTTGTCATAATGGTATGTGACATTAATTTTGACGGGGAGTCTAACATGTCTCGTACTTCCTGAGCGTGATTCTCAGGTATGTCCAAGAATACACCTTCAGGAGTACAATAAATGACGCACCCCATTTTACACAGTAAGTCTCTTCCCAGGAGATTGGTCGGTGCCGATGCAGCCAGCAAAAAGGAATGCTTGGTGTGTAAAGGCCCTATTGTAATCTCTGCTGGTTTGCTAACAGGGTAATGCTGGACTACTCCTGTTACTCCTACGGCTGGAATTGTCCTACCAGTGGTCCTCATGCCCACTGTCGAATTTATCACTGATTTGGCCGCCCCTGTGTCTACAAGAAAGTTTAATGATTTACCAGCTACATTGATTGCAATTTCTGGTTCACTTCCAAGACTTGCAATCAATTTTACTGGCTGCAGATTACAGGTATGGCCACACCCCTATTGGGTATGGTGACCTCCCTGAATCCCGCTGGCAGCAACTACTTGTGAGGGAGTTAGCTGGGAACTACCAGAGGTTTGCCAATCTCTGTTTGGGGGGTATCTTTTTGTTTCCCCTGCATGTGGCTCATAACTCCGTTTCTGCGGACCTTGCTCCCAATGTCGTGTGTCGTGTCGTTGTCTAGGGGGTTGATAAGATTTTTGTACATTTCTTGATCTACAGTCTCGTGCAAAGTGTCCCTGTCTGTGACAAAAATAACATGTTACCACATTTGACTTACCCACAGGGTTTGGTGATGTTAACACAGGCTGTTTTGTGGTCAGGGCCTGTATACTTACTGCCATTAACTTATCACTTTGTTGTTCCCTGTGTCTGGTGATGTTCCTATCGTGATCAATAGCAGCCTCTCTCAAAGTAGCCACAGACAGACCTCGCCAACATGGTTGTGTGGTCTGTACCCTAGTCTTTAATGATTCTTTTAAACCATCCATCAGTACCGATACTGCTACTTCTCGATGGTTTATGTTTGTTTTAATGTCCTCTATGCCTGTGTATTTTGCCATTTCTGATAATGCTCTGTGAAAATACTCTGCAGCTGTCTCTGACTCCTTCTGTTTAATGGAGAATATCTTGTTCCATCTGACTACCGCTGGGAAATACTCTTTTAACTGTAAGTTTATTCTTTTTACATTATCTTTGTTGTACACATCTGTAAGAGGTACATCCTGATCTAATCCGCAATCAACTAAAAATTGAGCTGCGTCAACATTGGAGGGTAAACATGCTCTCAGCAATATCTGCCAGTCTTTATTGTTGGGCTCTACAGTGTTACCTAAGTCTCTGATGTATTTTTGACTGGCAACTAAGTCTTTTCTAGGGTCAGGGAATTCAGACACTATGGTCCTTAATTCCATTCTGGAAAATGGGCTATACATGGCAATGTTCCTCACAGGGGTGACTCCTGATGTGTCAGTTTTCCCATTTGGAACAGCTATTACCCTAACAGGAGTAACTCTAACAACATCACTCTGTGTGGGTTCTACAGCCTGTGGTGAAATGGCTTCAGCATAGTGTATGGTGCCGTACTTACCTGTAGATACGACCTCACCTATCCCTCCGCTAGGGGCCTTTGTTACTAATCTCGTGGGTGGAGCTGTGCCTACTGTGGTCTCTGCTATGGTGGCTGCTAGAGAGAGCGCTGAAATTGTTGCCGATTCGTCTTCTTGATCACACTCCTGAGGAAAGTTCAAAACAGGGTACAACTTGCACGGGTTAATACTTGCATTGGTTAATTGGTTAACATTATCTTTAACATTTACACAGTTGCTAAGTGTTTGTGTGTTACACCTTAGTGCGTCATTCTCCGCAACCAATTTCTCTCCTGATATATATGGTGGCGGTGGGGCCGTGGCTATCAGTTTTCTGATTGAGCCAGATCCCGCCGCCTGAGCCAATCCTCTCTGTATGTCACCCTCCTGTTGCCACAACTGTAAATAATCATAATGCTTGATTCGTCTCTTTGCTGATTTAATGAGACATATCCTTCTCCTTAAATTCGTTAACACTTCTGTGCTGAAGCCACCTACTCTTGGGAATTTCTCCCCGTCATGTACTGTCATTCTCTCCCATTCATCACATAAAGCTTCTGTGTGACTTCCGTATTTCTCACACATTACATACCTTGCCGACCCAATTGGTCGGTTCACTGAATCAACCCGAACCGAGGTTGATCGCCCCCTACCTGAACAAGTGGCCCCCATAGTTCGAAGGTGTTGCTTTATTCAACCAACCCTTACGCAAACCAAATGTCCAAAATAGGCTGACGGTGGCGGTTTACCGAGTACCCTACTCACTCGCCCACGCCGACCAATACGACCTGATCACACCGATATGGTGCTGGCGTACTCGACCCAGGGCCCCTGCGACCTGAACCTCTATTTACTGGAACCTGTGAGGGTGATCCGAAGAACACTTACTCTTTCCAGTAACTATTGGTTGCTGGATAGTTCCTGAGTGAGCAGCGAACTTCCCTTAAAATAAAAAAAATTACACAAATCACGTTAGAATGTACAAATAGCGTTTATGACCTTCGTACACAAATAGTACCGGTCAGGTTTACTAATGTACACAATTACGTGCGGTACAGTCGTTCAGCACATAAGCAACTAATCTTATGTACGGGGCGACCAGTGGAATCGAAAATTGCGGCTGCGAATTCCTTCAGCAAGAGCTTGTATGGCCTATATGGGTGTTGCACTAACCCTTTCTTGGTGTTGTGCCTGTGGACTGTATAGCGGACTTCCTTGTCTGCTGTACCTGAACCTGTTGGTCTGCTATGACCTCCTGGTCTGTTACAGTATGACCTCCTGGTCTGCTACACTCTAATGCTCAAATTGTATATTTAACCAGGGATGCCTCCCTAGCCACCATGTACGTCACTTACACGCATGTACCTCACGAGAACTCGACTTTTCTTGTGGTTCAACCTGTAAAATTGTATACAACACACTCACTCACCACATGTACACTTTTGTTTCTATTTCTATTTCTGCGCAGAAATTTCTCTTTCGACCAGATGTGTTACAAATTAGGAGAAGGATCTATTAATTTAAATTTCGAATTTTTTTTTTTTAAAAATAGATTTGCGCGATTTATCGCCTGGCGTTATTTACCGCGTGGCGCTACTTATCGCGTTGAGAGGAGAGAAAAAAACCTTGTGATTTGAGTTACGTGGGCGTACGCGTACGCTCCGTTGCGTAATATACGCTGCGTGCGTCGGCCCTTGGATTGCGTACGCAAGTCTCAGTCTTTTGTTAGAGACACGTGTACGCAAAGCAAAGATCCACCGTAACACAATTTATACGTTTATCAATGTAGATGATCCTTTATCATCTACCACGCACCACACTGACTTCGCCTTATCTCCCAGGCAAAACTGTGTGTTTGTCTATACTTTAACTATATTACCTTTACTCTTAAACTATAAAATAGTGACAACTCTCTCTAAGCACGTTTATCAACTATAAAACTGGCAAACAGAAGAGTGATATACGAAAATACACAAATGAAAAAGAAATGCAGATATATATGTGCGTGCGTGTGTACTCAAGACAGAAAAAAATAAACAGTTTTAAAAAAAAACACTATTGTTTTGTTCTTACCTCCGGTTCCCGGATTCCTTCAGCACCCTTTACTAAGAGAAGCAGACGCTTATCCAAACAGCACTACGAGGAATATGATCTCCCGCCCTTTGCTGCTGGATAATGTCTGCTGAAATTACCTAGTGTAGATATGTGAAGGACAGGACGAGCCCGCAATTGATAAAGCTAAATATTTATCTTATATAATACCCTTTATGAGGTCTAAGAACACTGTACGCTAACTACGTATGAAGTACCGTGAGGGTACGCACGTTGCGTAACAATCGCTTAGCCGTGGTCGAGACGCTCAAGCGTTACGTTCGCTCACGGCCAAGAGATCACTGGCAGGCACTCTATTGGCTGCCGACTACCGTAATGATTCGCTATAGCGATGCGACCGCTCGAGACCACGAAGAGATCACCAGCGGCACACACGCTCACAATGTAAAACCTTTATATCTAAACCATAAACAGTGTATTATGCAGTAAACCCTTTGTGTAGTGATATGGTGTAAATGCAACACAGTATAACCTTACTAGCTTAAAAGCAGTTTGAGCGTCACCGACGCTCTGAGAATACTTAACTCTATAAGAAATACACAGATACCTGGGCTTAGGGTCCAACGCCTAACATATATATATTTTGAATGATATACTTGCAAAAGAATTAATACAAATACAAATCATACACTACAATATAACATAGACTAACTAACCAGGTAACTACACAGTAACTACAATACAATTAAGTTTAAGAGAAAAATGAGAGAAAGAGAAGAGAGAGAGAGATATGGCCCATAATAACAAGAGAGAAACAGTATGATTACGGAGAAAAACTTACGCACAAAGGAAACGATCGCATGCGCCTCTGGACATCCAGCTCCCGATTTTCAGCAATGATAACCGTTGAAGAGTGAGAGCTGGATGTGATCGGCCTTTCTATTTATGCCCCACACACAATGCAATTCAATGGTCCCTACAATCTCATTGTTCATTGGACACAGGAATTCGGCTTCGCATTATAACAAAAGGTCATAGGTTGATTCATACAGGTGGGCTGTGACTATTTCCAACAGCTCAGGTGGGAGGGAAACTGGGTTTCCCGCCGCATGGGTAATAAAGTGCAAATAAAGTAAATGTTCATAAACTTCTTATGTCCATAACTATTCGCACGAGCGATTGATCTGCTTCAAACCAACACCGGAATATTTCTAATTAAATATTCTTCCGATGGATACTAAACACCACTGTATTACTCCTGTCTGACCCTTCGTATCAAACAAAGAGGGATTTCTCTGTTCATGAACATTCTATATTAACCAAACTTTCAGAATCTATCAAAGGGACCATGATCTAAAAAATACATTATATAGTGAAAATATGTAATGATTGAGTCGCACGCTACGATCACATAAACTCTACCGTAAATACGCATACCGTGCGCCTGCGGGTGCCCGCGACTGTGAGTATGCGCACGTACGGGAGAGCGTACGCATGCGCAGCACGGACCTGTGTGAGGTGCAAATATGGTAGTGTGCATAGAGATATTTTTCTGACTTTGACAAGCTGCAGCGGCCGGTCTGCGTAACCTCATGGTTTAGACGCCTCCTGGTGCATTACCATATCCCAGCATTGCTGCTGCTTCCAAGTAAGCAGCAGCGATGCTCTATGCGACCACATCTGTATCGCCCCATTGTTGCTGTTCTAAGCAGATTGTTATTACTTGCAACAGATGCAACTCAGATGTTTTAGATATGCAATTATGATGTGCTACATTATTTGTCAGATGAAGCATACTAAGCAGATATCATTTTCAGCTCTTTAAGAACAGATAAAAATGTCAGCTTGTATAGGCCACCTTAAACACCCTATAGAGAAAATCACTCCTTCGCATAAGGAAGATAACGTTTATCTAAATGCATAATATTGTGTTTTTTAAATAATCCGTTCAATTTTCTATGCATCAGAAAACATGTGTATTCACTATGCATCACTGATACTATAGGAAAATATTATAATTTTCCTCTCTTTAACTCCAACTACAATAGGGACAACACATAAAGAGCCTAATTCAGCATGGCACGCTGCTCCGACAGCGTTCAAATGCTTAAGCCTTCTGCAGTGTGCGTACACGCAGAAGCTGCACTGCGCGTGCGCACAGAGTTAGATGCGACAGTATCTCATGTGCGAACGCCTCTGCCTGATTGACAGGCAGAGGCGTTCGCTGGGTGGGAGGGGGTGTTGCGACGGCATTTTAGGGGAGCGGTCCGGACAACACAGGCGTGTTCGAACCGTTTCTGGGGCAGGCCGTGGTGGCTGCGTGATGTCACATGCAGCCGCTGCGAGTCTAAACATGGCGGGTAGCCGCCTGCCTTCGCAGATAGGCTGTGTAGGCAGAGGGCAACCCTAAACATGCAAGAGCATCGCCGTTGTACGATGCGCTTGCATGTCAGAGTAAAGAGTTGTAGGTGTGCATTTTTTTACACATACATAACTCATACTGAATTAGGCCCAAAGTGTGCTGGTAGCAATCTTCAATTTATGGTTTATATTTGCATCCAATATTGCTGTTATATAGCATGTAATATTTAACCTGTTCCTTTTTTGCTTATGACCAAGAAGGACTAAAAAAAACTAAATACAATCTTTCTGCCTTCTGTCAATTTGTATAATGTGATCCCGTCACTTGGCCATAACCATACATATTAAAGGACAGTTCCCTGTCCATATGAACGTTTGGATAATGGCCTAAAAATGGGATTCAGCTATGTTTGATATTTCTTTTGGATATTGGTCAATTATCTTAACTAATTAAATAAAAGCAATCTTTTAGAAGTTATATATTCTAAAAGTGCGCACCAGAAAATAATTTTTCTCTCTTTTCTCCTTGGACTTATAGGCCCTACACACTGGCCGATAATCCTCAAAGATATGAACGATCTCGTTCATTATTGAACGAGATACCATTCATATCTTTGAGTGTGGAGTCACCAGTGATGAACGATGCGCAGCCCCGCGCTCGTTCATCGCTGGTGCCCCGTTGGCTGTGCATGCAGGCCAATATGGACGATCTCGTCCATATTTGCCTGCACTTCAATGGAGCCGGATGACGGGGGGAGTGAAGAAACTTCACTGCCCCCCGCCGCCGGGTCGCCCGTCGGCCGTATCTGCCGTCGGGCAGCTTGGCGGCGGATCTTTAAATGTGTAGGGCCCTTAACTTGTACAGTACAATAGACTGTGGGTGCACCACCAACGGAAGCAGTGCACCACCAAACAGTATGCTGTGTTCCTCGTTTAGGGACTTATTACTTATTGTTGGTATCTTCTAAATATTACATTTAAAATATTCAACTGATCCTTTTAGGTTCATTTGAGATCTTATGTGGAATCACCCAACTTTGCTTAAAGTTGAGAAGTTTGGAAGCAAAGAAATTTAACAAGAAAGGTGTACGTCTGACTTTTTAGTGTGTATTTCTCACCATGAGCATGTCCCAGAACTCAACGTGTTCAAGTATTAGAGATGTGTAATGGGCGCACTCACGTGAGCAAAGTTGAGTGAGGTCATGTTGACGAAAAAGTGGATCCGAAGTGTAAACTCTGTTTTCAGACATGTTTTTGTCAATAAATATGCGTGTGTGCACTGATAATGATGATGATCATCAAACCAAGCGTAGCCATAGAGAGCGAGCACACCGCAAGATGCCTACAACACTACACATTTATTTTTACAACATTAAGGGGAATATGCAATTGCGGTCGAATTCTGGCTGGAATTCGACCGTTTTAATCCCGGCCGCCGGGACCCGAATTCGACATATTCAATAAAAGATGGATTTGACAGTCCCACTGTCGAAAAATGGACCAATTGACGATAGTGTGCGTCCTGGATTCGACTTCATGGATGGCACAAAAGTGTTCACAAAACCCTGAAAAAAATTGCGTGGGGTCCCCCTCCTAAGCATAACCAGCCTCGGGCTCTTTGAGCCGGTCCTGGTTGCAAAAATACGGGGGGGAAAATGACAGGGGATCCCCCGTATTTTAACAACCAGCACCGGGCTCTGCGCCTGGTCCTGGTGTAAAAAATACGGGGGACAAAAGACGTAGGGGTCCCCCA
This sequence comes from Pseudophryne corroboree, assembly GCF_028390025.1. Taxonomy (NCBI): domain Eukaryota; kingdom Metazoa; phylum Chordata; class Amphibia; order Anura; family Myobatrachidae; genus Pseudophryne; species Pseudophryne corroboree. The sequence goes on from NC_086446.1 coordinate 727,258,897, forward strand.
TATTTTTAACACCAGCACTGGGCTTCACTAGCTAGAGAGATAATGCCACAGCCGGGGGACACTTTTATACCGGTCCCTGCGGCCGTGGCATTAAATCCCCAACTAGTCACCCCTGGCCGGGGTACCCTGGAGGAGTGGGGACCCCTTAAATCAAGGGCCCCCCCTCCAGCCACCCAAGGGCCAGGGGTGAAGCCCGAGGCTGTCCCCCCCATCCAAGGGCGGCGGATGGGAGGCTGATAGCCAAGTCTAAAAAAAAAGAATATTGTTTTTTGTAGCAGAACTACAAGTCCCAGCAAGCCTCCCCCGCAAGCTGGTACTTGGAGAACCACAAGTACCAGCATGTGGGGGTGAAACGGGCCTGCTGGTACCTGTAGTTCTACTACTTAAAAAAATACCCAAATAATAACAGTACACACACACCGTGACAGTATAACTTTATTACATACATGCACACCGACATAAATACATACATACATACTTACCTATGTTGACACGAGGCTCGGTCCCCTTGTCCACGTAGAATTCCCCGGGTACCTGTAACTAAAATTATACTCACAACAATCCTGTGTAGATCGGTCCTCTTCAGAGTTTGTAATCCACGTACTTGGCAAAATAAAAAAAACGCAAAACACGGACCACGCACTGAAAGGGGTCCCATGTTTACACATGGGACCCCTTTCCCCGACTACCGGGACCCCCCGTGACTGCTGTCAAAGAGGGTTCCTTGAGCCAATCAGGGAGCGCCACATCGTGGCACTCTCCTGATTGGCTGTGCATGTCTGAGCTGTCAGGCAGCGCATAGCGCATAGGCGCTCCATTATATTCAATGGTGGGAACTTTGCAGTCAGCAGTTGACCTCGAGGTTAATCGTGGTCAACCGCTGACCACAAAGTTCCCACCATTGAATATAATAGAGCGCCTATGCACTATGCGACGCCTGACAGCTCAGACGCGCACAGCCAATCAGGAGAGTGCCACGACGTGGCGCTCTCTGATTGGCTCAAGGGACCCTCTTTGACAGCAGTCATGGCGGGTCCCAGCAGTCGGGGAAAGGGGTCCCATGTGTAAACATGGGACCCCTTTCAGTGCGTGGTCGGTGTTTTGCGTTTTTTTATTTTGCCAAGTACGTGGATTACAAACTCTGCAGAGGACCGATCTACACAGGATTGTTGTGAGTATAATTTTATGTACAGGCACCCAGTGGATTCTACGTGGACAAGGGGACCGAGTCTCGTGTCAACATAGGTAAGTATGTATGTATGTATGTATGTATGTATGTCTGTCAGTGTGCATGTATGTAATAAAGTTATACTGTCACGGTGTGTGTGTACTGTTTTTATTTGGGTTTTTTTTGTAGTAGAACTACAGGTACCAGCGGGCCCGTTTCCCCCCCGCATGCTGGTACTTGTGGTTCTCCAAGTACCAGCTTGCGGGAGAGGCTTGCTGGGACTTGTAGTTCTGCTACAAAAAACAATGTTCTTTTTTTTGAGACTTGGCTATCAGCCTCCCATCCGCTGCCCTTGGATGGGGGGGGGACAGCCTCGGGCTTCACCCCTGGCCTTTGGGTGGCTGGTGGGGGGGGGGACCCCTTGATTTAAGGGGTCCCCACTCCTCCAGGGTACCCCGGCCAGGGGTGACTAGTTGGGGATTTAATGCCACGGCCGCAGGGACCGGTATAAAAGTGTCCCCCGGCTGTGGCATTATCTCTCTAGCTAGTGGAGCCCGGTGCTGGTGTTAAAAATACGGGGGACCCCTACATCTTTTGTCCCCGTATTTTTTGCACCAGGACCGGACGCAGAGCCCGGTGCTGGTTGTTAAAATACGGGGGATCCCCTGTCATTTCCCCCCCGTATTTTTGCAACCAGGACCAGCTCAAAGAGCCCGAGGCTGGTTATGCTTAGGAGGGGGACCCCACGCAATTTTTTTCAAGAATTTTAATCCATTCCCACCCCTTCCCACTGAAAAACATGCACTGATCTCTATTTTTTTTTTTAGACAGAAAAAATAAATAAATATTCTTTTAAAAAAATCAATTCAATAATACTTGTGGCTCCTAAATAGACAAACCAAGTAGATAATCCCTTCTAATATAAATAGATATGCAATTAGCAATATAAAAAAAATATGTTTTTAAATTTTTTTATTAGATCACGATAGCAAAATGAGGCGGAATGAAATTGACGAAATTACTGTCGAAAAGCACTGTTGTCGAATCGACATTCTTCAATTGAATATACTTTTGTCGAAAAGCCACATTTTTACCATTGCAGACATGTCGAATTTGAGAAATGTCGAATTGCCAAAAGTCGAATCTGAAACGGCAGGTTTTTTGTCGAAAAGTACTGTATTGCATTGTCGAATCCAATTTGACAGGTTTTTTTTGGTCGAAAATGCCCCGTTTTTCGACATTTGCGGAAATTCGACCGCAATTGCATATGGCCCTAATTCTTTTCATTTTTTTTTTATATTTCATTTTTTTTAGCATATAATGCGGGAGCACATAAGCAGATAATGTTCCCCAGGGTTCGACAGTTGCATGTCAACATTATGAACAAAGTTTAAACATTTTGGGGGTGATTCAATTGTGCCGCACACCCCCTGCTGAGTGTTTATATGAATGAGCATCTATCAGAGCTATTCAATTGTTTCTCAGATCAGGGGCCAAATGTAATGGAGTGATAGTTTCAAAAAGTGAGAGATTTGGTAAGGTTTTGCAATTTTTTTTAAGTGGCAATCATTTACACAGCAAGATCAACCTGGTTTTGCAGTGTAAATGATTACCGCTTTAAAAAAAACTGAAAAACCTTACCAAATATCTCACTTTCTGAAACTCTCACTCTATTACATTTGGTCCCAGGTGTCCTTTGGCATTTAACACACCTGAAAGCTTTGGGTTTAGCTGCGCAAAGCGGCTAAACCCATCTAAAGTTCTTGTTTGAGCATCTAAAGTCCAGGTTCGGGTGCCTAATCTATGGACTCTAAGGCTGCAAGAAAAAATGTCTGCCTCAGCTATTGGGCGTCTGATCAGAGCAACAATTGAATAGGTCCGATAGACGCCCATTTGTATAGACACCCAGAAGGGGGCGCATGGCACAATTGAATCGCCCCCTTTGAATGTCAACATTCAGAGCCATTCAACATTACAGTGTCGGCATTGTGAATGTGGATAACGTGGTAGATACTACAGGTAACTTTGTAATGGTTAAAGTAATATTCTATTTCCATATACCCTACATCATTTACTTTTACTGCCATGATCTGACTCGCCTTTTAATAAATGTGAAACAAATGTTGATGAGCGTCTTAGCCAGTTGTGACTGCCTATAGTGCTTTTTGTTCCATAGAGCAGCATGTTAAAAAGTAGGAAATGCAGCCCAGGGACTTGGTATATTAAACTTATTTTAATAATACTTAGAGGAAATTAACATCTGTTAAATGGCATCATTATAAAAGAAAAAAATGCCTTTCTTTATCGCACAGGGATACATTAATCAGCCTTATGCTTTGAACCCCTCCTATCATCGTTGCCTGTGATTATGTTGCACTAATATACATGTTTAGGAATTTGAATATGGAATTCTGCTATACCAGTAATGCTTCAAAGGGTCATTAATGCAGCAACAGAGAACGTCTGACTGACGGACTTCCTTGAAGCTGTAAATCGTACAGATAAATTAGAATCTTACAAGAGTAACACAATAGGATTAAAAGAAATATACATTGTATATAAATAGATGCATTAATAAATTGATAGTTATCTGCAGTATATTAAGAATATAGAACTTAGTTTGTGTATATATACATATATATATATATATATATATATATATATATATATATACACTGCTCAAAAAAATAAAGGGAACACTAAAATAACACATCCTAGATCTGAATGAATGAAATATTCTTATTACCGTATTTGCCGGCGTATAAGACGACTGGGCGTATAAGACGACCCCCCAACATTTCCACTCAAAATATAGAGTTTGTTATGTACTCGCCATATAAGACTACCCCCTCTTCCGCACACCTTCCACACACCAAATAAAACGTAAAAGAACATCAGATTTGATTTGATTTCTCAGGAACACAGGCAGGCAGCCCACAACCCAGAGGAACTCTGGCAACACACTGTAGAAGACTAGAAGAAAAACAGCGGGCGCCACCTCCTCGTGTATAACCTTTTAATAGATCCGTAAAACAGAGATAAAAATGATACTCACAAACATAGGAGTATGACAGGCACATCAAGAGTATAAACACATGTCAGTGCTGCCGCTGTCCCCCCTGCCTAAGCCGACTGGGGGGACCCCCCCCCCCCCTTCTTATGCATACCTTGATACTCCAAATCTCTTATAAGAGACATGTCAGTGCTGCTGCTGTCCTCCCTGCCTAACCGCCTGTCACTGCTGAATGTGACAGGCGGTTAGGCAGGGAGGACAGCGGCAGCACTGACATGTCTCTTATAAGAGATTTAGAGTATCAAGGTATGCATAAGAAGGGGGGGGGCCGAGGAGAGTGTATGAAATGTATAAAAGTGTAACCCTTGGGGCAGCTATATGCAGTGGCGTCACAACGTGGGGGCGGGTGTCACCCGCCGAGGGGTGACACCAAAATGTCGGCTCCTGCTCAGTGACATGAGCCGGGTGCTGCACTGTAACAATACGTGCAGCACCTGGCTCCTGTCCCTGTGTAGGAGCCGGCACTGCATTCGAGAGAGACTTGCCACAGCACAGCTTCACCCGCCGGCAGCGCCGTACACTCACCGGACACAGGTGAGATAGAGGCACTTCACGGGGGTGGGAGTGGGGGGGCAGCCAACATCTTCTTAACCCCCTGGATTGCTGAAAACGGGGGTCCGCCCGCGAGGCCACGCCCCTTATGCTAGGCCACGCCCCTGTTTCGCGACATCCCGCACCGGGTGTCACCAGGGGCAGTGACGCCCCTGGCTATATGTATGCCAGGCGTATAAGACGACCCCCGGCGTATAAGACGACCCCCCGCTTGGAGGCATGTTTTTCAGGGGGAAAAAGTCGTCTTATATGCCGGCAAATACGGTAAATACTTTGTTCTTTACATAGTTGAATGTGCTGACAACAAAATCACACAAAAATTATCAATGGAAATCAAATTTATTAACCCATGGAGGTCTGGATTTGGAGTCACCCTCAAAATTAAAGTGGAAAAACACACTACAGGCTGATCCAACTTTGATGTAATGTCCTTAAAACAAGTCAAAATGAGGCTCAGTAGTGTGTGTGGCCTCCATGTGCCTGTATGACCTCCCTACAACCCACACAAGTGGCTCAGGTAGTGCAGCTCATCCAGGATGGCACATCAATGTGAGCTGTGGCAAGAAGGTTTGCTGTGTCTGCCAGCGTAGTGTCCAGAGCATGGAGGCGCTACCAGGAGACAGGCCAGTACTTCAGGAGATGTGGAGGAGGCCGTAGGAGGACAACAAACCAGCAGCAGGACCACTACCTCCGCCTTTGTGCAAGGAGGAGCACTGCCAGAGCCCTGCAAAATGACCTCCAGCAAGCCACAAATGTGCATGTGTCTACTCAAACGATCAGAAACAGACTCCATGAGGGTGGTATGAGGGCCCGACGCCCACAGGTGGGGGTTGTGCTTACAGCCCAACACCGTGCAGGACGTTTGGCGTTTTCCAGAGAACACCAAGATTGGCAAATTCGCCACTGGTGCCCTGTGCTCTTCACAGATGAAAGCAGGTTCTCACTGAGCACGTGACAGACGTGACAGAGTCTGGAGACGCCAAGGAGAACGTTCTGCTGCCTGCAACATCCTCCAGCATGACCGGTTTGGCAGTGGGTCAGTAATGGTGTGGGGTGGCATTTCTTTCGGGGGCCGCACAGCCCTCCATGTGCTCGCCAGAGGTAGCCTGACTGCCATTAGGTACCGAGATGAGATCCTCAGACCCCTTGTGAGACAATATGCTGGTGCGGTTGGCCCTGGGTTCCTCCTAATGCAAGACAATGCTAGACCTCATGTGGCTGGAGTGTGTCAGCAGTTCCTGCAAGACGAAGGCATTGATGCTATGGACTGGCTCGCCCGTTCCCCAGACCTGAATCCAATTGAGCACCTCTGAGACATCATGTCTCGCTCCATCCACCAATGCCACGTTGCACCACAGACTGACCAGGAGTTGGCGGATGCTTTAGTCCAGGTCTGGGATGAGATCCCTCAGGAGACCATCCGCCACCTCATCAGGAGCATGCCCAGGCGTTGTAGGGAGGTCATACAGGCACGTGGAGGCCACACACACTACTGAGCCTCATTTTGACTTGTTTTAAGGACATTACATCAAAGTTGGATCAGCCTGTAGTGTGTTTTTCCACTTTCATTTTGAGTGTGACTCCAAATCCAGATATAGTCTCTCATATCCATCCTGCAACATAGTCACCAGCATAGATAGTACCAGCACACTGCAGCTTTTTTCCAAAAAAGTGCTATTTACTCCAAATGCATATTGAATTGATACAAGGCTCAGCATATACTCATCGTATGAAAGCACGGACAACACATGTGACCTCCCAAACAGCCGTTTTCGGTGTATCCATCTTCAGGGGAACAGTCAGCTAAAGTGCCAAAGTGCCTTGTGCAAATAAGTGCACTTTATACAGGCATTTGGAGTAAATAGCACTTTTTGGGAAAAAAGCTGCAGTGTGCTGGTTCTATCTATGCTGGTGACTATGTTGCAGGATGGATATGAGAGACTATGTTAATATCATTTGACCGGGCACCTGCCTATTACGTCTGAGAGTGTCAGTGCGGCTTTCCGGATTTACCTCTGTGTCTGCCTATATATATATATATATACACGAGTATACAGTAAATTGGGTGCCTAGTGAATTTCTTTTACCTCTCTGTTTATAACCACTTGGGAAGGGAGGGGGGGGGGGGTACTACTAAGCCTTGGAGAGTGAAAAAGTGGAGAGAGATAAAGAGGTCTATTTACTAAGCCTGGATGGAGATAAAGTGGACAGAGATAAACTGTAGCTCCTAACTACCAAGTTACAGGCTGTGTTTGAAAAATGACAGCTAGGAGCTGGTTGGCTGGTACTTTATCTCTCTCTCCACTTTATCTCTGTCCAAGGGGCTTATTCATCATGAAAGAAATTGTGCAATGAGAATTTTTAGTTTTCAATTCTCATTGCATTCTCTAACAATTTTTTCATGATTCATCATGGCCCCATCATAAAAGTATCACATGACTTTTTGCCAAGTCAGTTTTTCGGGAAGTGATCATTTTCCCCTCTGGCTGCCCGGATGCAGAATGAAGCTCCCGAAACAGCACCTTATTGCAGGGGCTGCCTGGCTGAAGAGGTCACGCTGCAGCTTCGGGCCCTCTCCTCCCCTTCCCCCTCTACTGCACAAGCTGCCGTAGAATCGGCAGCTTGTGAAGAGATTCGAGGGCTGTTTGCCATCTCAGGATGGCGAACAGTTTCTCTTTCAAACTCCGAAAACAATAAATAATGTAAATATTAAATAATTAATACATTTTAGGAGTTTGATGAATGTCACAATTTCTACATTTCCAAATGAGTATAAAAATTGTGACATATAAAGGATGATGAATATGCCCCCAATGCTTAGTACATTTGCCCCTCAGTCTTGTTTTATCATTGTGTTCCCAAGTATTAGGCAGTTAGTACAGTAGTATGCTGGTGCTGTATAAATATTGATAGCAATAATAATTTCTCATTAATAATGGCATAGGCTGAAATATGCCTCTCTCCTGTGTGTACAGGCAGCTATTTTCTAGTTTTTGTGCAGCAGCCATTTTCTAATACTTGCCAACTTCAAAATCTTCCCTTTCGGAAGAGTACCCAGATGGTGCAGCTGAGGACTGAGGGTGTGGGGCCAGGTGCTGCTAAAATAATCTTGTCATCATACCTCCATCCTGCCCATTGCACTAGGAAGTGAGCAGGAAGTAGGCCAAAGTTCCCCAGTTATTGACGGGTTCCTAGCAAAGTTGTACAGTATGTTGCATTTTTATGAATGCCGACACGCCTAACAAAATGGCTCCTTCATCAATGTGTTGTCCTGCACCAAATCAAAATATGTTTGGTAAAAGTGAAAGGCCATATCAGTGTTAGTGGCTGACACGGGTGTAGAAGCCCATGTACATTTTCAGGATGTGGCCTAATCTAGGTAGGAGTGGCCACGCACCCTTATACAAATTAAGTTGCACGATTTCGGGGGATCCTATTGTGCCCCTCAGCCAGGGGCAAATCCAGAGGGTGGTGCAATCAATGTAATCGCTCCCTCCTACTCCCAGCACAGGCAGAAGAGACTGCCCCTCCATCATGCCCTGGCCCAGGTGATTAGTACCCGCTCCCCCACTCTCGGCGGCAGTGTGCTGACAATCATAAAACATGTGGACAATCAGTAGCACAACTTTACACCACCATATTACTGAAACTAAGGATTACAGGCCGACACAATTTACTTCATTTAATATTTTTCCCCCCAAAATTTATCAATAAAAATTTTTTTTATGCTAGGGATGCCTTGAAAAAAATTCTGATAGTGGCAAAAACATGAAATAAAACAATCACTAGATGCAAACCGAAGCAGTAGTTGTAGAATAATTTTTACCTATGTAGTGCAGCAGGGTGTGTATAGTAGGTGGGCAGGGGGATTTCAGTAGCCCAAAAATATAACACTACAAAAATGTCTGACAGGCCATAAGCAGATCGGCGATTGGAGAATGGTCTAGCACAGTGGTAGCCAACCCTGGTCCTCGAGAGCTACCAACAGTTCATGTTTTCCAGCTCACCTGGCAGGTGCACAGGTGCAGTCATTACTAACTGTCACATTTTAAAAGAGCCACAGTTGGAGCTAATTACTTAACTTGTGATTCTGTGAGGAGACCTGGAAAACGTGCACTGTTGGTAGCTCTCGAGGACCAGGGTTGGCTACCCCTGGTCTAGCTTAAGTATTCCAAGGGCCCCAAACCCAAAAGAATTGTGGTGACTTGGAGTTGAGGTAAGCTGTGAATTCCTCCATAGCAACCAAGTGCCACGTTCTAGCGAAATAGTGGAAAGAGAGGGAGGAGCAGTGTTTTTCCAGTGGGAGGCTATGAGACATCTAGCAGCATTGAGGAGTTGGGTCAACAGTTTATCCTCATAATGTGGCACCCCGGAAAATGATGTGTGTGCCCCTTTAAAGTTTACTTGCAGGTCTGCAGCAGAAAGGGGAAGCTCTGGCACAGCAGGAGTCAAGTGTAGACCCTGGTCTGATCACATGGTCTGGATACTGATGGCTGATTAGACAAGGCAGCCTGGGAGCAGAGGAGCCTTGTGGGAAGAAGAAGGAGGAGTTTGCGGGAGTGACTGGAGGTGATGGACGTATTCTGAGCGAGGAGCAAAGCGGGAGCTGAGAACAGATGCCAACGCAGGGTCACGCTGGGCAGTGATAGCAGTGCTGCAGAGTAGAAGCAGCAGGGCACTAACGGGAAGCAGAGAGCTGGATGAGCGAATGTGAGATGTCGCAGCCAGAAACCGGACACCACCAGGCCTAGTGAAAGGCGCGGACGCTGTGGCCATCTTGTAAGATTGAGGAGCCATTGAAACTGTTCCAGCAAGTGAATTCCTCTGTCCTGGAGTTCTGAGTACCTTGAGACTGATTATGACCCAAGCCACGGGAAAACCAGACACCCAGTCCAAGTATCCAAGTTGTCACACACTGTGCAAAGGGCGCGGACAGCATAGTGCCATAGCCACAAGTTAGTCCACGTTGCGGGGTCAGTAAAGGCAACCATCCCCTGCTTTAACATTCTTGGGACACCAGAGTCTGAGTTATTTGTGCAAGTGAGTTACTTAATCTGGAAAAGACTGAGAACTTTGTGCAAGCTAAAGTATGTTCCTTTAACTGGAAGAGACTGAGTTTATTTAACCAAGAGACCCTCATTGCCAATTGTGTTATATTTGTCAGGAGACACTACCATCCCTTCACTAGCAACATCTTCTTTTGAAATAAAACTGAGATACACTGACATTATTACAACCCAGGATTCTTTATATATCTGTGTGCCAATTGCGTTTTGACGAGCATGGAGATTTGATACTTCTTTAATACACAAAGTTTTGCTTAAGAATTTTGGGAGTGCCGCCTCGTTTTTGGTATACAAAGACATTGGTAACTATGAATTAAGACTGAAGGAAGGCACCCCTATATTGTACTTCTTCATCCTGAGTGCCAAGCTAAATGCAGTATATATATGTATATATATATATATATATATAAAAGCCATATGTAGATATCTTGTACACACGGTGAACAGTAGCAGCGTACTCAGGTGCCTTTCACAATAGTATAGATACACACACACCTCTTTCACTTAAACACACATGCCTCTTTTCCTTGCACACACATGCCTTTTTAACTTGAAACACACACACCTCTTTCACTTACACACACACACACACACACACACACACACACACACACACACACACATCTTTTTCACTAACTCACACGCCTCTTTCACTTACACACATGCCTCTTTCATTTACACACGCCTTTTTCACTTACACACACACGCCTGTTTCGCTTACACACACACGCCTTTTTCACTTACATGCGCTTTTTTCACTTAAACACAATTACACACACACACGTCACTTTCACTTACACACAATTACACACACACACACACACGCCACTTTCTCTTACACACACACATGCCACTTTCACACAATTACACACACACACGTAACTTTCACTTACACAATTACACACACTCACACGCCTCTTTCACTTAATTAACGGAGTTTGCATGTGTGGGCTATAAATTATTATGTCTGTGTAGAGGACGGGGCAGTCTGCAGTCCAATTAGAATAGGGAGACACAGTCTGAAGTCAAAGTGTGGGGGAGTGGAATGGGGGGGGGGCAGTGTGTAATCCAAGTGTGTGTGATTATGTATGGGGAGAACAGTCATCAGTCTATGTGTGTGTAATATGCTCACAAAATTGGAACTGGGAAGTCACTTTCATCTAAAGAGCTGGAAAGAGGGCATTAGTGGTGGTTGGGGGCAATAGGCACAAAATTGGAACTGGGAAGTCACTTTCATCTAAAGAGCTGGAAAGAGTGGTGGTTGGGGGCAATAGGCTGAAGTTTTGCTTAGGGTGCCTAGTAAACTTGCACCGGCCCTGGCTGTGTCTTGTGCATGTGTTTAGCCTTGTCATATTAGGCTCTGTGTACAATCAAGGCCTGTACTAGGGGTGAGTGAGCAGTGCCACCACCCAGGGCACAGAGCCTTGGGGCGACACCTTTGCTCCCCGTTACAGCAAGATGTCCAATTTTGTCCTTTTGAATTTGAATTTAATTGTACAGTGTAATTCTTGTATTACCTGTGTCAGTGTTGTGTCATGGACATCTCCCCTGACAGCCACATACTCTAGTGCAGACCTTCCCCTACAGGTGAGCTGGGAGCTGAGGAGAAGAGCGCAGGGAATGGGTCGTGGCGGCCATCTTGCCACCGCAAGTTGGCCTTGCAGCTGAGGGGCCACCATCTTGCCACCCACTCCCCTGCTGAAATGCTTCCCTGTTCCTGGGCCACTTCATCTGCCGTGCTGGCGAGATGACAGCTGGGAGATGTAGTTTTCCAAGTGACCGGCTCCAAATGGGCCACACACATGGGGGTCACACAGCAAGTCCCACACTTATTTCATTTCAGACTGCCACCATGTTAGAAAAAGATTGCCTAGTTTAGTAATTCAGGCTAATTGTTAGCTAAATTATTAAAATGGTTTTATATATTGGCAACTCACCAACATGCATGATATACATTTTAGACTTGCATACATTTGCGGCATCGGTGTGAGCACTAGCAAAATGTCTCCACTGGTGAATTGTTCAATGGCGGCCATTATTGAAGTGTACACAAAGTGGACCAGCATACAAAATCTGAGTCTGAGCGCGAGGATTGTGGTCGTAAATGGCTACTGGATGTTTGAGTGAAATGGAGAGTGAGCCAGAGCCGGCCTTAGGCATAGGCAAACTAGGCAAATGCCTAGGGCATTTGGTATGCTTAGGGGCACCAGCAGCTTCTGCTGATTAAAATGATATGCAGCATGCCTATATTCTGTCTGACTGCGGCTGTATCTGCATATGAAATGCTACGTTGTGTGTATTCCTGGAAATCACTGTAATGTAGCATTTCGTATGCAGATACAGCCGCAGTTGCACACAGCATATAGGCATGCCGCATATCATTTTAATCAGCAGAAGCTGCTTGTGCATCCTATCCACATAGTACTGCAAATAATATGATGCATTTTCATAAACAAAAGGCGCCTACGTTAGCAGAGCTGCCAGATGACTCATGCCAGGCATCTCCTGCAGAACTAGCGGCGGTGCTATGGGGCACCAGCCAAAATCTTGCCTAGGGCATCATATTGGTTAGGGCCGGCTCTGGAGTGAGCAGTCTTGTTTAGTCCTACAGGTGGTGATCAACTGTCCGTATGGACAAGCGGATGTGTGCAGCAATCCCCTGGTGAGTTCACTAAGTGACTGCTACATATTGCTGATTGTGTACATGGATACATATGTAATCCCGCTGCGAGCATTCATCTAACACAGCGCTCTCCCCCTGCTAGTTTGGTTCAAACAAAAAAGCATGTGTTCACAGGAACTTTGATACACTAAAAGGATTCCGGCTCAAAGCAATTGCCTATGTTTCCATTAAAGGAACTATGATGATACAGTGTATTATAATATTATACAAATAACACAGTGGATTTAAGAAGAGCGGCAGCTCATATGGATGTTTTGAACTTTTCATTGTTTTAAAGGGCAAGGGCTAATAAGCAAATATGCACACATTTTCTTGTATGTATTGTTTCATGTAGGTGTATATGACGTGTTTTTAAAAGTGATTTGGAATAAAATTATCCAATTTATTGCGCTCCCTTGATAATTTAAAATTATCTTTCTTTATATGTATTCCCTCTCATGCTGCTTATATGCAATACTCCAGAGCACTATTAAATGCTACAGTGACTCTCATCACTCTGAAACAAATAATACAAGGTGTGTGTGTGTGTGTGTGTGTGTGTGTGTGTGTGTGTGTGTGTGTGTGTGTGTGTCTATAGATAGATGGATAGATAGATAGATGATAGATAGATAGATACAGATAGATAGATAGATAGATAGATAGATAGATAGATAGATAGATAGATAGATAGATAGATAGATAGATAATATTTGTTTTACAAATCATTTTAAAGTCATAGATGAGACTCCTAAACCAATGCATTTCTGTTCTCCTGATTGGCTATAGAAGTACAGAGAGCTTATTCAAAGCCATTGAGAAAAATCAATAAATATCAAAGTGACTGTCACATAATAGTTGAGTCAATATTGTTGTTGTTTTGTAGTTGCTGAAATTAGCTAAGGGACTTTAAGTCTCAACTCTACATATGCTATTATTAGTGGTGCCTAAAGTCAGCAGAAAATAACACAATAATAGAACATTATATTATACAGTTTAAATGGCCACTTGTTTTCCCGTAGACTGCTGCTAGTGGTTGAGGGGATGGGACATACAATACAATTACATTAAATCCACCAAGCTTAACAATATCCCCTTCCTCAGTTTCATCTCTGATTTCTCTCATTTTCAGTAGCACCAGGGCCAAGTACAAGGTACAAGGCATATTTACCAACAAATGTGCCACTATACAGTAACGTACAGCAACCAATCAGACATTTTCTTTCATTGTTTAACTTGCACTAGATCAATCAAAGCTCATTCCTAATTGGTTGCCATGGATTAATGAACATTTGCACTTCATTAGTAATTAAACCCTGTGGGGGGAATTTATCAATTTGAATTTCAGTTATTTTTTGTGCGAGTTATAAACTGCGGGATTTACAAAATGCAAAACTGCTGGAGATTCATGAGTTTGAGCAGGAGAGACATGATTTACAGCCATTAACTATGCAGTGTCCGAGTTGCAGAAATGATTGTGTGCCCCACACTATATGGCCACATGCACTTTCTAGTCTGTGAGCTTCACAATATTAGGATTTGCACTGTCAACATTTGAAGTGCAACGCAACATCAAAAAACGTTGTGTTGTATATACTGTATATCTGTTTCCCCCACCAGGAGTCAGAGATGTATGGGAACAAACAGCATTACCACTGGACTGCAGTCAGGATCCCACCTGTCGGGATCCCAGCAATCAGATTACCGACGCCAGGATCCCAACACCATTAGGAATGCTGACACCGGCATCCAGGATAGGTAGAAATCCCGGCGTCGGAATCCCGACAGCTGGGATGCCGAACATCCTGACACCGCGCCACTGAAGAGGTAAGCTGTTGGGGAGGGGGAGGTTAGGTTTAGGCTGCGGTCGGAGGGTTAGGGTGCGGGGAAAGGTGGTTAGGGTTAGGCACCCCCCTCCGAGGGATAAGTTTAGGCTGCGGGCAGGGAGGGTTAGGTTTAGGCACTCAAGGGGGAGAAGGTTAGGGTTAGGCACTAAGGGGGAGGTTAGGATTAGGCAACAGGTAGGGAGGGTTAGGGGGTAGGGGAGAGGGTATAGCACCCCTCACTCACCCCTGTCGGCTTCTTTGCAATCGGGACCCCGGCGTCGGTATTTCGAATGTTGGGATCCCGACCGCCGGCTTTCCCTACTGAACCTTTACCACTCCTCAATGTGCAGATGGTCTGTGATGCTAACATTAGGATAGTGAGTGTGGTGTCTGACTTTCCTGGGTTGTGCCTTTATGCCTATATCCTGCACCAGTCTTCCACAATATTAACGGGTCTATTTACTAAGCCATGGATGGAGATAAAGTCGCTGGAAACAAAAGGGGACATTTACTAAGCAGTGATAAGAGTGGAGAAGTGAGCCAGTGGAGTAGTTGTCCGGTGCAACCAATCAGCACTGAAATAACATCTATAATTTGCATACTATAAAATCATACAGAGCTGCTGATTGGTTGATGGGGCAACTTCTCCACTGGCTCACTTCTCCACTCTAATCACTGCTTAGTAAATGTCCCCATAGTACCAGCCAATCGGCTCCTGTCATTTTTCAAACACAGCCTGTGACATGGCAGTTAGGAGCCGATCGGCTGGTACTTTATCTCCAGCGACTTTATCTCCTTCCAAGGCTTAGTAAATAGACCCCTAAGACATAGGAAATGTTGGAATGTTGGCTACTAGGCATGACCAATAAACATTGCTTTTTGTGTGATTTTCCCCCCCTATGCTTTACATGTGCTATACACAATAAATATGAAGTGATGCCAATATGTTTGTGGTGTGTCATTTCAGATCATTCAGGATATGTGTGACACTCCTAGTTAATGACACATCTGTTGAATCCATGACTTCTGTTTATTATGAATACAATGAGGCACACATACGATAGCCATTAGAGGTGTGATAGAATGTAGCTTTGAACTACTGGAAACCAGGTACAGGTGCCTTGATAAATCTGGTGGAGTACTCCTCTCTACCCTTGCAAATTGGGCAGACATTGTGAAAAGTTGATGTGTATGCTGCAAACCAGAGCCAACCTTAGGCATAGGCAAACTAGGCAAATGCCTAGGGCATTTGGTATGCTTAGGGGCACCAGCAGCTTCTGCTGATTAAAATGATATGCGGCATGCCTATATTCTGTGTGTATTCCTGGAAATCACTGTAATGTAGCATTTCGTATGCAGATGCAGTCACACACAGAATATAGGCATGCTGCATATCATTTTAATCAGCAGAAGCTGCTTGTGCATCCTAGCCACATAGTAATGCAAATAAGATGCATTTTCATAAACAAAAGGCGCCCGGCGTTAGCAGAGCCAGCTGACTCATGCCAGGCATCTCTTGCAGAACTAACGGCGGTGCTAGGGGGCACAGCCAAAATCTTGCCTAGGGCATCATATTGGTTAGGGCCGGCTCTGCTGCAAACAATGGTGGCACCCTGCAACCAGTAAAGCTACTATAGAGCCATCTGGAGCTTTCAAGGGTTGCTCTGGATAGGCTCCCTGCAGACCGCAGAGCTGTGCTCTGCCTCCCAGAGACGGAAGCCTCGTCCACTAGGCGTGACATCATGATGTCACACATGTAGGGGCAGGGCTATCACAGGGCGCACTGACGTCCTATTACAATGCTGCATGGATGTAACTGATACAGGGGTAGATGTATTAACCTGGAGAAGGCATAAGGAAGTGATAAACCAGTGATAAAGCAGTGTTGAGTGCAAGGTGATAATGCACTAGTCAATCAGCTCCTAACTGTTAATTTACATATGGGAGCTGATTGGCTGGTGTGTTTATCACCTTGCATTTATCACTGGTTTATCACTTCCTTATGCCTTCTCCAATACATCTGCCCCACAGTTTGTTATAAAAGCCCGCATACACATTAAACAATAAGATTATGCTAACATGTGTTAAACAATAAAATATACATTTAACTATACCTGGCAAAGGAACCAAAAAAACAACAACAACATTGAATGCATGAACAATTTTTGTTTGTTTTGGACCAATGTTTTTTCAGATTTTCCAGATTTTACACAATTTTTGTTTTTTTTGTAAGAGCTTTCCTTATCCAACCCCGCTCAAGACTCCGCTCTTGTATCCTCCCTGGACTGCACAATATTGTTGATACCCATATTTACGGGGTAATTCAGAGTTGTTTGCAGCAGCAAATTTGTTAGCAGTTGGGCAAAACCATGTGCACTGCAGGTGGGGCAGATATAACATGTGCAGAGAGAGTTAAGGGGGGTACACACGGAGAGATCCGTGTTTAAAATCTAAGCAATCTGACTAGATTGCTTAGATATTAAACATGGATCTGCCGTGTGTATGCTCCCCAGCGATAGTGATGCGCGGCCCCGCGCATCGCTATCGCCGGTGCTAGATTGAGCCTGCATGCAGGCTCAATCTAGCGGGTCGCTCACTTCACCGCTGTGTGAAGTGAGCGGTCCCCCGTCTGTCCCTCCTATCCCCCCCGCCCAGCACATCGGGCTGTACTGAGCGGGGGGAGAGATGTGTGCTGAGCGGTCTGTGTTAAGATCGCTCAGTACACATCTCTCCCGTCAGTACCCCCCTTTAGATTTGGGTGGGATATTTTGTTTCTGTGCAGGGTAAATACTGGCTGCTTTATTTTTACACTGCAATTTAGATTTCAGTTTTAACACACCCCACCCAAATGTAACTCTCTCTGCACATGTTACATCTGCCCCACCTGCAGTGCAGCATGGTTTTGCCCAACTGCTAACAAATTTGCTGCTGCGATCAACTCAGAATTACCCCCATATTTATTATTCAAGAATGTCAGGAAAAATAACGCATTTCAGGGATTTCTCCCAGAGTCCTAGCAGAACAGGAATCCTTCCTAGATCCCGCATACTTCCATACTGTGTGATGCCATGACATTGTTTTGGGAGAGCCAGGGTCATGATGATGCATTTGTGGCATGGACATTCCCACCAGCCTCATGAGCCTCCTGCACTGTATGTAGTTGGAGCTTACTTTCAGGAGAACCCGTGAGTGTAAACCATACGTGCCTACCTGACCCTCTCCATGAGGGAGAAAATGCTCTGTTCCTGGACTTTCCTGGTAATGTATGATTGCCATCACCTATGGTGAGCTAGTTAATTGATAAGAAAGGTGTTTCACCAAAGGTGATGACAATCATACACAGTGCTGTTTCTTGCGGCGGGCGAGCCGTGCAACCACACGGGGCGCCCGCCGCGGCACTTCTTCAGCACTAAATCCCCCCACCCCTCTCCTCCCGAGTGCCCAGCTCGGGGGGCGGGGTTTCGCGAAATGACGCGTTTGCGTCGTGACGTCACGACGCAATCGCGTCATTACGCGAAACCCCGCCCCCCGAGCTGGGCGCTTGGGAGGAGGGAGAAGGGGGAGCCAAGCCGGCCGGCGCCGCGCAGACGAGGGAGAGGCGGCTGAAGAGCGGGAAGAACCGCTTCAAATATAAGTCAGCCCCTCTCCCTCTCTCTCTCTCTCCCCCACCACCTGCCGTACTGTGTAAATTGGGGACACCTGTCTTCGGAATGTGTAAAATGCGCACACTTGCCTGCCGTAATATGTAAAATGGGGACGCAGTCTGCCGGAATGTGTAAATTGGGGACACTTGCCTGCCGTACTGTGTAAAATGGGGGCACGTGCCTGCCGCAATGTGTAAAATGGGGACACTTTCCTGCCGCAATGTGTAAAATGGGGGCACTTTCCTGCCGCAATGTGTAAAATGGGGACACGTGCCTGCCGCAATGTGTAAAATGGGGACACTTGCCTGCCGCAATGTGTAAAATGGGGGCACTTTCCTGCCGCAATGTGTAAAATGGGGGCACTTTCCTGCCGCAATGTGTAAAATGGGGACACTTTCCTGCCGCAATGTGTAAAATGGGGACACTTGCCTGCCGTACTGTGTAAAATGGGGACACTTGCCTGCCGCAATGTGTAAAATGGGGGCACTTTCCTGCCGCAATGTGTAAAATGGGGGCACTTTCCTGCCGCAATGTGTAAAATGGGGGCACTTTCCTGCCGCAATGTGTAAAATGGGGACACGTGCCTGCCGCAATGTGTAAAATGGGGACACGTGCCTGCCGCAATGTGTAAAATGGGGACACTTTCCTGCCGCAATGTGTAAAATGGGGGCACTTTCCTGCCGCAATGTGTAAAATGGGGACACGTGCCTGCCGCAATGTGTAAAATGGGGACACTTTCCTGCCGCAATGTGTAAAATGGGGGCACTTTCCTGCCGCAATGTGTAAAATGGGGGCACTTTCCTGCCGCAATGTGTAAAATGGGGACACTTTCCTGCCGCAATGTGTAAAATGGGGGCACTTTCCTGCCGCAATGTGTAAAATGGGGACACTTGCCTGCCGTACTGTGTAAAATGGGGACACTTGCCTGCCGCAATGTGTAAAATGGGGACACTTGCCTGCCGCAATGTGTAAAATGAGGGCACGTGCCTGCCGCAATGTGTAAAATGGGGACACTTTCCTGCCGCAATGTGTAAAATGGGGACACTTTCCTGCCGCAATGTGTAAAATGGGGACACTTGCCTGCCGTACTGTGTAAAATGGGGACACTTGCCTGCCGCAATGTGTAAAATGGGGGCACTTTCCTGCCGCAATGTGTAAAATGGGGACACGTGCCTGCCGCAATGTGTAAAATGGGGACACGTGCCTGCCCAATGTGTAAAATGGGGACACTTTCCTGCCGCAATGTGTAAAATGGGGGCACTTTCCTGCCGCAATGTGTAAAATGGGGACACTTTCCTGCCGCAATGTGTAAAATGGGGGCACTTTCCTGCCGCAATGTGTAAAATGGGGACACTTGCCTGCCGTACTGTGTAAAATGGGGACACTTGCCTGCCGCAATGTGTAAAATGGGGACACTTGCCTGCCGCAATGTGTAAAATGGGGACACTTGCCTGCCGCAATGTGTAAAATGAGGGCACGTGCCTGCCGCAATGTGTAAAATGGGGACACTTTCCTGCCGCAATGTGTAAAATGGGGGCACTTTCCTGCCGCAATGTGTAAAATGGGGACACGTGCCTGCCGCAATGTGTAAAATGGGGACACTTTCCTGCCGCAATGTGTAAAATGGGGGCACTTTCCTGCCGCAATGTGTAAAATGGGGACACGTGCCTGCCGCAATGTGTAAAATGGGGACACTTGCCTGCCGTACTGTGTAAAATGGGGACACTTGCCTGCCGCAATGTGTAAAATGGGGACACTTGCCTGCCGTACTGTGTAAAATGGGGACACTTGCCTGCCGCAATGTGTAAAATGGGGACACTTGCCTGCCGCAATGTGTAAAATGGGGACACTTGCCTGCCGCAATGTGTAAAATGAGGGCACGTGCCTGCCGCAATGTGTAAAATGGGGACACTTTCCTGCCGCAATGTGTAAAATGGGGACCCTTTCCTGCCGCAATGTGTAAAATGGGGACGCTTGCCTGCAGTGCTGTGTAAAATGGGGACGCTTGCCTGCAGTGCTGTGTAAAATGGGGTCGCGTGCCTGCTGTAATGTGTAAAATGAGGCCTTTTTTTTTTTATCCTGTGGTGGCCATGATGATGAGATCAGATGAGGCCACGCCCATCTTAAAGCCATGCCCATTTTAACGAGGCCACGCCCCCTTGCCGGGAGCGCGCGCATGGTTTTCCTCTTTATATCTATGGGGGGGAGGGGGGCATTTTTTCTTATGTGAATATGGGGGGGGGGGGGGCGCATTTTTAAATCTCGCACTGGAAGCCAAATTGGCTAGAAACGGCCCTGATCATACATTACCAGGAAAGTCCAGGAACAGAGCATTTTCTCCCTCATGGAGAGGGTCAGGTAGGCAAGTATGGTGTAAACATAGGACAACTTGAATATTATTTGTAGCAGGAATAGTTTTTTATATACCCTTCAAAGTTGGTACAGAGCCATAAATTGTAGAAATGTTATCTTTCGGGGCAAGAAAGGTATGTAACATCTCCAAGATTTAAACTAAAAAATTATTAATTGCACACAACTCTAGTTTGGCTTACCCTATTACTTACTATCCCTTTAAACTGGGCCACTAATGAATTACACAGGTTCTGGGGCTGTCTGCATTTCACCTGGTTTCAATCAGCCACAGAACCCGTGTAATGCATGACCATCCCAGTTTAATGGGATAGCATGGAAACCAATCAGCTCCTAAGTGTCATTTTTCAAACACAGCCTGAAAATGAGAGTTAGAAGCTGATTGAATTGTTTCATTGTTGAATGATACACTTTATTTAGTTGGTTTTATATTGTTTAAAGTTACCTTTGAGAAAATAAATATTTTAGACTATTTCTTATCTCCCAACTGTCCCGATTTTGGCAGGACAGTCCCATTTTTCACGGTCTGACCCGCTGTCCCACCCGCGGGTCGCAGTGTCCCGCAGTTTGGGGGGGCAGTTGGGAGATCCCCTCTGTCACTCACTGCTCGGATCAGAGCAGCGGGGAATAGATGCTCTGCACATGTGCACAGCGTCTATTCCCCGACAGAGAGGGACAGGGGGCATGTCCAGAAGCTCACTGAGTGCTGGCCATGCCCCAATAGTGACACAAATTGGGGCGTGGCTTGCGATCGTGGTGCTTGCCGTGAGACCACACCCCTTACCATGAGGCCACGCCCACTTTTTGCGAGTCCACGTCCCCAAATTTGGGCACGCACCTCCGCCGCGCGTTACTGTCCCTCCCTGTGTAGGACTAAACATAGGAGGTATGCTATTTGGAAAAGAAAAAGAGGTTAGTGAATATTTTTTTTAATTATGCTCAGGCTTATACTAGATGTGTTTGGGTTCGGATTTACTCAGTTCTTTTCACCAAACTAGCGCAGGTTCAGATTTATCTTATTGGCTATCCAAAACACATGAGAGTCGATAGCCAATAAGATGCCATTTTTGAGATCAGAGTAAAACCGAGTAAATCCGAACCCACTCATATTTTCACAGCTCTTCCTCATAGATGCGTTATTATCATTTTGATTGACAGGAGACATGCTGAAATAAAGTCAGATGTTTTAGTTTTACTTCTGTCTCATTTTTCTTTGCCTAGGGGACAACATAAGCAAAAATTAGCTCCTCTCGCTTTATATATACACAATACACACTGCACAAGAGAAAGCCATGTTTCACAATGATCTTCAATGGGGTAAAGTGCACCAATCCTCTTGTTCAGAAGTACTGCCATATTTGTATCTCCTGGTGGTGGTTTTTGTTGAGGATATTAAATCTGTGATAACATGAAAAAAAATAATCACCTCCTAGAGGAGAAAATCTACCAAAAACCATTAATGTGATCCAAATGAAGGTAGCGATTCAATTGTTTTTCACCACGGCTACCACTAGGGGGTGCAAAATGGAGCAATTCAGTTGTTGCTCCCTTTGGTCGCCCGTTATCCATGGTGGTGACATTTCTAATCATTGTCTGTTGAGATGTGAGAAGAACTATCCGTAAAGTCCATGGTTTAGGCACCCAAACAAGACTTTGGGTGCACCAACCAGGACTTTAGACAGGATTAGCCTCTGTTCACAGCTAAACCCCGTCTATTTGGGCTCTTAAAAAGTAATGGGCGCCCGATCAGAGCAACAATTGAATTGCTCTGATGGGCACTCATTTTTTGGATACCCAAAAGAACATTTAAATTGTCCCCTAAATATGTGATAATATGGGTGGTCCTTACCCTTACTAAAAGCAAATGTGCTTATCTGAACCATGATAATTCTTGACACATCAGATGAAAATATTTCCAGATATCCAATGGAGGATCTAAAAAAAAAAACAGAAAGTCATATAGCGTACCAAACATGACAGATACAATTTATTACTAGACAAAATAAAAACGTACAATAGTTACAATGAACTATAGATCTGAACTATAAATACAATGAATATAGAATCTGAACAGATTAGCAGGAGGCTCCAAGTGCTTTTTAATCACCATACTGTGGATCAGGATATCAGCCCAATGTGTATTATCTCTGACAATTGGATGTTGTCGGGAGGACTTCATGGGGACAAATTACTCCTAATTGAAAAGTGTTATAGTGAATAGCGTTATGCCAGGAATGAGTTTATTTTCAATGGAAAATACATCTCGTGCTAAACAGATGCTTGTCACTCATCAATGGAAGCTAAAAGATCATTTGCAATACGCATAAAGTTAATGCGGGTTATTTAACCTGTGTGAAGCATTTCTCAGCCAACTTGCTGCTAATTGAATCCAGCCCCTAGTATCAATACCACCACTTTCCTCAATGCAGAGGCAGGCACAGGTTCTAATTGTACAGAGTAGCTTCATCTTTGAAACGTAAAGTAATATACATGACATAACATGAATTTGTAATAACTACCATTTTATTTTATGTTAATCCATATTAAGATAGTAGTGCAGTGGTTTCCAAACTTTTTTGAATCACGGCGCCCTAGAATATCAGACTTTTTTTCACGGCACCCCTAGGCCAAAAATTTCTTATTGAGAAATTTAGAAAGAAATATTACATTAAGTAGATTGCATTTATATGTCATCCTTAGGGTCAGTTGTGCGGTGAGGGACAAGATTTGCTTCTATTTGGCCACATATTTTATGACTGGCAGCCACCAGCACTGGTTTTGCCTATTATATTGACTATGAATAATTTGAATTGGTCCTGGATCGCCAACCCAGGGCACCCCTGCAAGTGTCCCGAGGCACCCCAGGGAGCCACGGCACACAGTTTGGGAACCTCTGTAGTAGTGGCTAATACTAACTTCTATTTAACTATTGACATTTGGATTGTCAATATTTTTTACTCTACATTTTAATTGTTGACATTTTGACAGTTGTATGTGACTGCATACTCCTGAGACAGCTTCCTCCGGTCAGTTCATTATAAACATAACCCTATTAACCAATAATGGAATGCAAACAATCAATATTTCTGCTGCCTTGTGGTTGACATAATAAACTTACTACTCTGCAGACATCTAAACCTGTGGTTGGAGTACTGTGTGTGATGTGGGTGGGACCCAGGTCTTCACGACACTTTGCAGCAACAACACTGATTACATTAGTGGAATATCTGCCTAATACTAGGGACTATTGGAATTTATGAGGCTGTTTTCATGTGTCTAGGTAGTCCAACTTGGTTGACTTCGGGATCCTGGTGGTCAAAATTCCGACACCGGAATCCCGACCATCAGAATGCCGCCAGGGGAGCGAGCGGAATGAAGCCCCCTGGTGGCTCGATGGCTCACTTCACTCGCCACAGGTTCTATTCCCACTCCAAGGGTGTCGTGGACACCCAGGAGTGGGAATAGCTGTGGCGGCACTGCCGGCATTCCGGAGGTCAGGATTCTGGCGTCTGTATTTTGACTGTCGGGATTCCGACCGCCGGGATTCCAACTACATCTCATCCTTTCTGGGCATTCACTAATGAGGTGGGTTTCAACAGTCAACGCTTGAGTGCCACTGCCAGCCACAGTAGAATTGTGATGACACCCTAAGTGTGGGATAGTCATTGTTGTAAATCTTATAGCGGTGGCAGTCAAATGGTTAATAATATTTAGTAAGCTTTTGGCTGGGGTGTCTAATTTAGGGAGTGAAACAATGAAGGCTATTCTGTAAGAGAGTCAGGGGTATATTTACTAAGCCTTAGATGGAGATAAAATGGATGGTGAAAAAGTACTAGCTAACCAGCTTCTAACTGTCATTTTTCAAATCCAGCCTGTAACATGCCAGTTAGCTGATTGGCTGGTACTTTTCCTCCGTGCACTTTATCTCTGTCCAACGCTTATGAAATAAACCCCTCAGTTTTTCTGTTGTGCCGAGTCATATGTCAATGTATCTTGCATGATGCCAGAGTAGAGAGAAGAAAAGGAGATCCTAAAGCTATGGAAACAGGAAAAGAAAGAGGTAAAACCAAATCTGAAGGCATAGAAAGTTTGTTAGAGGATGCAGAGTGATACAGTGTATGTAGAAGCACCTGAGTGCTAGAAGTACCCAAGTGATGCAGAGTTTAAGGGGGTAATTGAGAACTGATTGCTCCTCTGCGAATTTGCAGAGATTTGCGATCAGATAGTCGCCGCCCAGAGTGAAAACCCGCCCCGTGCAAGTCTGCGTGCGCCTTGCGAAAACATCTGCAAAACCGTTTGCATCTCACTTACCATCGAATGATTTTTCTAGTCTGTGCGTAGCCCGGGATCTACTCCTACAGTGCGATAAAAACAGGCTGATCGGGGCCGGAGCTGAAGTCACACACCCTCCCTGAAAACGCTTGGGAACGTCTACGTTTTTTCTGACACTCCCAGAAAACGGCCAGTTACCACCCCCAAATGCCGGTTTCCTGTCAGTATAGTTTAAACTTTTTGGAAGATTTAGGGTACTGTTCAGTAAATTTGATTTCTATTAGAAATACATGAATATATGACCCAATATGAGTGGTTGGGCATGAAATCCCGACAGACAGGATCCTGACATTCCGTAGACTGACAGCAGACATCCTACAGACAGAAGCCAGATGGATCTCGATAAGTATTTTAACCCTACCCCTCATCCCTAACCAAACCCTTCCACAGCCTAATAGTAACCTCCCCATCCTGTAGCCTGACTGTGACTGCCCCCCCCCCCCATCACCCCCCCCCCCCCCCCCACTCAGCCTAATCCTATCCCTAAACCCACTACTTACCAGCAGGATCTGTTGGGATTCTGTCCATCTGGATTTTTTTTTCTGTCGAAAGCGCATTCCAATATGAGTGCTACCCATTTAAGAGTTAGGTTTACCCTCTTTAGCAGAAGCACCATGAAGCCTCGACAACTTATCATATATGTGCATATGTGTGTAACTAAGACATCTGTGTTTTATTCATATAAATTTATGCTGTGCCCTAAATGGATGGACTTAATCATCTTTAATACACAGTTGTGGATTTTACCTTCCTGCAGCAGCATATGGCAAGAGGAAAACTGGCCAAACCCCCAAATTAGAACTAGAGAAAGATGAAAAATTGCTATTAGGGAGGGGCCCCATATTTCTAAAAAAAACCCAGTGAAGCTCAGTTCACATGAAATAGGTATTACATACACAAATACACACAAATATGTATTACATCATGTAAAACACTAAAACAGTGATCAATAAAATTCAGAGCCATACATGCACATTTTAGTCATAAATGGGAGACAAATGTTAATTAGCCTTTTTTTTGTGTGTGGGGGGGGGGGGGGTTTCTAGAAGTACAGATGGGTCCACCGTTATCTTGACTAGTTTTCCGTGCCTAGTCACAACATGATTTATTAGCATAAACCCTTCATCTATTGTTCTCAGCTGCAATACAATACAGAGAACAATACAGCAGGGGATTAAGTCATTAAAGGAGGGGATTAAGTCCGACTGGACAGTCTCAGTTAATCCTATTAAAGGTCAAGATAAATGTGGACCCATCTGTATGCCAGGGACAGGGTTGGACTGCCTCACAGGGGTAGAAGGGAAATCCCTAGTGTACCCCACTGTTTGAGGGCCAACTGTCTCTTCTAGGACAGTTAGGTGGGGAAGTAGTACCACTGATGCATCTGGGTGCTTGGTTTGCCTATATAGAAACTAAACCAAGATTCAGTCTCTTGCCAATCGAAGTAGGTGGTCAAGATACACCTTTGTCCCTACTCTTGTTGACTGTTGGTCTTTAACATTATGAACACAGTTCCTGACAGTGATTGGAATGGCATTGTAGCTCTTCATTTATTCACGAACCTGCAATTAAGTCATACCAGTTTAAATAGTTGAATTTTATTGGAATGTATTTTGCCTTTACTAGAGCTAATGATTAGATTCAAGTATTTCATATGTGCTCCTTACGTGAGGTCCCCTGTTCTCTGACCCATTAGATCCTCAGGCAGGAGAGACTGATCTATGGCTTGGTTGTTGAACAGGAGCACTACAAGGTAGGAGTCGTGAGGTATCTAATACAGTTTTGTTCTCCAGCAAACATAGAACCCAAGGGCAAAAGCAAATAGAATACAGTGTGTACTGTCTATTACTTTAGAATTACATTGCAAACTGTTATGAAATTCACATGTGCCCAAAAACCTCTTAAGGAAAGCGTATTCTTCTTATTTATATTGAGCAACCTACATTTTGCACCAAGTGGAAAAGTAATAATGTCTGGTGGTACATGTGATATCTAGAAATTCTGACAAAGCAGATAAGATGAGTATTTTTCAACAATATCCCTCCTTAAAGCATTAAAAGGGGATATTCTTCAGCTGTGAACTGAACTCATCATTAGGGTTATAATTATCACAATCCGTATTTATAATGCGGATGGGATATTTTTTTTTTCCCGTAACCTCGCAAAATGAAAATAAATTTTTCAAATAAAATTTACCAATGTTCTCTTGCCAGGAGACGGTCTCCAATAAGAGTCCGTCCTGGCGAAGAGCTGGAACAGTGTGACAGTATAACGCTTTGAAACTGCTTCCTGGTTGAGGTTCCCGGCAGCCAAAGTGCATATGAAGCCATCTGCTAACATATGTATCATCAGGGGGCGATATAGAGAAAACCAGTGGCTCCCTCAATGGAAATATTTTCAAGATAGTAGCCCATAGGCTACTACAGGTTAACGCCATCTGTAGATGGTGTGTTTCTATCTGCTCCAAGCTCTGGAATGCTTTGCGTTCCAGAACTTGGTGAATCTGTCAGTTTTGCAGTCTGCTGCATTCCTTCCATAGTACATTCTGGGGATACTTAATATATTTGTGGTTAACCCCTAAAGGTTTTCCACCATTACTAAATGTATTGTCTTAAGTCTTCTGCCATAGACCCTTTGTGTTATGCAGAAAGCTAGCCAAAGATAGAAACCCAGGGATATCCTTTTCACTTATCCAATAAGTTTTACATTTGTAGAAGTGGATGTCAACCAGGAACTGGGTTCTTATTAAAAAGGTCTAAAATCAACACATAGCCAAAGGTTACCATCTTTTTTCTGAACACACACTACTGGAAATGAATAGGGAGACTTGTATTTTCTTATATAGTTTCTTTCCAATAGATTGTACTCTTTGACTTCCTTGCATGTATGGATTGTGAGTCTTCTGAACAGTCCAATTTATAACTTATATTTTAAATGCAGCCTCTGTCACCCATGTCCCTGGCACAGCCATCAGAATCCTTTTGTTTGTCTTGGGGTTCTTCAAATCTACTGAAGGATTCCACTTTTCTGCTGCAGAGAGAGAAGTATTATTTTTTACCCAGTAAGCTCTTGTGGATTCATCTTCAGTTGGTTGCTCTCGGGTTAATGGCATTTGCACAAAGTTCCTTATTGCATTTGCAGCACTGATAAACATACGGAATGCCACATCAATTGGTTTTACATAACCAGCTGGTACTTTTACAAGAGCTGGATGCAAATCAAGGGCATCTGGACATTGACTCTCAACAGCTTACTCAAACAGCATAACTCCCTCTGAGGCCAACACTGGATACACTTTACCACACCAATCTGATCTTTCAGGATGATAACCCTGTCTTCCCTGATTATATAATACAGTTAGGTTTTGTGTTCTCTGAAGCTAAAAAATGTAAAAAATGTTTCAACAGTGTCCATCTTTTCATTCATGGCCTCACTGAGCAGAACACTCAATCCCTTGCCACTAGTACCAGTTTGTTCACTGTGAACCCTGATGTGTTCCTCTATCATGTTAAACCCCAGTAGTAGGAAAACCATACACTCACAGCCAGTGGCAGTTGCAGAGGTGGGGCTGTAGCACAGTCCAATATTTAAATAGGGGAGCCTCACTAACTGCCAGTGAGCCCTGGCCAGAGATGTTTGGCATTGTTGGGGGTAGCAGTTGGTGTGGGCCCCCTATTTGAAATTTTGACTGTGCTGCAGCCCCACCTCTGGACCCATCACAGCTAACTATGGCCCAAATGTATTAAGCCTTAACAAGACATAAAGTAGAGACAGATAAAGAGTGCTAAATAATCAGCCAATGAGCTCCTCTCATTTTTCAAACACAGCATGTGACATGACAGTTAGGAAACTCTTTATCCGTCTCCACTTTATCTCTTGTTAAGACTTAATACATTTGGGCCTTAGAGAAGTACCTGAATAGAAAAACAAAGGTGGTATTGTTTATCTAGTGTAGAGATAGAGATGAGAAGGGAACAAAGGACAGAGCCTTGATGAATTCTACCAGAAAAAAAGGGAGACAGGGGGAAGTAGAGTATGATAGAAAGATTGATAGAAATATATGGATAGAGACATAGTTCTGAAGAGAATGGAGGGTCCGATGAAAAAGAGGATGGTCTATTGTGTAAGTGGCAGCTGGTAGGTCAAGGAGAATTTTTTTAATGTGATCCTTAAATTTAGACGTGAGAAGAGTTCTGATCTTTAGTCACCACTTTCTCAATTTAGTAATGCTGCAACATTGTGCAACTTTTCTCCAGTTTATTTCTATAATTGCTTTTGAATGTGCTGCACAAGTTTGCTACATGCCTTTGGTCTATCCACTCTTGTCTGCTACCTGTTTTCTTTAGTCTTACACTGCTGCCATCATTCATAAACTCTTTTCACCAAGTAGTCTCACCAGAGGCACCTCCTCAATGATCAGTATTCCAAACTGCTAATCCCGGACGAGCTCCAGTCTATTTCTATAATTGCTTTTGAATGTGCTGCACAAGTTTGCTACATGCCTTTGGTCTATCCACTCTTGTCTGCTACCTGTTTTCTTTAGTCTTACACTGCTGCCATCATTCATAAACTCTTTTCACCAAGTAGTCTCACCAGAGGCACCTCCTCAATGATCAGTATTCCAAACTGCTAATCCCGGACGAGCCCCCAAATATTGTTATATGTTTTAGATGAGCTTCGTAAATTGTCCTGTTGCAGTATTCAACTAGATGAGAGCACACACAGATGTGTATTTATCTTTATGATATCTGGTTTATTTTAATAATTTTAACATAGAACAACATTGACCAAAATTCAATCATTAACACTTTCAAATACTGTTACAAATATATTCCTTTTATGAAAATGCAACCTAAATCAATAGCACTTTAACAATTATTAGATACATAATTAATGTTTTCAATCAAGCTGATTAAGTGCATTCTCAGAGATTTTCATGTTTAGACTACAAAACTGTGATTTTAGTTTTATTAAATTTTCATTTAAAGTAACAATACTTTTATCTCATCCATTATACAAAAAGTACTAAAACTATTCAATAAACATTTATCTGCAAAACTGTGTCCAAAATGTACTACAGTCATTGTCTAGCCACTTTTTATACCATATGTAGTGTTTTGTGGCTTCTTACCAATCTGTGATAAAATTAAAGAGAGCACACACAGATCTGCAAATATCTTTCTGATATCTGGTTTATTCTAAGCCAAAACATTCTGAACCATAGGTGTTTTATAAAATCTACTAATTTGCACCTTGGAGCACCCTCTACCAAACATTCCATGTAAAACAACTAATACATTAAGTCCTTCATTATCAAAATCAAGGAGCATATTCATTTGTTGGCAGAAATTCCTTTTTATTTGTGGCAAGGAAAATTTCAGAGGTAAGTGGGTCTTTGCTATTCAACTGGCCACAAGAAATTTAGTCATGAACAAAAATCATATAGGATTTAATGTGGCTTAATTCTTGCATCCCCAGATCAGGCACAATGTAATGTAGAGATTTTGTTTAAGGTAATAATGTCAGGTTCAGACCACTTATTTATTTTAATATTTACTTTATAGGGCTACTATAGGTACCAGTGGGCCCTAACTGCTGTGCATGCTGGCACTTGTGGTTCCCCAAGTGTCGGTATGCAGGGCAGGCTTGCTGGGACTGGTAGTCCCACTGTAAAGGACAATATTATTTACTAATCTTTCACTTCTATCAACCTTGCACCCACCTCCCAGACCTTTATTGGGGGGGGGTCCCCACTTTCCAAGGAATCCCCATAATAATGCTTTGGCTGGGGTGACCACACGAAGTGTGTTACCTGGTTGTGGCATTACCCCCCTGCTAGTTGAGCGTGGTGTTGGTTCTAAATACGGGGGCCCCTATACAATTTTTCCCATATTTTCAGGAAAAAGGGCCGACTCAAAGAGCACATCATTTTCCCCCCTGATCTTTATCCATTTATTTACTCACAGAAGCACTGCAGGGACCATACTGATCTGTACAGGGCTTCCACAAAACACACTGCTCACAGTCAGGTCTATAGAATATGGACACAACACGACTGAACTCGCACACTATTAAATATGAGTAAATATGATTCTGTCAAACAAGCTTCTTAGTAAATTTGAGTGTTTGATCTTGAAAAACTCTCCTGTATCCCAGCGATGCCCTGATTCATAGTAAATTTACCCCTTAGAATGTTGACACTGTAATGTTGACATCTTCAGAATGCTGCCATTACGTATGTCTGCATTATGAACATATCAGTGTTAGGGTTATGCTGCAGGGGTGTGGTATGATATGATAACATTCATCGTGTGGACAATGCTGAAATGTCAACATGTTAGAATGTCGATATTTTGTCCTGGTGGCCAAGTGATCACTTTACCTGCTCCTGACAGTTGCAGTGGCATCTTCCAGGTCCCGGCAGTAATGTGATTGGGGCTTCTTTGTCAGAGTTTCGATCATCTGGCATTCAGGATGAATCCCTCACCCTAATCCTTACCCCTAACCTCCCTCTAGTGCCTAGCCCTAACTTCCCCCTACAGCCTAAACCTAAACCTCCCTCCACAGCCTAACCCTAATGTTGACATTCTGACAATGTCAACATTCTGACAATATTTAAATTTTGGACTGTGCTGCAGCCTCACCTCTAGAGCTACCACTTGTCAACATGTATAATGTTGAATGTTGAGCATGTCGAAATTATTTCAGTGTTAATTTAGTGTATGTCGACATGACAACTGTCAACCGTGACTTTTCTCAACAAGGAAATGTGTATAAATAACTTTACTTTACTAATGTGAGATCTGTCAAAACTGCAAGTAAGACTGGGAACCCCAACTCCACTAGAGGACTAAAGGCTGACTTTAGGTCAAGGCAAAAAAAGGGCATTTGCCCCAGCTCTCAGGTTTCAGTATGGCTTCTTGCACTATAAGTAATTCTTTTCCAGCCTAATATTCATATCACACACCCTTATTAGTATTTATGCCTTTTAAGGTTAATAGTCTGTTGTGCCAGAATATTTTTCACATTTTCATGCTTCATCGCTTGGGTTTGGGGAAGGGGACTCCCAATTGGTTATAGTATAATAGGTCGACAGTAAAAAGATTGACAGTGTCTGGGTTGACACCAAATGGTCGACATACACAGGGTCTACATATGAAAATGTCGACACGGAAATGGTCGACACGTGAAAAGGTCAACGTGAGTTTTTCATGTTGTTTTATGTCAGATTTTATCTTCCAGCATGGAACCTCAGTTAATGTACCACGTCTTCTCGCACGGCTTGCAGTTTTGGGCAAGGTGCCTCAGACCGCTACCGCTGCACTCTGCGCAGGTTAAAAAACCCCCAACAAACTCATGTCTACCATATGTTTTGTGGACCATTGTTATATTGACCATTTGAACCTACTGACCTTTTGACCATGTCGATCATAGTCATGTCGACATGTGGTGTCCACGTACTGACTGTCGACCTTTTGACTGTTGACCTGTCATCTGGATACTGGCCCAATAAAGGAGATGTGGCCACACCCCTCCCCCAAAAATGTTAACAAAATATTTGGCACACAGATGACTCCAGGGGGGAGGAGCTGCTCCAGTGACCCACCTGTAACACTTCTCCTCTCTGCCCACTCCTGCTGCGGTTGAGTATGTATAGCGGGATACGGTAATTAGGTCAACCACACTTAGGTCGACAGTGATTAGGTCGGCCACTATTGGTCGACATGCATTAGGTCAACATGGTCACTAGGTTGACATGTACTAGGTCAACATGGAAAAAGGTCGACATGTGTTTTTATCATTTTTTTTCTCCATTTTTTTAACTTTTTCATACTTTACAAACCACGTCGACTACGATTGGGAATAGCAACCTTGCCCAAAGCATGGTGAGGTAAGCGAGCCATGCGAGGGGACATGATGCACTAATTGGTGTTCCCCGTCACTTACAAAGAAAACGACACCAGAAAAAATGGAAAAAAACCCTCATGCCGACCTTTTTCCATGTCGACATTGTTCATGTCGACCCAATGACCATGTCAACCTAGTGACCATGTCGACCTAATGCATGTTGACCAATAGTGGTCGACCTAATGACTATCGACCTAAGTGTGGTCGATCTAATGACCCATACCCTGTATAGCAAGTCAGCCACAGCAGCACATCAGGCAGTGCAAAAAAGGAGATTTCTTCTGCTCAGCAGCGCCAGTCCCTTTCTCCCACTACCTGATGTGCCGCTGCTTTGCTATATAGACACGGCCACCGCGGTAGTGGGCGGAGAGAAGTGTTACAGCTGTGGCCAATATCTAACTCAGGCCTCTGCCGTGCCCCTTCAACTGGCCCAGACCCCAGTGGCGCACGCAGGGGGGGTTTCCGAGTACCCAGAAACCCCCCCTCACTGTTTTTTTTCTTTTTTCTGCATGACTATTATTATGCCTGCTGTCTTCCTGGTGGTACTTATAAGTGCTTAATAAAAGTTTACTTTATTTTAATTATAGTACATATATATCCAAGTGCATACATTATATACACATGTATATACATACATATAAACACACACACACATATGATATATATATACATGGGTGTGTATATATATATATATATATATATGTACTGTATATACGTATATGCATGTTCAATATGCTATGTATGTATATATATATATATATATATATATATATATATATATGTGTGTGTGTGTGTATATATATATATATATATATATATATATATAGAGAGAGAGAGAGAGAGGTGTATATACGGTATATATATATGTGTAGATAAGTATATATATATATATATATACACACACACACACACACACACACACACAGACACACTAGTTTTACGGACCCATCATATACTGGGTCACAGAGTATAAACAACACAGCGCTCAACCCCTGATAAGAACTAATGCAGTGTCAGTGTTCACTTTATCTATGTGTTCTTATTCATGATAATAATAATAATAATAAATCACAAGTGTAAATCATACTCTGTATTGATGTTGAAAAAGTGCTGATATCAGTTTGATGTAACAATTAAACTTTTATTTCCGGAGTCACAGTGCTCCTTGTAGATACTTAGTAAATATAAGGTTAACTTTATAACTAATTGGGGTTATTTCAGTCCATGCAATTGCGTGAAATTTCTCCTGTAAAATAATTATCAGGAGTACTTGACCTCTTTCAAAGGTCCAAATTAATGTGTCCAGATTAACTAGCCGAAAAAAGCATGAAAACAACATAAAAATAAAATTAAAAATAATGAAAAAATAAAAACGAAAAATAGAAATAAAAAGGGTCCAATTGCTGATCGCAAAAGTCAATATTAAATGTGTTATCACTGCCCTAATTAGGGCCGTCTTTTAGTCCTGCTGATCGCAGTAAATTTCCTGGTATAAATGTCAATGGAGATGTGAGTTGGGGGATATATGTTCTGGGGGTGCGGCGTCCCGTAACCCTCAGGTGCATATACTTACCCTTCTTCCTCTTGTCGTCTTACACTGCTCCCAGAGGAAGGCCAATTAAGGCTGAAACGCGTTGGAGAAAAACGACACATCCAACACATCTAACACCTAGCATCATTCGAACACCCGCTGTAAAGATCAGCCGCTTCCAGATCCCACAGTCTCCTTCACTGGCCAGTGAAGTAGAGCCGCCGTCGGTGCTGCAGCGCGCCGGGGACCGAACGCCCGTAACAGGCTGACAGTGCCGGAAGTGCCGTAGCCGCCGGTGATTCCGTCGCCCCGAAGGTCCGTGCCTCGGTGTGCAGGCTGCACACAGGGGCTCTGCGCCGGCCGCGGGGAGAGAGACGGAGGGACAGACGAACGGACACAGCGGGGGACGAGAGGCTAAGACGACAAGAGGAAGAAGGGTAAGTATATGCACCTGAGGGTTACGGGACGCCGCACCCCCAGAACATATATCCCCCAACTCACATCTCCATTGACATTTATATCAGGAAAATTTTTATGTTGTTTTCATGCTTTTTTCGGCTAGTTAATCTGGACACATTAATTTGGACCTTTGAAAGAGGTCAAGTACTCCTGATAATTATTTTACAGGAGAAATTTCACGCAATTGCATGGACTGAAATAACCCCAATTAGTTATAAAGTTAACCTTATATTTACTAAGTATCTACAAGGAGCACTGTGACTCCGGAAATAAAAGTTTAATTGTTACATCAAACTGATATCAGCACTTTTTCAACATCAATACAGAGTATGATTTACACTTGTGATTTATTATTATTATTATTATCATGAATAAGAACACATAGATAAAGTGAACACCGACACTGCATTAGTTCTTATCAGGGGTTGAGCGCTGTGTTGTTTATACTCTGCAAACTTTTCCAGTAGGTTAGATCACCTACAAACATCAGCAGCTCGCCACACCCAATAGGGGGTTTACATTACCTCAGTGCGCAGGTGGTAACCCTCCAAAATAATATACTGGGTCACCTCAATCCCCACCCCCGTGTTTGGCTCCACCCAGTTCTGGAAACCCCCCTATGCAAATCCTGCGTTTGCCACTGGACCCGGGTATGTATTACCCGCTACCCACATACACACCCACATGCTCACACTCTCGGTGCTCCTAGGCAGAGCTCCATATTTCTGGGAGATGCGACTCACACAAAAATCTTGCGTACAGGATTCTTAATGTCTTTAAATCGCCTCTGATTCATGCACTTTAATGTAATGTCATTTTTTTTTCTTCTTGCAAAAATGTTTTTGGAGGAACATATTTCCATGTATCTTATTTCTCTTTCTTTTATACATTTTATTTTTTTCCAAAATCGTATAATTCCCCCTGCTAAGAAGAAATAAAACCTCTATATTTAATTCATGTTCATTATTCCGTTGATTAATATACATTATTCCATTGAGAAATATATTGAGCCTGTACTCTTTCATTACAGTAAACCCTATTTTTAAATAATGAATATTTTTCTTTAATAAAGACAATAAGACAGTACCAATTCATTGTCAGAAAGCAATAAACCTGATAGGTATTTGTAAAGATTCAACAGTTTTCTTTTTTTTATATGAAATTGTGTTTCTGTATTCTAATGGAATGTGTTTACTCTCTATAGGAAATAAAATATGAAACAATATTTTTCTTTTTTCCCCTGACCGAGAGAGACTAGCGGTGACGTGTCGGTACTTCTGGTAGCCAGAATCCCTGGTGACTACTCCTGGTGCATTTTAACTTGAACCCTTGGTCACCTGATACATGACCTCTAACCTCATGGGTTCATTTCCAAAAAAGGTCCACCATCGGGGGATTTCAGGATTGTGGCATGAAGACAGCTACTTTTAGAAGTGGATCACAGTAATACTTTATGTCCATATATTTTTCCTGACTCTTTCACTAAAATATTTAACCTTCAGCAACAGAGGTGACGAATAGATGATATTACATTTTTGTTTGAAATCAAAGCCAGCAGTCTGGAGAAACGCTTTATACGGAGTATTGTAAACTGAACGTGCAATTCTGCCTTTGTCTAGAAATGTGTGATAGCTAAAAAAATCAGGAAATATGGATGGTAAAGGGAAATTATATCACAATGCTTCTTGTTATATGAAAAGAAATCACAAAGAAAACACAACGATTAGTTTTTACTAATAAATCGAATCACATATTCTGTTCATAGCCATAATAAAGGGAATTTCTACAGTCAGATAAAATAAAACATAATATATAAGGGGAGATGTATCAATCCTTATAAAAAGAGATAAAGTACCAACCAATCAACATCTAAATGCCATTTTACAGGCTGTGTTTGAAATATGATAGATTGGTTGATACTTTGGGGTTTATGTACTAAGCCTTGGACAGAGATAATGTGGGCGGAGATAACACACCAGCCAATCAGCTCCTAACTGCCATGTTACAGGTAGTGATAAGCGGATTCGGTTTTACTCGGTTTTACTCGGTTCTCAAAACGGCATCTTATTGGCTCACTGATGTCACGTGTTTTTTATAGCCAATAAGATGGCGTTTTGAGAACCGAGTAAAACCGAGTAAAACTGAATCCGCTCATCACTAGTTACAGGTAGTGTTTGAAAAATGACAGGAGCTGGTTTACTGGTACTTTATCTCCGTCCACTTTATCTCTCTCCAAGGCTTAGTACATTGACCCCTGTGTTTGAAAAATTATTCTGATTTTGTCTCCACTTTTTCTCTCTCCATACTTTGATAGATATTACTGTGGAAGAACTGTAGAATCCCCACTTATCATTACGAAGTGGCACTGTTTGAGAAGGGGTGATGTTACATGGGTGCTTCGTCAGTGACACAGTTAAAGGACCATAGTCCCCCATGTAAACTCAGAGCTTGGCTCCCCCTCACATCTACCCCACAACATTGATAACACCGAGCCCAACTCCATTATTCCATGACTATACCAGTCACGCCTGTACCCCATGTCTTCTGGCTCCCCACGTTCCCCGATTCCCTACTTGTTTTCAACCTCCCCATGTTCCTCACTCCACTTGACTATTATTTTCTCCTTCATGTCTTTTATTCCTTATCTCTTATCTTTTTGCACATGTCCCTACCTTCATGTCTAGCCCCCATCTTCCAAGTGTACTTCTGGTTTTAAACCTTATCATATGGGTGGTGCTGAAACACTCTGCGAGAATGGTGCTTTTTCGCAAAAGAACTTATTGTGTAACAGAGCAGGAGCACTTCCTGTGGAAAATGAAAACAGAAGCATTTCCTGTCACGCAGGGAAACAGAAGCACTACATGAGGAGTAGGGAAGCTGATGCATTTACTGTAGAGCAGGTAAACAGAAGCATTTCCTGTGGAGCAGTGAAACACAAGAATTTTCTGAAGAGCAGGGAAACAGAAGCACAACCTGTCGAGCAGGAAAATAGAAGCACTACCTTTAGAGCAGGGAAGCAGATGCACTACCTGTGCAGCAAGGAAACAGAGCACTTCTTGTTTATCAGAGAAACAGAAGCATTTCCTGTAGAGCAGGGAAACAGAGTCACTATCTGTGGAGCAGGAAAACAGAAGCACTTTCTGTGGAGCAGGGAAACAGAAGCACTATCTGTGCAGCAGGGAAACAGAATCACTTCTTGTGGATCAGAGAAACAGAAGCATTTCCTGTAGAGCAGGGAAACAGAGCCACTATCTGTGGAGCAGGAAAACAGAAGCACTTCCTGTGGAGCAGGGAAACAGAAGCACTTCCTGTGAAGCAGGGAAGCTGATGCACTACCTGTGGAGTAGCGAAACAGAAGCAATTCCTGTGGAAACAAACATAACCACTTACTGTGGAACAAAGAAACTGAAACGCATCCTGTGGAACAAGGAAACTAAAGCACTTTCGGTGGGTCAGGAAAACTAAGGCACTTCCTGTGGAACAGGAACACCACACGTACTACAGAAATGTAAGAATTCTGCACTTGTCTCACTGGAAAAACATTGTTCTCTCATGTTCTCTACTAATACCAACTGAAGCATCTTCCGGGCAGGGGATTATCCTGACTTTGTAAAAGTGAAGGTAAAATTAAGCAGTTAAATGTCCCTATTTTATGTGGAGAAGAATGAAACGATATATTAGAAAATAAAATACAGTAAGCAAACTCTGTCAGTGGTTCCAAATGTGTTCCTCAAGGATCCCCAACAGTTCAGGTTTTAGGAATGTCCCTGCGTGAGCACAGATGGTATAATCAAACTGACTAAAGTACTGATTAAGTCACCTGTGCCTAAGGTGTGTTATATTGTTTCTGTGCAGGGTAAATACTGACTGTATTATTTTTTTAACTGCAATTTAGATTTCAAGATTTCAGTTTGATCACCCCCCCCCCCCCCCCAAATCTATCTCTCTCTCTGCACATGTTACATCTGGCCCAACTGCAGTGCACATGGTTTTGCCCGTTAGTGTGCTTGTTTGGTTTGCTAATAAGTCAGAATAAGTCCCACTGCGCCCCCTTTTCCCCCTACATTATATGCTTACTTAATGCCTGTGCATCAAATGTCATAGATTCTACAACACAAGCAAACACCATAATAATAATAATAATAATAATAATAATAATAATAATAATAATAATAATAAAAATACAGGTAGTAGTCAATGGCTCAGAATGTGTTTGTGAGACTGAAGGCACTACAGGATGCAAAATGATTATTTCTATTGACTTTTACTGCCTTCATCATTTAGCAGCCATGATGACTGATAATAATAAGATAGTACAGGTTAGAAATTGGATCTGACTCATTTAATTTCCATGTTTGGATAATTTACCAACTTGCAGAAGTGGCACCTGGAGCTAGCTCCAGCTTTGGCACCCATCATTACATCTCACCATACAAGATGTGGCTATTTAGTAACTGTACTTGTAAAAAAATGAACCATACTGCGTGACTTAATAGGGGAGTGACGGAACATTGGGCCTTATTCAGCTTTAGCAATTCGGGGTACTATCGGCAGACTGCGCATGCACTGCGAACGCACTGTGCACGCACAAAGGTCGAAAAGCGATTGCAGCCTAAGTGAAATGCGATTGCAATTTAATTAACAGGTAGTGACCGTTCATGGGTGGTAACATAGTGTTTCTGGGGAGCGGTTGTAAAAAAGCAGGTGGGTCATGGCCGTTTTCTGGACGTGTATCTGACGTCAGTTGCAATGGCTTGCGATAGAAAACATGGCGCCGGTGTAATTCTCATTATTCAGAATAGGCATGGCTCATCCGCAACTGTTGATGGTACTTGGTTTTTGGGTTTGCATTGCAACTCTGCTGATGCATACGTAGATTTGCGTTCGCATCAGTGGGCATCTTTTACCATGCAGGGCGGCCCGTCACATACAATTTTCAGCAGTAGCGGTTGTGAGACGATTGCAATTCTTGTTTCGATAGCGATCCAACCTGAATTAGGCCCATTTACCGTTGACTATCCCAAAACAGTTTTGCAATATTACCCCTTGCAAAGATAGTTTGGTGTCAAACACCGTTGAAGTTGTGTTTTTCCTGTGCATCGTAACAATTGTCAAAGTCAGAAAAATGTCTCAATGCACGTTGCCATATTTGCACCGCACACTGGTCCGCGCTGCGCGTGCGTACGCTCTCCCGTGGAAGCGCATACCTGCAATAGCGTGCACACGCAGGCGCGGTATGCGTATTTACGGTAGAGTTTATGTGGTCGTAGCGTGCGACTCATTCGTTACATATTTTCACAATTAATGTAGTTTATAGATCATGGTCCCTTTGATAGATTCTGAAAGTTTGGTTAAAATACAATGTCCCAGAGCTGAGGAATCCCTCTTTATATCGTACGAAGGGTCTAACAGGAATCATACAGCAGTGTTTGGTACCCATCGGAAGAGTATTTAATTAGCAATATTCCGGTGTTGGTTTGGAGCGTATTAATCGCTCGTGCGAATAGTTATGGACATAAGAAGTTTATGTCCATTTCTATTATTTACACATACTCAGGTATGCGGCGGGAAACCCAGTTTCCCACCCACCTGAGCTGTTGGAAATCGTCACAGCCCACCTGTATGAATCACCCTATGACCTTTTGTTATGATGCAGGGCCGAATTCCTTCGGCCAATGGACAATGGGATTGTAGGACCAGGAGATTGCATTGTGTGTGGGGCATAAATAGGCAGGCCGACCACATCCAGCTCTCACTCTCTCATCAACGGTTATCTGCTGATAGCCGGGAGCTGGATATCGAGGCGCAGGCGATCATACCCTTTGTGCGTAAGTTTCTCTCCGTAATCATTGTCTTTCTGTGAGCCAATTTCTCTCTCTCTCTCTCTATCTCTCTCTCTCCTCTTTTCTCTTATATCTCTCATAGTATTATAGTATTGTACTGTATTGCATTTAGGTCAGTGTAGTATTGTCTTTTTGTATTTATTGTTTAGTTCTGTGGTTAGGAAGTCTCTGTTATATTGTAGTGTATCATTTGTACTGTTATCCCCTTTTTACAAGTATATTAGATATAATACAGTTAATAGGCTTTGGAACCTAAACCAGTATCTGTGCATTTCCTATAGTGTTAAGTGTTCACTTGAGCGTCGGTGACGCTCAAGCAGCTTTGTAGTTAGTCAGGTTACACAAGGTTGCACTTACACCCTGTACTCACATTAAGGTATTCAGTGTATTTAATTGGTATAAGGTTTTAACATAAAGGTATAGTGTTGTGAGCGTCTGCATCGCTGGTGACCTCCTCGTGGTCTCGAGCGTATGCTACGCCATAGCGATTCATTCCCCTAGACATAGCCAATAACGTGTCCTGTGATCACTGGGCCGTGAGCGAACGTGACGCTTGAGCGTCTCGCCTACGGCTGAGCGATCGCTACGCCAATAGCGTACCATTACGGTACTTCTTAAGTAAACAGCGTACAGTGTTCTTAGCTTCATAAAGGGTTGTTTATACGACAAGGAATTTAACATTGTCAATTGGGGACTCGTCCTATACTTCTCATATCTGCACTAGGTAGATCAGCAGACATTATCCCCCAGCAAAGGGTGGGAGATTGTCTCATAGTGCTGGCGGGATAAGCGTCTGCTTCGCTTAGATAAAGAGTGCTGAAGGAACCCGGTAACCGGAAGTAAGAACAAAACGCTTGTGTCTTTTTAAAACTGTTTATTTTTCTTTTGTCTTGCGTACGCACGCATATATCTGCATTTCTGTTTCATTTTCGTATATCACTATTCCTGTTTGCCAATTTTATAGTTGATAGAAAGTGCTAAAAAGAGATTTGCTGTTATTTCATAGTAGAGGTAATAGTTAAAGTATAGAACAAACACACGGTTTGTCTGAGATACAAGGCAGTCAGTGTGGATTGCGGTAGATGATCAGGGATCATTTACATTGATAAAAATATATTGTGTTACGGTGGATCCTTTGCATTGCGTACACGTGTCGCTAACAAAGACTAGCGTACGCAATCCAAAAGGCAGACGCACGCAGCGTTCATTACGCAACGTAGCATCCGGTTACGCCCACGTAGCTCAAGTTGTGATAAAGTGAAGTAACGCAAAGGCGATAATTA
The DNA here is from genome assembly GCF_028390025.1 of Pseudophryne corroboree. Classification (NCBI taxonomy): domain Eukaryota; kingdom Metazoa; phylum Chordata; class Amphibia; order Anura; family Myobatrachidae; genus Pseudophryne; species Pseudophryne corroboree. The sequence goes on from NC_086446.1 coordinate 727,300,611, forward strand.
ACGCACAGCGGTAGATAACGCGACGCGGTAAATAACGCAAATCTATTTTTGGAAAAATCTGAAATTTAGTTTAACAGATCCTGCTCCTAATTGGTAACACTTTTGGCCTAAAGACAATTTCTGCGCAGAAATAGATATAGAAACAAAAGTGTACATGTGTTGAGTGAGTGTGTTTTGTATACAAAAGTTTATACAACTTTAAGGTGGAACCAAAAGGAAAGCCGGGTACTCGTCAAGGGACATACGTGTAAGTGACATATACGGTGGCTAGGGAGGCATCCCTGGTTAAATAATATTTGAGCATTAGAGTATAGCGGACCATAAGGTAACAAGACCAGGAGGTCATAAGGTAACAAGACCAGGAGGTCATAAGGTAACAAGACCAGGAGGTCATAAGGAACAAGACCAGGAGGTCGTAAGGTAAAAGGTCCGCTATAAAAGTCCAGTGGCACAACGCCTGGGGTGTTGGTGCAGAACCCATATAGGCCATAAGCTCTTGCTGAAGGAATCGCGGCCGGAAACATCGATTCCATTGGTCTTTCAGTACATGACAAGTAGTGCTCGTGTACTGAACGATTGGACCGCACGTAATTGTGTGCAGTAGTTAGTAATCTGACCTAATACCATTAGAGTAAAGTGGTCACAAACGCTATTTGTACATTCTGACGTGATTTGTGTAATTTTTTATTTTTGGAAGGGAAGTTCGCTGGTCACTCAGGAACTATCCAACAACCGATACTTGCTGGGGAACGCGCCCCAGTAAATAAAGGTTCACAGGGGCCCTGGGTTGGGTACAGCAGCTCTGGTTACAGTGATTGCAGTACTGGCCAACGTGGGCGAGAAGTAAGTGGGGTACTTGATAAACCACCACCGCCGGCCTGCCCAAGGACATCTTGGTTTGTTTGTAAGGGTTCGCTGAAAACCTTGAGATAAAGATCCAAGGAGGAATAAGCAACGCCTGCAGATTATGGGGGCCATTTGTTCCGGTAGGGGGCGATCAACCTCGGTTCGGGTTGATTCAGAGAACCGACCAGTTGGGTCGGCACGATATGTAATGTGTGAAAAATACGGTAGTCACACAGAGGTTTTATGTGATGAATGGGAGAGAATGACTGTACAAGACAGGGACAAATTCCCAAGAATAGGTAGCTTCAGTCCAGAAGTGTTACAAAATTTAAGGAGGAGGATATGTCTCGTAAAATCAACAAAGAGACGAATTCAGCATCATGATTGTTTACAGTTATGGCACCAGGAAGGTGAGATACAGAGAGGTTTGGCTCTGGCGGCGGGATCTGGGGCAGTCAGGAAGTTGATTGCCACAGCTCCTCCTCCACCATACATTGCAGGAGAGAAGTTGATTGCGGAGAGAAACGCACTGGGTTGTAAAACACAAACTCTTAGTAACACTGTAAATGTTAATGATGTTAACCAAATAACTCATGCAAGTATTAACCCGTGCAAGTTGTACCCTGTTTTGAACCTTCCTCAGGAGTGTGATCAAGAAGAAGATTCGGCAACAATTTCAGCTCTCTCTCTTGCAGCCACCATAGCAGAGACCACAGTAGGCACCGCGACACCCACGAGATTAGTGAAAGCCCCTAGCGGAGGGATAGGTGAGGTCGTGTCAACGGGTAAGTACGGCACCATGCACTACACTGAAACAATTGTACCACAACAAGCAGTAGAATCTACACAGGAAGAGGCTGTTAGAATTGCTCCTGTAAGGGTAATAGCAGTTCCCAATGGAAAAACAGATGTGTCTGGAGCCACTCCCATAAGGAACATTACCATGTACACTCCATTTTCCCGAATGGAATTAAGAACAATAGTGTCCGAATTTCCTGACCCCAGGAAGGATTTAGTTGCTAGCCAAAAATACATCAGGGATCTAGGTAACACTGTAGAACCCAACAACAAGGATTGGCAGATACTGCTAAGAGCTTGTTTACCTTCCAATGTTGATGCAACTCAGTTTTTAGCTGATTGTGCATTGGATAAAGATGTACCGCTTACAGACGTGTACAACAAGGATAATGTAAAAAGGATAAATTTACAGCTAAAAGAGTATTTCCCAGCCGTTGTTAAATGGAATAAAATATTTTCCATTAAGCAAAAGGAGTCCGAAACGGCAACAGAATATTTTCACCGGGCACTATTAGAAATGGCAAAGTACACTGGTATAGAAGACATTAAGACCAACCCAAACCATCGAGAAGTAGCAGTATCTGTACTGATGGATGGTTTAAAGGAAACATTAAAGACTAGGGTTCAGACCACGCAACCATGCTGGCGAGGTCTGTCAGTGTCCACATTGAGAGAGGCTGCTATTGATCACGACAGAAACATCACTAGGCACAGGGAGTCGCAAAGTGATAAGTTGATGTCCGTAAGTATACAGGCGCTGACCACAAGGCAGCCTGCGTATGTACCACCGAATCCTGTGGGTAAGGCAAGTGTAATAACATGTTTTTCTTGTAACAGACCGGGACACTATGCACGAGAATGTAGAACAAAGAATGTACAAAGATCTTTTCAACCCCCTAGACAACAACACAACACACGACATTGGGAGCAGGGTCCACAGTAAAGCACATACATATAGTCAAGACCCAGTATCCCTTGGTAACAGCCGAGCAGACGAAGCCGCAAAGCTTGCAGCTGCTACCCCCACACGGACAGACACCACACAGGAAAGAGCAGTCTGGAGGGCAAAGGGATATGGCCAGGAGTCCTCAGGGCTCTGGACGGATGGACATGGTAAACCAGTGGCCCCCAGGGCATACCTTCCATGTCTGGCTGAAGCAGCTCACGGGCTGACTCATCTAGGCAAGGAGGGGATGTGCAAATTGGTAAGAGCATACTGGTGCGCCCCAGGATTCTCCTCTCATGCGGGTAAAAGAGCAATGTCATGCCTTACCTGTCTGAGAAAGAATATTGGAAAAGCAATACCTACAGAACCATCCCATATCCCACCTGCCGGCGGCCCTTTCCAGGTAATACAAATTGACTTCATTCAATTACCCCCATGTAGTAATTTGAAATATGTACTTGTTTGTATAGATGTTTTCTCGAATTGGGTCGAAGCTTTTCCAGCAGCTACAAATACCGCTATGTTTACAGCTAAGAAAATTGTGCAGGAATTTGTATGTAGATATGGTATCCCTAGAATCATTGAAAGTGATAGGGGTACCCATTTTACAGGTGATGTCTTTCAAGGAATGTGTAAGTTGATGGGAATTGATAGCAAGCTGCACACTCCGTACCGTCCACAGGCGAGTGCGAAGGTCGAAAGAGTGAACAGCACTATTAAAAATAAATTGAGTAAAGTAATGGCAGAGACAGGATTGACGTGGCCAGAAGCTTTACCCATTGTTTTGTATAGCATCAGAACCACTCCCAGGTCCCCTCTTAATCTGTCTCCTTTTGAAATCTTGTTTGGTCGACAACCGCATGTCATGATTAACCCTCAGGATGATTTGAAATGTAACAATGAAGTAACTGTAAAATACTTGATTAACATGAGTAAGCAGTTGAGGAATCAAAATGATAATCTGAAGTTGGTGATTCCTGATTTACCAGATAGTAATTGTCATGACATTGAACCTGGGGATTATGTAATGATACGAAATTTTCTACGCTCAGGTTGTCTTATTGATAGATGGGAAGGACCATACCAGGTCTTATTGACCAGCACCACAGCATTGAAGGTTGCTGAGAGAGAGACTTGGGTCCATTCATCCCACTGCAAAAAGGTTGCTGATCCAGAGAAGTCCCGTGATAAGGAACAGACGGTAGAGGTTGTATCACTAGAGTGTCTGTTCCAGGAGGACTGAGGCGGCACCTGAGCCTTGAAGACCGGAAGCAGCTGTCGACTCCCCTCTCCCTTTTATTGTTTTTCTCCACTTCCCAGCCCCTCTCCCTTAAAATTTCTTTTTCCCCCCTTCTCATTCTTCTCTATTTCCTCCTCAAAGATGGACTTGCCCCAAGAGACTGTGATCCGGATTTTGATGTTAACCATGATGTTGACCAGAGCAGTCTGTTCCGGCGAGAGTACCATAGAGGTCGAGAGAGGTTCTGGAATGGGTTCCGATTATGATGATGGAGGCGTAGTTTTCCAAGATCAACCAAACCAACAAGCAAAGGCGAGTATCAGAAAACGATCCGATAGAAGAAATTGTGATGGATTGTTAGCTGAAGAAAATTGTATCTGTAGGCTCTGTGATAATCTGGTTGAAGATGGATGCATAAAGAAATGCCAATCTAGTTTTAATATCCATATGGACCGGCATCCATTGAGTGACTATCACTCTCTAGTGGGTAATGTGTTAAACAAGACCGATTGTTGGGTATGCTCTCAAGTACCTCAGGGTCACAGTAAATCAGGGCTAGTACCATTTCCTTTAACGTTAGGGGAGGTACTTGAGCTAAGTGGTGGGAGACCGGTGGACCGGAGGTTTAACATCTCCAGCCCTCTAGTTTGAAGCTCCACCAATACCATGTGGATAGGTCCCTCTTATGTTTTAACATCTCCAATCCCAGAAAACCGGGAAATTGGGAAGTGTCATGGAGCAACCTTACCATGACCTTTTCACACAGAGCAGATAGAATGCCTACAGATACAGAGCTCGTACGCCACATAGCCAGTAGAGGAAAATCTTTCCGATATCGATATACCCTAGGAAATAGGATTACTAGAGTTGGAGAGGTATCACCAGGATACTGTGCACATATCGTACAAACCGATACGTGCATTAGGCAGATGGAAGAATTAGGGTCAGGAGATTTCACCTGGAAGGTTTGTAACATGGTCATGTCCTTCTCCGTCCCATATGTTCTCCCCGATGATGCATATTTCATATGCGGGAGAAAGGCGTACAAGTGTTATATTGGAAAAGTATTGCCTGAAGTGATGACTGTTACACATGACAAAATGAAGGACATACACCGTGGTGCCCAAGCTCCTTATACTCACACTCATTACAAACACCGAGTTAAAAGACAACTGTCAGAAAGGTTAGAGCATCCGGCCTCTGATCTGATCCATGAATCCACCGGGATTCAGGTTCTAGTCGCGTTAGATTTCACTCGTACCGCTCGGGGAGTGATGAATTATAGATACATTTCTGCACTTGCAAATTTGTTAGATAATATCACTGAAATGTATGATGACACGTTTAGATACACTGGAAGAGAACTTCAAGCTTATAAAACAGAACTAGTTCAGCATAGGATGGTTCTTAATTATCTTACAGCAGTAACAGGCGGATATTGTGTTACATTGGCAACACAGTACGGCATAAAGTGTTGCACGTACATCACAAATAGCACCGAGGATCCGGTAGAGGTCATAGACCAAAAGATGGACGATATTCTGCAATTAAAGTGGGAATTTCGTCGAAAACACAATCTCACCCTTGCTGCTGTAGGTAATGAGCTGACTGGTTGGGTGTCATGGTTGAACCCGCGAAATTGGTTCTCCGGTTTAGGAGACTGGGCTCAAGGAGTCATAATGGATGTTGGAAAGTTTCTCCTATGTATCTTGGGTGTCGTTATATCGATTGGATTGATATTTAGATGCGGGCAGGCTTTAATGAGGTGCAAACAAAGTACAAAAGTGATGAGCTTGAGGAGTGAGGAAACTGTAATTAACCTGGATTTGATTTATGACCCAATGATAGAAACCAGAATGTGATGAAAATGCGATTATACGGTCCGTTTCTTTCACCTGTTTTTCTGCTTTTCTCCAAGATACAAAGACCCCCTTGGACGAGGAAGTTGACGAGACGTTATACAGACAACAGACAAGCACCAAAGAAGAAGATTTGACAACTTTAAATATGGACACTTGATGAACTTTGCCATGGATCCCCAGTTTCCCTAGTATTTTTAAACTCACGCTAGCCCAACATTTTTTGTAAATCTGATGGCTCAGACAAAGCTATTTGCTCATGCCCAAGGAGCAATACAGCGCAAAGAAGACGACTCTCAACAGATACCGAAAACAACTTCGACGACAGATGTACATTTCCCTGACATAGAATATCATTGCATTTTTCGTAAGTGTTCTTTATCTTCATCTCTACAACCCCCAGGTAACGACACACATAGACGATAGGGAATACAGGCACAGATATCAGCAACCACATACCTCCCCCATTCATGTATCATCAACTAAAATGTGCATCCCCATTTTGTTACAACCACAGCCGAAATGAGCTCGGTAGAGTTTGACAGCCCATCCACAGACCTGTACCACAGGATAAGAAGGAATTCAAATGTATACTTCGCAATACCTCGAAGCTTGATTTACCACACGTACGGCACGATGATACATGACCCTCCAAACATGGACTCATACACACATGCTTCTACTTTCTCACTAGGTCATACCCTCTTCACACCTACTCCACTCTTCTCCCCTACCCAACCATGGAAATCAATTAACCCCTGACTTACATTTTTCTCCTTAAATGTTTTGTGGCAGTTATTATTGACTGCCAAAGGGTGGACTGTCAAAGTCAGAAAAATGTCTCAATGCACGTTGCCATATTTGCACCGCACACTGGTCCGCGCTGCGCGTGCGTACGCTCTCCCGTGGAAGCGCATACCTGCAATAGCGTGCACACGCAGGCGCGGTATGCGTATTTACGGTAGAGTTTATGTGGTCGTAGCGTGCGACTCATTCGTTACATATTTTCACAATTAATGTAGTTTATAGATCATGGTCCCTTTGATAGATTCTGAAAGTTTGGTTAAAATACAATGTCCCAGAGCTGAGGAATCCCTCTTTATATCGTACGAAGGGTCTAACAGGAATCATACAGCAGTGTTTGGTACCCATCGGAAGAGTATTTAATTAGCAATATTCCGGTGTTGGTTTGGAGCGTATTAATCGCTCGTGCGAATAGTTATGGACATAAGAAGTTTATGTCCATTTCTATTATTTACACATACTCAGGTATGCGGCGGGAAACCCAGTTTCCCACCCACCTGAGCTGTTGGAAATCGTCACAGCCCACCTGTATGAATCACCCTATGACCTTTTGTTATGATGCAGGGCCGAATTCCTTCGGCCAATGGACAATGGGATTGTAGGACCAGGAGATTGCATTGTGTGTGGGGCATAAATAGGCAGGCCGACCACATCCAGCTCTCACTCTCTCATCAACGGTTATCTGCTGATAGCCGGGAGCTGGATATCGAGGCGCAGGCGATCATACCCTTTGTGCGTAAGTTTCTCTCCGTAATCATTGTCTTTCTGTGAGCCAATTTCTCTCTCTCTCTCTCTATCTCTCTCTCTCCTCTTTTCTCTTATATCTCTCATAGTATTATAGTATTGTACTGTATTGCATTTAGGTCAGTGTAGTATTGTCTTTTTGTATTTATTGTTTAGTTCTGTGGTTAGGAAGTCTCTGTTGTATTGTAGTGTATCATTTGTACTGTTATCCCCTTTTTACAAGTATATTAGATATAATACAGTTAATAGGCTTTGGAACCTAAACCAGTATCTGTGCATTTCCTATAGTGTTAAGTGTTCACTTGAGCGTCGGTGACGCTCAAGCAGCTTTGTAGTTAGTCAGGTTACACAAGGTTGCACTTACACCCTGTACTCACATTAAGGTATTCAGTGTATTTAATTGGTATAAGGTTTTAACATAAAGGTATAGTGTTGTGAGCGTCTGCATCGCTGGTGACCTCCTCGTGGTCTCGAGCGTATGCTACGCCATAGCGATTCATTCCCCTAGACATAGCCAATAACGTGTCCTGTGATCACTGGGCCGTGAGCGAACGTGACGCTTGAGCGTCTCGCCTACGGCTGAGCGATCGCTACGCCAATAGCGTACCATTACGGTACTTCTTAAGTAAACAGCGTACAGTGTTCTTAGCTTCATAAAGGGTTGTTTATACGACAAGGAATTTAACATTGTCACAATGCTTAGTTTAAAAGTAGAGCAAAGCGTTGACTTAAAATGTTCTGTTAACTTGAACAAAACGCCCACTGAATCTTTCCGTATGCTAATCGAGGCTTAAGGGGCAGATTGTATGTCATGTGCATGTGTGTCTGAGTGGCACAAAAGATTAAGGGGTCTATTTACTTAGCCTTTGAGAGAGATAAAGTGGAGAGAGATAAAGCACCAACCAACCAGCTCCTGTCATTTTTCAAACACAGCCTGTAACGTGGCAGTTAGGAACTGATCTCTCTCTATCTCTCTCCACTGTATATCTCTCCAAGGCGTAGTAAATAGACCCTTTAGTGCTGTCGAAGATGATGAACATCCTGGAAGGCCTTCACATCAAAAATAAACTAACGAAATTGTTCAAATTGACCAACACTTAGCATCCGAATCACAGCATCTGAATCACAGCATCCCAATCACAGCATCCGAATCACAGCATCCCAATCACAGCATCCAAATCATAGCATTCCCAATCACAGCATCCCAATCATAGCATCCGAATCACAGCATCCGAATCACAGCATCCAAATCACAGCATCCCAATCACAGCATCCAAATCACAGCATCCCAATCACAGCATCCCAATCACAGCATCCAAATAATAGCATCCGAATCACAGCATCCCAATCACAGCATCCAAATCACAGCATCCCAATCACAGCATCCCAATCATAGCATCCCAATCACAGCATCCCAATCACAGCATCCCAATCACAGCATCCCAATCATAGCATCCCAATCACAGCATCCCAATCATAGCATCCGAATAATAGCATCCGAATCACAGCATCCCAATCACAGCATCCCAATCACAGCATCCCAATCACAGCATCCCAATCATAGCATCCGAATCACAGCATTCGAATCAAGAAAGTGTTAGGAAAGTTTTGCATCAAGATCTTAACATGGCAAAAGTTTGTGCTAAGATGGTTCCAAGGTTTCTCAATGTCGAGCAGAAAGAAAAGCAAAGGCAAATGTTTGCAGATATTTTGGAACAAATTCAAGTGGATTCACATTTTTTTTTACCTGTGATGAAACATGGATCTTCCATACACTCCTGAGACAAAACGCCAGTCCATGTGTTTGAGAACACCATTACCACCAAAAACGAAGAAAGCATGTCAAGGCAATCCAAATTCCAAGCAATGTTATTTTATTTTATTTTTTATATATATATCAAATGTGTTATTTTGGCAGACTGGGTACCTGAAAGCAAAAATGGTTTCATCTTCCCTCAGGATAATGCACCAGCTCACACAACTCTCTCTCTCTGAGCAGTTTTTGGCCAAGAAACAGATTGCAGTGCTAGAACATAGAAACATAGAATTTGACGGCAGATAAGAACCGCTTGGCCCATCTAGTCTGCCCATTAAACACCCTCCATACTCACAATAAATACATCATGTGGCTTCTTTCTTTTCCCTAAAGTCAAATCTGTACTCAAGGGAACCCGTTTCGCATCAGTTCCTGAGGTAAAGAAAAAAATAACGGAGCTGCTGAGACGGCTGAAAGATAATGAGCTACAGTGCGGCTTTGGCCAATGGAGTATTGGAATGCAGAATTGTGTGGATGCAGGAGAGTACATAGAAGGGAAACGTAGTAAAAATGTAATTAATTTAAGTAAACATAAATTATAGCCAGGGCCAGATTAATATTGGGGCGGATAGAGCTCCAGCTCCAGGCCTCCACATGGCAGCATGATCATCACCGGCTGGACACATGGGGCCCAATTCATATCTGACCGCTAGGCAGCGATTTTTGCTGTCCTGCGATCACATAGTCGCCACCTACAGGGGGAGTGTTTTTTTGCTGTGCAGGTGGCGATTGCATGTGTAGCAAAGCTGCACAAACTGATTTTATGCAGTCTCTGCGCAGCCCAGGACTTACTCTACCCGTGCGATGAGGGCAGACTGATCGGGGCCGGATCTGACGTCAGACACCCTCCCTGAAAACGCTTGATCCCACCTGCATTTTTCCAGACACTCCCTGTAAACAGTCAGTTGCCACCCACAAACGCCCTCTTCCAGTCAATCTCCTTGCAAATGCCTGTGCCGTGCAAATGGATTCATCGCACCATCCCATCGCAGGGCGCTGATGCCCGTTGCAGCTCTGCAACACACCGATGCAGTGCGGTTCATACGCATGCACAGTTCGGATTTGATCGCCCGCTGTGCAAAAACGCACAGCAGAGATCTGAATTACCCCCATGGTCGGCCATAAATCATAACTATTATTGCTATTTTTCTCACAAAATTCTAACATTTTTTTTATGTTTTTACATATTTAGGGACAAATTGGAGCTGATAGTGTAGGGGATATATACATGCCCATATGGCTCTGGCCACACCCACACAGCACTAATCACACCTCCCCCGTTTCTCACAATAATAGGCTCTTAGAATATTTTCAGCTCAAGGCCTATGTGGCCCTTAATCCAGCCCTGATTATAGCATTGGTCTCATTATTTAATAGCCACACCTCGTACATGTCCCACATCAGTACATCTCATCATGCATGTTCCACATCATTTACATCCCACCATACATGTCCCGGGATCCGGTCTGAAGATCGACAGTGTCTAAGTCGACAATGTTTAGGTCGACCACTATAGGTCGACAGTCACTAGGTCGACATGGATGGAAGGTCGACAGGGTTTCTAGGTCGACATGTGCTAGGTCGACAGGTCTAAAGGTCGACATGAGTTTTTCACATTTTTCTTTTTTTGATTTTTTTCATACTTAACGATCCACGTGGACTACGATTGGAACGGTAAAGTGTGCCGAGCGAAGCGGTAGCGGAGCGAAGGCACCATGCCCGAAGCATGGCGAGCGAAGCGAGCCATTCGAGGGGACGCGGTGCACTAATTTGGGATCCCGGTCACTCTACGAAGAAAACGACACCAAAAAAAATAAAAATCCTCATGTCGACCTTTAGACCTGTCAACCTAGCACATGTCGACCTAGAAACCCTGTCGACCTTCCATCCATGTCGACCTAGTGACTGTCGACCTATAGTGGTCGACCTAAACATTGTCGACCTAGACACTGTCGATTTGATGAACCACACCCACATGTCCCACATCAAAATACCTCTACATACATGTTCTGCATCATTTAACCAATTTTTAAGGTTTTTAGAGAAAATCACCTGAAAAATTATGTCTCTGTGGACTGAATTATACTTTTTTTTTTTTTTTTTAAACGTTTCTTTATTCATCAGAGCATATCATACTATTTAAACCCCTTCTAGTGGGAGGAATGTACCAGAGGTTCTGTATGGTGGGCCTGATTCAGAGTTGCTAACAAACCCAAAAAACACACAACTAGGCAAAATCATGTTGCACTGCAGGTGGGGCAGATGTAATGTGCAGAGAGATTTAGATTTGGTTGGGTTATATGTTTTTCTATGCAGGGTAAATACTGGCTGCTTTTGCATGTAGCCCACAAATACTGCCTGCTTTATTTTTACATTGCAATTTAGATTTCAGTTTGAACACACCCCACCCAAATCTAATAGGCCCTACACACTGGCCGATTTTCTGAAAGATATGAACGATCTCGTTCATAAATGAACGAGAACTCGTTCATATCTTTCAGTGTGGAGACTCCAGCGATGAACGATGCGCGTCCCCGCGCTCGTTCATCGCTGGTCTCCCGTCGGCTGTGCATGCAGGCCAATATGGACGATCTCGTCCATATTTGCCTGCACTTCAATGCAGCCGCGTGACGGGGGGAGTGAAGAAACTTCACTCCCCCCGTCACTGCTCCCCCGCCGCCGGGTCGCTCGTCAGCCGTATCGGCCGTCGGACACCTCGGCGGCGCATCGGGAAATGTGTAGGGCCCCTAACTCTCTCTGCACATGTCTCTCCCACCTGCAGTGCTACATAGTTTCGCACAGTTGTGTGCTTTTTGGCTTTGCTTGCAACATTGACGCTGGCCCTGTGTCCTGATATTTTGACCTTAATGTAAAGATGTTTCCTCCCCTTCCACCTGCTCAGGGGGTTTTGCATACACAAAAAAATATATGTTAATTTGCTGGAAAAATTCAACATGAATGTGATGTGAAAACGGCTCACAGGACCCAACTTGCTCCTTATTGGATTGCCCCCTTAGGACCAGCACATTTCTATTTATTACAGTGAACAAGTAGCCTGGTTCTGCTTTGTATGCTAATGCTGCAAATGTGCAGTGAAAGTGCTAAAATGTGCAAATGCTATTTTAAGTAGTCTCCACGTGTAAGAGCGGGAGATGAACTGTGTAAAAGTGAAAATGCCCACTTTACTTATCTGAGTATTGTGCAGAGCCAAACACAGTGGAAGCTGCTCAATAAATCTGGCAGCACTTAGGTACATGAAAGGGAGGGGCCACAGCAAACAGAAAACAAAGGTATCCCTCTACACACTAAATAATACTTGCAACAATACTTGAAAACTATATGGTTACAGAAACTGAAAGATATTTGTTGCATGCATTTGCAAATACATGGTAAGCCGACGGGCCCATTCATGGCTTCTATGATTTCTGACACTACACTGCATGATAACAATGCTCCCTTAGGGCCAGTGCTTAAAGTGGTCATGGAGAGGTGGTGGAACTCACCCCCCAACCCCCCCCCCCCCCCCCCCTGGCGCCCATGCAATAAAGGTATTGTGCAGGCCAAAAAGGGGGCGTGGTCTAAAAGGAAAGGAGCATGGTCACACAATAGTAATAATGCCCACAGTAGTAGCACCCCCAATACACATAATGCCGACAGTAGTAGCACCCCGTAATACACAATGCCCACAGCAGTAGCGCCCCTTTTACAATGCCCACAGTAGTAGTGCTCCTTATGCAATGTCCACTGTACTGGTAGTGCCCAGTGGTAGTGCCCCTTATATAGAGCCCATAGTAGTGGTGCCCCTTATGCAATGCCCCCAGTAGTAGTGCCCCTTATGTCCCCAGGAGTGATGCCCCTTATGAAGTCCCCCCTTCTTTACAATGCCCTCATTAGTAGTGCCCCCATTAGTAATGCCCTTAATGGTAATGCCCCTGTGTAGTATTGCCCCCCAGTAGTAATGTCACCTGTAGTAATGCCCCCAGTCATTTAGCCCATGTAGTTTAGCCCCAAGTAGTAATGCCCCCAGTAGTAATGCGCCCCTGTAGTTATGTCCCTGTAGTATTGCACCGCTGTAGTTTAGCCCCATGTAGTTTGCCCCTAGTAATGTCCCTGTAGTTATGCCCCCAGTAGTAATGCACCCCTGTAGTTATGCCCCCAGTAGTAATGCGCCCCTGTAGTTTAGCCCCATGTAGTTTGCCCCCAGTAGTTTAACCCCTGTAGTTATGCCCCCAGTAGTAATGCCCCTGTAGTTATACCCCCAGTAGTAATGCGCCCCAGTAGTTATGCCCCCAGTAGTAATGTGCCCCTCTAGTTATGCCCTCAGTAGTAATGCGTCCCTGTAGGTTTGCCCCATCTAGTTTGCCCCCAGTAGTAATGCCCCTAGTAGCTTGCCCCAAGTAGTAATGCCCCCAGTAGTTTAGCCCCTGTAGTTATGCCCCCAGTAGTAATGCCCCCAGTGGTAATGCCCCTGTAGTTATACCCCCAGTAGTAATGTGCCCCTATAGTTATGCCCCCACTAGTAATGTGCCCCTGCAGTTATGCCCTCAGTAGTAATGCGCCCCTGTAGGTTTGCTCCATGTCATTTTCCTCCAGTAGTAATGCCCCCAGTAGCTTGCCCCAAGTAGTAATGCCCCCATACTTACCAATCCCCGCTCCCGCTGTGATCCTCCTGGCGTCCGCTTCACTCCGCTCCCCAGCACTATGAGAGAGACATCATAATGACTCTCTTCATAGCGCACACTGAGCCGAGAGCCGGAAGCACACATCGGGCGCCAGCACACATCGGGTTTGGTGAGCCGGAGGAGGCGGAACTGCGTTCTGTCTCCAAGTGAAACCGATGGAACGCAGTTCCGCCCCGTTCCGGCTCACTTTAACCCCTGCTTAGGGCCATGTAATTGTCTATTGTAAGGCCTCATGATAAAGGCCCATGCAGAAATACACCCAAATTGAGGACTAAAGGCGAGTACTGATGGGAGAGATGTGTGCTGAGCGATTTTAACACAGACCGCTCAGCACACATCTCTCCCCCTGCTCAGCACAGCGCAATGTGTGCTGAACGAGGGGGGCAATCACTTCACACAGCGCTGAAGTGAGCGACCTGATAGATTGAGCCTGCATGGCTCAATCTAGCACCGGCGATAGCGATGCGCAGCCCTATCGCTGGGGGCCATACACACGGCAGATCCATGCTTACAATCTAAGCAATCTAGTCAGATTGCTTATATTTTAAACATGGATCTCTCCGTGTGTACCCCCCTTAACTTACCTAGAATTCATCCCTGGGATCTCCAAGTATCACTACAGGAAACAGCATGCCTTCCAAATGCTGATCCCATACAATGCCTCTCACACCTGTGCAGATCTACCAGATGGACTGTGCACATTACAACAACGGCAAAACTTCAGTGTCTCATGTAAGTCCTGGGTCACGCAGATAGAACTCTGCAACTTTCAACAAATATGGCCACTGTGGCTGCGGCACAGTGAGAGAGCCAACCTATGACACTCCCATTACAAGTCAACAACTCAGCCTCTTTTTGCATTTATTTTTGGTTGCCACCCAGTCTCCAGCCATAATTGCAAACACCTCACCATGGTCTCATCAGGTATTTTTTTTATTAAGTATGCAATACGGGCGTATTCACAGTAATGGATCCTGAGGATATTGGCACATGTGCAGTAGCAAAACATTGGCTGTTGTAAAAAAACCATCAGCATTGTGTACAAATCAGAATCAGACCCTAAGTCTGCTAGGAGGAAAGGAGGAAGAGGAGGAGGAGGAAGAAGAAGAAGAAGAAGAAGAAGAAGAAGAAGAAAAATAGGAAAAAGAAGAAGAAGGAGGAGGAGAAGGGGGAAGAGGAAGAAGAAGAAGAAGAAGAGGGGAAGAGGAAGAAGAAATAGTAGTAGTAGCAGAAGAAGAAGAAGAAGAAGAAGTAGTAGTAGTAGAAGAATAATAATAATAATAATAATAATAATAATTATTATTATTATTATTATTATTAATAATAATAATAATAATAATAATAATAATAATATTGTAGTTATTATTATTATTATTATTATTCTTCTTCTTCTTCTACTACTACTACTACTACTACTACTACTACTACTACTACTACTACTACTACTACTACTATTATTACAAATAATAATGATAAATACATCTGCAGACCTAACCAGTTATCAGCATTGAGGTTTACAATCACTGATAGGAGCTGTCTCTATCTGATCTAGGTTAAGTAATGTAGGTATTAAATATCAGTGTTTAACATGAAACTCCTCCAGGGAAAGCAGCCTATGTCTGAGAAAACAGTAAGGTGACAAGGCATAGCTGGGAATGCCTGTCCTTCCCAACACACCAGCCTCAGCAGCCACATACTTATCATATCAACCTGACATCACTGGGATTGGGGAGACCACTAAAAGAATACAGAGCAACCTGTCAGCAATAATTCTACAGGATACGTCACTAACAAGATAGCACCCGGATCTTTTCTGTATTAACCCTTCTAATATCACTCTCAGTAGAGCTAAAGCATAGTGATCACATTGGATCTCAAACCCTAGTTATAGTACGTCATATAGTTTTACCAAGTATTCCCTAGCCCCAAATCCTGGCTCAGCCCAAAGTTCAAAAACGTCTTTCCTTCCCCAGTTTTGTCCAATTTGCTGCCAGCATTAATTATGTCTTAATCATGGAAAAGTAGAACAAGGACTCAACAAGAAAACCTTAATCTGATCCGTCCCCCTGGAGGGTGCTAAAGTTACTGCTCTGTTCCCCCTGTCAAATAATGTCCAAGAAATGATGTTTCCAATGCTTTTACCTTTTTAAAACTCCAGATTTGTTTTCATTGTAGACAAAAGCAATTATGCCTCGTGGTTCTGACAGCTTCCATACCTGCCCGTTGCTGTGTGCCCGGCGCAGCTGTGCCCCTGGTCTCTATCTGCTACCAACTAGGTAGGGTGCAGCATCCCAGTTATTTATTTTAAAAATGACCCAAATGGGAACTGGCACCCAAAGGGTTAAAATAATGACCTCCTGTTTCTCAAATACATTGGTACGAATTTCAATGAAAATTACCGGTGCAAATATGCATGGAAGTCACACTACAGTCACTTAGAGGTGCACTTGGAAAAAAATTGAAAAAAGTTTCCTAATTAAACCAATACCCCATCCCCTAATTAGCTGAGGCATACGGAAATATGGATGAGAGAGGGGCAGGGGGTCTTTAGAAAGCAAATCTGGATTAACATATTTTTCACTTGAATTATATTAATTTAAATTGTCACCTAATACACACAGAAAAAAAAAAAGGTGAATATTGTCATTAAATTCTTGGGAGGCTCTCATACAATCCGTTATACTTGTTACAATGTATCATGACTGTTACCTTTAATAATGTATGGCTTTATTGCATAGCCACTATCTACTTTCACAGCACTTATACTACCCAAGCGTCATTACTCCGAGTTACTGTTATTTATTAATGTTGCTGAAAGGTGCGAATCTGCACTAAACCACACTGCTTATTTTCCTGATGCAAGGTAATATTAGGTGACTTGTGTCTCTCCAGCTGTTGTGGAACTATAAGTCTCAGCATGTCATGTTACATAACAGATGGAAAGCCACCAATTGCTTACCTCTAATACAGGGATAGTCCATGAATTTATAGGCTTCCTCTATTGCTTATTGCTGTCATTTTTGATAATTGCAAGCCCCATAAATAAAATTTGCCAAGAGATATGATAGTAGTCTGAGTACTGCTGCTTGGGATTCCTAATCACATATACTGGGTGCCTGCATTTGCCCCTGTATTTAGTTTAGGAACCCGGCCCAGATGTAAAGACCTGCTTTGCAATTAAAGCTTTTCTCCTTTTTGGATTAACAATCAAACATTGATCGATCTGTCAGGAAAAGTGCTGATTTATGAAAGGTGCTTATTTCCTGCGTAAGGAAAATTTTATGTTCTGTAGGTGAAATGAAGTTCAACAGCTCTATAGCAGATTGATGTTTTAATAAAAAAATAAAAATAAAGGGCAAAACAAGCCTAGCCTTAAGGGACATCAACTCTGAGATCGCAGATTTACACTACGACACCATAACTGCCTTATCTTCCCATTCATTTATTTGTATTTATTTTGCATATATTACCTAAAATTACCTTCCACAAACAGATTTGTTGGCAAAATGTTATCGCTTTAAAGAAAAAAAAGAAAAGAAAGTTCATAAGTGATCAATGAGTCTTCATCGAACTGGCAAGGCTTATCTGTTTGAAGCCTGTATACCTGTTTCCATTGTGAATTAAATAGCCAATTTTAATACAGAAGCGTTGGAGTGGGGGTGTCGTTAGCATTTCATCCCGTAGATGGCGCCCTCTCCCCATTCAAGACAAACCAACTCATTTTTCTATAGCGGTGTGAAAATACTACAAGGTTAGGAAATTTGAGATCAGCACTTAACACTTGTTGTGTAGGAAGAAGGAAAGCAGAAATTTCTGACTGATTGAAACAACATATACTTTTACAGCATTTTAAAATATAAGTCAGTAAAATAAAAACACATTTAACTACAGTGAGGGTAGACTGCATGTTAACTAATAGTTATGGGGCCAAGCTTAATGTGCTTGGGAGAAAAACCCAGTAAGGGTTTTTGAATGATTTGTTTGAAGCATGTTTTTTTTTCCAAGTCACATTTAATGGCAAGTATAAATATAATTACTGCAACAAATTCCTAACCTACACTTTGACAGTTTGAAACCTTCCCTATGCTTCTGGATTCCAGGTGTATTTTTCATCTCCCTATAATAGCATATACAGTGGCCAAAAAAGGGACAGAGCCAGCCGGTGATCCCTGCACGTTTTCTCTTTGCAATGTAAATTTCAGTGGGACAAATTGCTTATTAATAGTCTGGAATCGAAGCTTCCTCTTCGCCTTTATTCTACGCCTATCCAGTGTTTATTCCTATATGCCCCCAGCTATGCTTTGGGCAGAGTCACTGCTCCATTCATTTCCATACCCTAAAGAAAATGGAAATCACCGCTGTGGCCTCTACAAATCCGCAATGAATGAACGACAGTTACATGGTTCCGTATTTGGCATGCATGAAGCTTTCATCTGCTAAAATACAATCGTAGGAAAATGCAATTAGGTCCTACATAAAGAAAACATATATATATTTACTGTGTGTTTATATATGTATGTATTTATATGTATACAAATCTATACAGTATATATATATTTATATATGCATATATACGTGTGTGTGTGTGTGTATATATCTATATGTGTGTGTGTGTGTGTGTGTGTGTGTGTGTGTGTGTGTGTGTATAGATATGTATATATATACTTATACACACACAGCATATATATATATATGTGTGTGTGTGTGTGTGTGTGTATATATATATATATATATATATGCATGCTGTGGCCACCCACATTTGTCTTGCTCTTGAACATGTTGTGTAACTTTTGCTCAATGGTGCTCTTAAGGTTTGAATTATTAACGGACGGAGGCTGCTCGCAGACGGAACATATAAAACCACTGGTGCAGATAGCAATCCTCTATCTCCATGTATCAGTCTGCTGCCATTTATCGGGATCTGCTGTCAAACCCCTAATGATCCCAACAGTTTACTTAATTGATAAGACGACTGCACTCTCCATAGGGTGAGGAAAGCCTCTTTACCAAGCCACGCACTTTATCATGTTATTAATATTGTCAATTGCCCCTGTATGAGAAATTATATCTTTCTGATATCCTTGCCTGCTGGGTATTTTCTAATGGCACAGTATATAGCTATATATATATATATATATATATATAGCTAAATATATATATATATATATATATATATATATATGTCTATCTATAATATATATATACACACACACACACACACACACACACACACACACACACACACATAGCTGTATGTTGTACGTACACACATATTTGTATATATATATATACTGCATACACACACATATATACATATACTGCTGTGTGTTTATAAATGTAGTTTGTTAGATTTTTTTTATTATTTGTGCTTGCACCAAGTGTGTGGGATGATTACACTGACGTGACAGTTGATAGATTGGAATTGATCTAAGGATTGGCGTGGATAAGTTACGTAGCATCTCTTCTGATAGTTCCTGATCTGATTTTGTGTGTGTGTGTGTCTCTCAGCCCATAACCCCCACCCCTCAGCCTCCCCATCGTAAGACAGTAAATAAGTGTATTATTCGGAGTGGTCCCGTTACAAAAGAATCTACATTCTCTAACTAGAGCCATAAAAAAAAAAAAAAGAAGTTATCAGACACCTTCCTTGATTGTACCTTTGGCGATACTTCAGATTTTACATTTAATTTGCATTTCGTTCTTTAGTGAATATTGAAGCCTTGAATTGAGGATTGAATTTTATTAGGACATCTGGACTGACAATATCAAATCAGACACCAGACTCCCAGAGCATGCTAAAATTTCAGACTTAATTAGAACGGAGTGCATTTAATTAAAGCCAATTATAATATCCGAAATGATTTGATCGATTCTATATTTGTACAGGTTGCGCCCGTGTTTATTGTCAAAAATATATTGAACACGCAAACTCGTGAAAGAGTGTATATATATATTTATTTATTTGTAAGTTCTGGTTGCAGTGACTCTGGCGTTGGCGCACTGTGGTTGATAATTTGCGCATTGCGCACAGGTTCCCTTGGTGGCGTTAAATGGGTTAAGTGCTATAAGGCTGCAAGGTGCACCAGCCCCTAACAGATGAAGTAAATGGATACAGATGTCCAGACCACAAGAAGAACTGTCTGAGCTACACTGAATAAGAACATCTGTCCTTCCAGATCGGGTCCATCGCAGGGGTTGTAGCACAAACTTCCGTAGGGGATCATTATAGAGTGGATTTCTCTTTCATACCCTTCAAAAATAAATGATTTTACCTTCCTGTTACCAGTAACTTATTACACATTACGAAATCCGTATATTCCAAACTTATTCTTGTAGTTCTGTCAGCGCCAATAAGGAGAAACGCAATTGCGGACTGCGCCCAGTGTCCATGGCTACTTTACGCATAAATTATAATCTGCGCATAAATGATTTGTCCCTTTCATCTGAATCCAGATGCGTCCAGGTAAAACCGATTTATAACTTGTTTTATCTGAAAGACAACTTGCATTGCTTTGTCAGTTGTCGCCCTTTAATCTGCAACTAAACGATAACAAACAAAATATATTTACATCCTGGGAAAGGTTCGTGTTTCTGTCGCGTTTTCTATAACCCTGCAAAACGATAATTATCATTTTTCTCCAATGTGGTCCCGGGAGAAAGGGTGGAATGGGAATAAATAGGGTGCTAATAAATGGGAAAGTTTTGGAACAAATTAAATAATATTTGTACAGCGCAGGTTATCTTCTGAAGAAGGTCTTCGCGATTATTCCATGTTTATCCCGGGTCTCCTGGACGGTTTTCCAGATGGAATGTCGGCTATTCACCCAAGGAGGCGCTGTGCATCACATTTTCCCCTGCATCCCTGTCCTCTTCCACAGATTGTTCTATGGAGCTGCAGGATACTTCTAATATTGTATATAGGCAATAGATAAAATAGCTGTACCTATCTATCTATCTATCTATCTATCTATCTATCTATCTATCTATCTATCTATCTATCTATCTATCTATCTATCTATCTATCCTATGTGTGTGTGTGTGTGTGTGTGTGTGTGTGTGTGTGTGTGTGTGTGTGTGTGTGTGTGTGTGTGTGTGTGTGTGTGTATATAGATAGATAGATGATAGATAGATAGATAGATAGATAGATAGATAGATAGATAGATAGATAGATAGAGTTTAATGGCTACATAGTTAGAAATGTAATTAAATAAAAACAAATTACTTTGGTGACTCAGTTCTACTATGAACTTTAGTTCCACGATGGTTTGGAGGCAGTCTATACTATTTGCCCCGGTATAACGCTTACATTGTGCATACAGTACCTGCGGGGAAAGGGACATGGGAAAGAAGAAATTTTATTTTGGAATCAGCTCATAGGAAGAAGAAAAAGTCTGCATGTGATAAAGTTATTACTTTTCATTTGTAAAATAAAATAGAAAATGTTCTGAATAAACAAATGGTATCTAGTAGAATGTGTTGTCATTAACCCCTTACTGTTGGAGAAACAATTTGTTCTGTGAGGCGGAGAGGGGTTAAAGTTCCACAGTTATACCTGTCCTCAATAATAAATCTGAAATCATGAAGTGGGATGCGCATTATTTCCGAACTTGTGTATTTTATGAACTTGCGTATCTGCGCACACAGGTCGTGAGGCTTTGCGCTCTCGCATTTGCCCTTGGCTGGCGAAAATAACGTCCATTTGTTCACTGCTTACACAATGGAGCAGATGGGGAGCCTTCTACCCCACGCTTGTGCGGCACCACACGCCAGTACAGAGTGAGAGCGCAGGCCCTTTGACCAGTGGTCAAACACCATAACAACCAATTGCCAAATGATGAGTCAGGCAATTAAGAACATTTCCAGGTTTCATCTCTGTACACACTTTTTGATGGATGTAGTGCAACACAGTAGCGGATCTTCTAATAACACTGAGTGCACCAAGGGAAAGTATGTAGCTAGTATGCATTAATAAATGTTGTAGCACACACAACACACACACACACACACACACACACACACACACACACACACACACACACACACACACACACACACACACACTCAAACATATGTATATGTGTGTATATCCATAGATAGATAGTTATAGATATGTATCGTACACGAATTGTTTCGATCAATCAACCGATCTACCGAATCAACAACAAATCCGGTTTAGTGGTTCAATATGATCCACATTACCTTATAGCTACCAGTGCTTTATCTATCACCAAAAACTCATGTAATCCTCTTATACTAATATTTAAAAATTAATAACTGAAATACATATGTATTACCATTACACATATGACACCATAACACATTCAGTACCTAAACCTGAGCACACAACAAACAAGAGTCCAGTGTGTGTACAGTACAGTGTAACACAGGAACCTGGGTACCATGTAGAGCTGAGACACAGGCTCTTAACCTATTTCTTGCTGGGGGGGCTTTGAAAAAATAGTATCTTAATGTGATTCCACCAGGGATTGAGACGTATATCTATCTATATATATATCTATATATCTATATATATCTATATATATCTATATATATATATACAGACACACACACACACACACACACACACACACACACACACACACACACACACACACACACACACACACACACACACACACACACTATACATATATTCCCTCTACAGCCTTAATAGCATAATGGGCGATTAATGAAAGATCCAGAAGAGATCTTTTATCCTATTAGTGCTCCAGCCCTGGGAGGCACAATAAGAAAGGAAGGTTCTGTCCCTTTAAGGTCACTATATGCTGTTGCTGATTGCAAGGACAGCTGGGCAGTGTACATCTGACTGACCAGCCTGGCATCTGGGAGCCCACTGGTGTGTGCCACGCGAATGGCTTGATGTCGCTATTTAAATGCAAATTTGTGGGGGGATCATTGAAGTCTCAACCCCGTTAAATTCACACAAAAGGAACACTTCACACCCTGCAAGAGGAGGACTGCTGCTCCGGGAGGTCCTGGCTTGCTGCATGCAAATCTCCTTCTAATCCACACACCTTCTGCCTGACTAACTTTTGCTAAGGTCAGGATTTGGTGCCATCACGTTTCCAGGACTGATTACAGGCTGGATGCGGAGAGGGAAAACATTACCTGCCCACCAATTAAACCCAAAATGCTTGACAGGAAAACCACCTCTTTGCCCCTGCAATCTCTCCCTTTGTGCTGCAGAATCCTCAGTGACCAAACACTTTTTCTCACTGTCTTCCTTAAACTTTAAATATTTAACCAATACTGTAAAATGCACTTTATTATTTTTATTTTTTCCTAGGGGCATGTTGCAAACAGTGGGGGGGCATTCCTACTAAAACAATGCTAAAATATCGCTTCTTTCCCAGTTGATTGCAAATTAAATAGTTGAGGTTGCACCCAGGGAGATTCTCACATCTTACATGAGGAATATTAGGTACCAGATCCTTTCCACCTCCTGGACCGCAGACATCTACAGGATGTTACTGTGGTGTCGCATTGAGCGTTGTAGGCAGCAGTATAGTGACAAAATAAAATAAAATAAAGTTGGTGTTAGATAAAGCCCCTATTCTCCACGCTTTGGGTCGCAGGACCAGATGATGTAGAAAATGAGCTGAAATACATTCAGCCTCAGAGCCTGTTGTGAGCGGCAGCTGATTCCCCCCTATCCTGTCCAGATGGCTCCTGAGCGCAGATTTGCATTCATTTTCCCGTAATATCCTCCAAAATAGAAGGGGCAGCTGCATTTGTTGTCAAAAAAAGGTTTTAAACTCCTTTTCTTTTCTGGGGCTGGATCGTTACCTTATGTGATGGGTTTGAGGAAGATTTTTCTCCCCCCCTCCTATTCCTCCCTCACTCTCAATAGTCAACAGTATCAGATTTAAAGGGATTTATTTTTTTAAATCTCCTAATTTGGTAATCAGATTTAAATCGCCCTGGCGCGTGTAATCTGAATTTAAAGATACTGTAAATGATTTCAAGCTTCTTCTTCTTCTGCTGTTGTTGTAATAGGGTTCTTTTTTTTAACACTTTAATCGATTCCATCGTTTGGGCGATGCAAATTTTAACCCCTAGGCTTCCAGACGCTTGTTTGCAGGCCCTTCTGTCATGGCTAGCAATATGTAAAGCGCAATTAAATCAGGATGAGGACATTATCCTGTTATATATATATATATATATATATATATATATCACCTCGATCTGTTTAAGTTCGGAACTCCTGAGCGCTGCTATTTTTTTATTTTTTCCATTTTATGTCAATGGGGGAAATGCTTTCAGGGTTCCCTGGATTCCTAATTCTATCCTTCGAATTTCTGTGAATTAGTTTTCTCTATGCCCTTTGATTTAAGGTTATTAACATTCTATAGACAGTGGCATCTTTAATATGTGGCGATTCCTTCTAAAAAGACTAATCTCATTACTCTCAAATAGTCATAAAATATGATTTTATTATACTTACGTATTTAATTAGACGGCCAGCTATGTAATGGATTTTTTTTTCTTCCTTTTGCGATCGGTCTAAAGCAATAGCTTTGATAATTCACTTATCTTTGGCAATAGTCATTAACCCCCAACACCAGCAAAATAGATTGCTTTACAACCCATCTTTCTTGTTCTCTCGTTTTTTTTATCCTTCCTTCCTAATCCTGGGAGGGGACAGAGGGTCCTTGATGACACACATTGGGCTTCGATTTTCACCGATTAATTAAAATATTGGAGTACCTACCCTGCCAATTTACCAACAGGGAAGTGATGGCACTTATCAACGAATTATTTCCCCCTGTATTTATCCTACTCCAGGTTCATCCCTCCCTATTCTTGCATTATTATTATTATTATTATTATTATATGAAAGTGGATCCCACATATGTCTGTAGGACATGGTCCAGGAAATGTCCATAGGGTCGTCTTTGTCGTATCCCCTAAACTGCCAATGTTTGCAAAACATTCCTGCCTAATGCACCCCCTTTACCCAGTGACATTCAGCATAAGGTAGGGGAAGGATTTCTCATGCAGAAGGTGAATGACTGCCTGGGCTGAAATGTCCACTCCTGTGCCTAAAATACTTGATATTTACATTCACACTCAGATCCCTACCAAAAATGTGTATCAGATCATCTTTATTCGGGTCCTTTCCCGGACAGCAGCTGAGGGGGAAGGAGGGCACCCACTTCCACCCAAGCATCTGTTTTGTATTTCAGTGCAGAATTTTCCCAGCTCACGCAGTAGCCACAAAGCTTTAACTTCTCTAAATGAACATTGGTGTGAAGCTCATCTCTCTCTTTTCTGTATAACTCTGGCAGGTTCCAGCCATTCTTACAGTATTTAGATAGTTGCAACAATAAAAATGTAATTATAAATATATTCACACACACACACACACACACACACACACACACACACACACACACACACACACACACACACACACACACACACACACCCCTACTTCCACTCTCCACACATCTATGCCCATCCATTATCAGCCCTTCCAGGCGATCAGTTCGCAGCAGACTTTTTCTGTACTAGCAGAGAGTTTGGTATTAATAGAATTAACTGTCTTTGGCTATTTCTTTTTTTCCACCAATTTCTTTATTTTTTTATTTTTTTTCATAGCATCCTTACTCTAAATATAGAGAGAGTGGGGTTAAAAAAAAATCAGTTGCTTATGAAATAATAAATCATTCCAAGTGGAAACATGATCTGACAACCGGTGAGAGAGAGTCTGTGCACTTAACATATTGGGTCACTGCTGATAATCATGCCCATTCACTTTTATTGCATCGATCCTGCTGCTAAAACACACACACACACACACACACACACACACACACACACACACACACACACACACACACACACACACACACACACACACACGCGCGATTCTACAGGATAATGTAATGTATAATATACAAAATAAGTAATGTAACACACAATGCACTCTGTTTGTGTGTGTGTATTTATAATATATTAATATATATATCATATATATATATATATATTTATGTATGTATGTATGTATATATAATATATATAGGAATATATACACACACACACACACACACACACACACACACACACACACACACACACACACACACACACACACACACACACACACACACACACACACACACACACACACACACACCCTGCCATGTGTATCCTATAAGATTCATTTGGCCGGATGATAACTTCATTGGCTGCTGATCTATATATTTATGTATAAGAAAGCCAGGCAGTCCATGCATTGTAAGCAGTGTGAGCTCTGCAGCAGTCACTCAGCACTGAGCAGCCAGCGTTTCCTGCAGCCCTGTCCGGGGAGGAGGCAGCGCTGCCGTATATGGTCATAGCCCCGCCCCTGCCCGCGTCACCGGCTGACAGCGCTGTTCCCCGGGGTTTAGAGTTTTGGCTCCCGGGAAAGGTTCCATTCCTCGGGGAGAGAGGGCTGAGTTTTGTTCGCTTCCATCCATCCTGCCAGACGCCAAAGGCCCCTCATCCCCCTCTCCTGTGCCCAGGAACACCTCCGTGGCCATCACTCCTCCGTTTATTTGTCTTTTGGAGCAGGAGAACGCTGCCAGAAGTGGTCGATTCAGCAGTGTCCTGAAGCCCTTTTTTTGGGGGATGCTGTGTTTTTTAATGCTGGGATGACACCACATTGAGAGCAGCTACAAGCACCGACCCCCTAAAAAATATATATATCTATATTTATTCTTCCTCCCCTCACTGCAAGCGCATCTAGTGGTACTTTTATTTTTTATTTTTATTTTTGTTTTTTTTTTGTTTTATTTATTTTTTTTAGTTGTTTTGCTGTTGTTGTTGTTGCAGTTCCTGCTGTTGTTGCATCCATCACCACCAGGACTGGGGAAGGCAGTCCAAGTTATCTGCAAGAAGTGCTTTTGCAAAATTGTTTCTACTGTGCCAACACAGGAGAGGAAGCAAGACTTGAACTGGGGTCCTCTCCTACTGATCCTGGGGAGCAGAGCCATCACTGACAAAAAAAAAAGAGAGAAGAGACAGAAAGAGAGAGAAAGAGAGGGGGGAACCCTGTGACTTTTACTTTTTTTATTTTTATTTCTTGGTGGTGTTTTTTTTTTTCTCTCCCATTTGCACCCCATATTTTTGGCAGGAGCTGATTGTGCCCCAAATCTTGAGTTTTTAAATGTTTGGGATTCAGGAAAATATACCCAGAGGTGGGACCACCATGAAAGAGGAACCGCTGGGAGGTGGGATGAATCCAGTCCGGTCATGGATGCATACTGCAGGGGTTGTGGATGCTAACACAGCCGCCCAAAGGTAATGTGTGCCAAATGATGTTTGGGTTTATTTCTCATCCTGATTGTAAATCCCCCCCTCTCCAATGGTCTATATCAATGGCATTCTATCTGTTCCTGTGCGTGTGTCTGTGGCTACATCCTGTGCTAGTGGCACATGCAGAGATCCCTCTGATTTTCCCTTACCCCCACTCACCCATGCCCCCTTTCTTTGCACCTGGCTGGCACCCTGGCACCAGTGATCTCACCCAGCCCTTGTCCTTGCTTTCCTCCCGCAGTGGTGTGGGTCTGGCCCGGGCGCACTTCGAGAAGCAGCCGCCCTCCAACCTCAGGAAATCCAATTTTTTCCACTTCGTGCTAGCCCTGTACGACAGGCAGGGGCAGCCGGTGGAGATTGAGAGGACAGCCTTTGTGGACTTTGTGGAGAAGGACAAAGTAAGTCTAGAAAAGCAATGCCATGCCCCCATAGATCACTCCTCATACCCGGGTTCCTGCCAGAGCATGCACATGCAAATAAGATCTAGACATTTTACAAAAAGTGATGGTCAAAAAAGATTATTTTCTCCTGGAGTTGGTACAAAGTGACCCCTAAGTGGGCTCCAGATGAGAAGTAAACACGTGTGGATAGAAGTCCACCCTTATTACACCTTTACACATGACTTAGAAAGTTATCAGGAAATATTGACTGATTTAATGACTAAAAGCAACCATCCTTGTATATACTACCCCTGCCATCTGGGAACTAGGGGATGGGTAGTATGCACTGCCAGCAGTCCAACGTGCCCAAGATACATATAGATATATAGATATATATACACACACAATATTTTGGAAGAGACTAAAAAAAAAATGTCATAATTACTTCAAATTTAAAAAAAGTAACACTGTACTATTATTTCCAGGAGCCCAATAGTGAAAAAACTAATAATGGGATTCACTACAAACTGCAGTTATTATACAGCAATGGTAAGTTGCTAATAATTGTATTATATGTTGTAAGAACACTATTATTATCACTAACATTGTATTATTATTATTATTATTATTTTATTATTATTATTTAAAATAAAGTATATTTAAAAAAAACACTATCAATAAGTTTTAGTGTTCGCTAAGGAACAGCAACATCGCAAATCAATAGATCGGTACTGTGACATACGATTCATCAATTTGTAAAAAAAATAATAATAAGTAAACAATAGCATTACTGATGCAACAAATGATTTATGTTTAAAGTACATGGAATCTTACGGTAGTTCGTTCACAGTTGTTCATGTCATTTTTCTCATTAAATAAGTGATACCCTATTTTAACACATATTTAATGTTCATAACGTTTAGAAATCATCGCATCTGTCATCTGCCAAGATAATGCAATTCTATTAAACAAGACCAGCAAACAAAATTAAAAACAGATCTACAACAGTGCAAAAATAAATACAGTAGTACAAATTAAAATAAGATATATGTTAAATATTCATTTTTGCAGATAAGAAATTAATATTCTTGAAAAACTACATTTAGGTATTGTTGTTTTGTATACGCCAGACTATACTTTTTATCGCTTGCTATACTTGATAAATACCGAGAGAAAATCCAGCTTGTTGTTAATTTATTAAGATTACGTATTAAGCGTGCTATTATTTTTCCTGGTCATTTACAGTAAATGCCATTTAAATATGATGATTCCCTTTTCTCCCCTCTTCTCTACCTTGCAGGAGTTAGAACAGAACAAGATTTGTATGTTCGTCTCATAGACTCAATGACCAAACAGGTGAGGAAGTTACAAGTTTTACATCATTGCGAAAGTTCGTAAATGTGACAAAATAACTGGGAAATAGGTGACAGGATTTTTTTCTTAAGCACAACCCTGGGGAGAAAACACACTTCTATGTTTTATTAAAATTGTCACCCAGCAAAACAGTATATATATCTGTTTATATTGACTCTGACACTTTATAATGAAGCTCATTCACTATATATAGCAAAACTGTTATTTTTCCCTGACTGCCTAGCCATGATGTTTTGGCCAAGAGGACACTGTTTAGATCTCCATGTTAAATGTACTAAGGTGAAAAGTCACCTTGTTCGTCTCTGGTCTCTGTCACCCCTTAGCCCCCCATCTCCATAATTCAAACTCCAGGCTCCAGGGGTCATGGAACCCCGTCCACTTCTTGCTCCTGTGCCTCCATCACCAACTCCCTGTCAGACCTTGTAAATAACATAATTACACGGAGCTGCTTATTAAATTATTTAACCTGTCGTGTACAACTTTCCTGATAGTTACTAGAGGTTATCAATAACATCCTCAGCAATTACATGGAGGAGCAGATAGCGCATCAAAGCATTCCTGCCCCCCATTTTATATATATATATATATATATATATATATATATATATAATTGTATATATATATATATATATATATATATATATATATATATATATATATACATAGACACACACACACACACACACACACACACACACACACACACACACACACACACACACACACACACACACACACACACACACACACACACACACACACACACACACACACACTGAAATGTAAATGCATTTACAAGTCAGTGGCAGTTATTAGTTAGGTATGGAGACGTTGATGCCACATTTTTACGCACAGGCAAAAGAACAAACTTATTATATGTTGCAGTCTTACCCAGTCGATTTCGGGATTGTCATTGATGCCACTTGAGTTCCTCCTAAGGAGGAGATGAAGTGACAGACAGCAAACGGGGACAGTGGAAGCACTGGACCCTTGAGCAATTATATCAATGGTTTACAGAGGAGCCCTTTCAGGCTGTGGAGCGCTCTCCACTTGACAATCGTGCCTTTATTTCCTCTGCACATAAACAGCTAAATATTTTCGGAAATCACAGCCGTGTAATTAAGAGGGTTATTGTATCAACTGCTAAAAGTTTCCATGTGGAAATCGATAGAGAGATAGATAGATAGATAGATAGATAGATAGATAGATAGATAGATAGATAGATAGATAGATAGATAGAAAATATGTATTTAAAAAAATGGTGTAAAAAAAAGAAGGCAGTGTTATTTGAGGGACCCTTATTGTTAATTTGGCTGGTGGTCTGACACAACCTAAACAGAGCAGGGAATCTAATCTAGGCATGTAATCTCCTCACTGGCTGGAGATAGCCCGGTAACTGATCAAAGAGTCAATGGCGCTGAACCGACAGTTTATAGATTTCTGTTTGTGCTACAAAACCAAAAATAAATCATTTTCTAAATACGAGGGTTCCAGCAGAGGGTGAGACACTATCAGCGCAAGTTATATGGCACAATCTGTATATCCAGCAACACTGGGGAGGGACAGCTCAATGTTGTGTCTATGGTCTCCCACATTAATAAAAGCTGTTCTGAAAACACTATCTGTTATTAAAGCTGTTCTGCTATTCCTACTCCGGTGCCATAGCTGGGCCAGGCGTTCTGCAGTCTCTCTGCTTCCAGGGCTGCTGGCACCAAGCGATAGAACACATTCAAATGATTCTTTAAATGATAGTGGGAGTGAGGCATCTGTGATCAGCAAAACAGTCGTATAGGAAGTTTAAAGTGTAATCCCAGCACCACCCTAATAAGTGTGCACACACACAAGGAACTTCCCGGTCATCCCTAGACTACAACTCCCAGCATGCGTTTATTGATGATAGGCGTTGCATTTCGAAACGGATTGAATTCTGATTTCTGCCTACACAATGTTGTGTACATGTTTGTGCCTGATATTACGGCCTGCATTAGATTTATCTTGGTGCCTTATGATACTTTTTTTTAAAATTATCATTATCAAATTATTTTAAGCTTTAAAATGACTATTGAAATGGGCACCACTGTGCAACAATTCCAAATGACCACATTGCAGGCCATGGCTCTTAATGCGCCTTATGCAAAGTCTTTTACCCCAAATCTCTAAATCCCCGTCATTTCTCCCCGTATTTTGGGTATTTCTAGAACTCTTTTGCACTGTCCCCCCCTCCCCCCTCCTCACCGTGGATACAAATAATTACCCGGGCTTTAGCAGCCAGCAGGGCATATTCGCCAATCCCATGGACAGCGGCAGTGAAGGCGTTAAAGGGGCTGCAAAATAGATACCCCAATTAGTATTTTTTACGAGGTGTTGAAATGAATTTGCTTCCAAAGATCGCACCGACACCCCAGCTCGCCTGGCTTCTAAAACAAGCAGTGGTTTTAAAGTGTTATTTTATTTTTATTTATTTTATTGTAATTCCCATCTTCTTAGAGAAAGTAAATATGACTGTTGGGAGTTTGGGAAGTCTCTCCGGGTCTGTTTGGGTCATCGGTTTGGAAGTGGGGGGATGAGAGGTGGCACAGGCCCTGCTTATAGTTAGGAAGGGGGCTGCAGATAGCCATGTGTTCAGTGTTAGCACAGGGGTGCCCAGCTGAATTCTGTCAGTGGCACCAGGGCGCATGAGAGAGGGCCACAATAATGCGTAATGGGGTGGCACCCAGGGGTATATGGAGGGGTGCTGGGTGGGATATTTTGGGAAGCCCTGTTGGCTTGAGAGGCTGAGCTCTGGATGATAAAGCCCTGGCTCCCTATCCATGTGCCCGCGATATGGATACACCGCCGCGGGTTCGCCACTGGCTGCGCCCTGATGCGCACCGACACGAGTGCAAGCGTCCAGCCGGTCTGCATGGCACAGAGCCCGGGTAAGACGCTGGCTGCTTCCTGGCTGCCTGGCAGTGCAGCTACAATATCAGAGCCGGGATATGTGACACTCAGCCCTGGAGGTAGGCTGCATCCTCCATCGCTTCCCAATTCCCCCCCTTACACCCCAGCAGAGCGCACCTATAGCCCCGGCACCATCTGT